>NW_026858399.1:0-330338 GCF_026571515.1 Ruditapes philippinarum | reverse complement strand
TAGCTACTACCAGCTTTCACAGAATCGATTTTTTACGATGACGTCATAACATGTCCGCCGAAGATAGAGTAGACAGTACAAATTTGAAATAAATCGCATGTATGCGTTAAGACAGGTACAATCTAATATTTTTTCTAGGAGAAGTTAGTACTAAAATTTATATTCTATTGATCTTTAGAGGTAATTGAAGTTACTTTCAGGTTTAAGCAGTAAAAATCAGTCCAAACTATCGATAGTGTTACCGGTAGATTTTCCGTGCGTAAAAATGACAGTTAAAATTAGGCGTAACGGTTTGACAGTAAGAAAAAAAAGTCTGTAAAATGGGTCAAACCGTTCACGCCAAATTAATTAGGCTATTCAGTCATATAGGCGGGTAGTTTCCTAACCGCCTGCGTAATTATCAACAGTTACTTGCTACAAATTAAAATTGATGTTTGTAAATGTTCTGATTCATCCATTCTATAAATGGAATTTACGTTATACTCCGTCGTTTGCTTTGCTTTGAAACGGACTATAACTGACTTGCTCTATTATAGACATGATGCAATAAAGACTCTCATAGAAAGAAGAAAGCATTTATTGCTCCGCGCCCGGAGCTATATGTGTTTACTATTTGTTTTGTCCATGTGCCCGATTTTTTTCAATTAATCCCTTCGATTTACAGCTAAAAATTAATTCGGAGTCAAGAACTCCTTCCGATTTTTATTATGTCAATTATGTAAAGTCATATATTGCTTTCCCCTTCGGTGATTCGCAGCACGTCAATTAATGAATAAGAACAGGAAAAAATTGTACATAAATTCAAAAGCTATAAAAAGCTAAATGATCTTAACATTGTGAAAGTCCGAAATTTTATTTATAGAAGTAGTTTTAGTATTAACGAAATAGTCATTCGTGTCGCGCTATGGTAATAAATAACGGACTAGACAATTTTGCAGGAAATGAAATGCAAACATATTCAACATTAAATTACTACTATGACGTCATTCCTTTGTTCTGACCGTACTGTATTTTTAATACAGTACAGGTAGGTGTCAAATATTAATGTGTAAGTCCAATATTAATCGTGTAACACATTAATATTAGACAGCGTGCGTGTCTTGAAAGAAGATTGTATGACCAACAGGATTTCGTGGAAAATTCTTCAAATAAAAAGAAAAAAAAAAAAAAAAAAAAAACGATTAAGTAAAATATAGCCTCTTATCTCAGAAATTTAACACGAGGAATGATGCCATGCCTTTCCTTCACCCATTATCCATTTTACATAATTTTACGAAAAGAACAATACTTGTTATCTGACTCATTTAACGAATTATTATTCCGAGCCTACTGATTTTCAATTTTCAAACTCTTAACATCATATCACTGTTTACGCTTTCCAAGTAAAAGATAGCGGAGCGTCAGTAAAAATTAAGGATATAATTTTTATGGATTGTTTAATTTCTTGTCTATTGTCCGTTTTTCTTTTTTAAATACGTTAATGTATACGTTAAGTTGACAATCATACTTGATTTGCTTTATTGTATGTTCGTTATGTTTCAGTTAGGTCAACTTTTCAAATAAGGGTAATGGTGAGCTTTTCAAATAAATACAATAGGGAAAATAAATTCATCTATTTAAAACAAAAGCGGTTATGTTTGACTGCTTATATTAAGAAACGATTCCAGACTCCTGTGGTTTTACAAACATCAATTCAAAAATAAAGAAAATATTTCATATTGTTGCGTTAATATCCAAAATGTTACATCTGCGATAGTTGTAGTAAAGTAAAATAATATCATTTTCACACTAAATGGTCAGTATAAATTTTTTCTTAACAGTCATTGATTGTTTCAGTCAATCATTTAAAAATATCCGAGATGCAACATAAATTTGAAAAACATTTCATTTTTGTTATTTCTTGTAAAAAATCCCAAATGTAAAATTGATGTTTACTGTATGTGTGTAAGTCTAACATTTTGTGTAACTGGTATATTTTTGTGTATATCATTGTTGTTCATGTACATAATTGGTCATATTTCAAAACACGAAAATTTCATGCTACGGACATTTTGTTATTCAAGAGGCTACGCTACCTAAAGGGTTTTGCAAGTAAGAAAAAGATAATTGCTAAAACATTAATATTGTTCATTTCTAGCACAAAAATACACTATTTCTAATTTTTTCGATAGATAATATGATAATTGATAGTAAAAGTAGTACTTTAAGTAAGATATTAGCCTCAAACTGACCAATAAGTAAAATATTGATTTCCCTTCGGCGCTACGCGCCTCATGCAATTCAATATTTTACATATTGGACAGTTTTCGGCTTATATCTACTACATAAATTGCGCTCTTTATAAATTTATCGAAAAAAAATATCATTTTGAAATTGCCTTTTCCGTAGGTTCTGTCTTTTTTTTTACTGGTCTTTTTGAAATTCATCCCAATTTGTTTTTTTTTCATTCCAGTGTGTGTTCTACTTTCAGTATTTACCTAGGACTTGAAATCTTAAATCCCAGGTATTAAAAAAAAAATTTTTTTTTTTAATTTGACATGAAACAAATGCATGTAATATTACTGTATTAGTCCTTTTTGTTACTATTTGTATATTTGTAACAATTATAATAATGAATGAAAAAAAAAGACTTTGTTCATTTTGACTATTGTTTTGTATGTTCTAAAGAAAATACATTTAATATTCTAATCTCTAGCAAACCTACCAAAGTTCATGATGAACAATGTCTTTTGTCCTCCCATTTTTCTATGATATACAATTCCGATAAAATCCAATTAACCACTGAACACTTTATAAGAATATCTAGTCATAAGATGTCTACTAGTTCATCGTCATTTTGCTGCATTTCTTGCTTGGACGCCCTTTGATGCTTTGCATCAATGCTTTTCTTGTTATATCATGATATACCATTTGCCGCGAAACATGCAAAGGACATTTTGAGAAGTAAAGTCCATAAAAGTTTTTGTTATGGCTTATTTACATATGAATTTTTATATTTCTTACCATGATTTGTTGTTGATATTTGTAGAAAATGAGCAAGATTATAGGTGAAAAAGAAAATGTACATGCTTTGATATTTTTATCATCTTATATTACTGACTACAGTAGTGACACTGTTGCAAAACTGTCATGTCACATTACATTTACAGGTCTTGTAAGTTTTGTTTGTATTCGTGGAATTACTTTCCTTAACATGTTGGCATCAGTGAAAGCATATTGTTTTGAAAATTTGATATCTGGCCCCTGTCTAATGGACAGTGCATACGAAAGTATAATTATGCAGGCGGTGTACAAATAGAACTGTTCAAATCTTGTTTGCCAGGAATGGCGATAATTACTGACGCACAAAAAAATCTTGCATATCATATTCAATGATATTCAATACAGTAAATTTTCGATTACCTTAACCTAGGATAAAAATATTTATACATCAATAATTTAAGTATTGTTGCATATGACCTGAACTGCGAGTAAATTTTGTTCATAAAAGGATGTAACTTTTTCTAGCTTTTCAGTTTGCAAATATCGCTATATAAAAACGCTTGTAATTTTAGAAAGCCATACAATTTAAATATGATATATATTCATAAATTATTCATAGATTTTACATACGCCTTGGAACGAGAAAAACAATATCTGCTTAACTCCATTTTCGTTCACCAGTTTGTAACTCGATTCAAAATACATGTATATTATAAAATATTTTGAAAGTAGAATAATCTCAAATGCAATTATTGTGTGCAAAAAAACAAGAGCAAAATACACCAAAGCATAAAGTAGAAATGTAGACTTACACATCTCTTTTTAAGACCGGAAATCATGAAATCGGACGCGATTTTGAAATAAAAAAGGAAAGGAATTTCTATTTTCTTAATTTCACTATTATGTTCATGCTTTAAGCATTATTTCTGACATTGAATGCATACTTTAACAAATAGCATAGTTTTTACAATGAAATACTAATTAATGTATGTCAAATTTGTATGGGGCCATTTTTGAAAATGGAGATATTTTGGGGACCACTTCACATTTGAGCCAAAATAGTCTACAGATTATGTCCTGAAAGTTGCACCCTTTGCATTATATTGACAGACAATACCTTATTTCACGTTCCACTATTTCCCCCTTTCATTTGTAGAAAATATGTTACTGATTAAATTTGAGACCTCAGATATAGAATACAAGCAATAAATGCAATCGAGCCCAATACGAATATATTTTAGGCACGAATGTAAACTTCTGAAAGATGTGAACTTATCATATTATGTATGTGTTTAGCCACTGACCTCCGGATGGTAAAATGAAAAAAAAATGAAATAAATTTCAAGTAAATGGTAAATACTGATCTAGTTAGGTTTATTGTATAAATCCATCATTACTGAAACCTTAATTCAAGAAAGAATGTTGACAAAAACGTTAATATATCGGGTTTTCTTTTCCATAATCTACTACTTTACTAACGCAGTAGCCAATATAAATAGGAGAAGATAATTGATAATTCATTTAACACGGTCACGTGTCACAACAGTGATCCGGAAAAATCCCGGTATCCGGTATGCCAGGGATCGGTTATCAATTTTCGTCATTAAGGTCTCACCCCGGTACGGAATTAGACCCAACCCGTTGTAGTCTAGAAAGTAGTTCTTTTAATTTTTGAAGAGGCCCAGTTTAAGTTATCTCTAGTTTGATTAGTCATAATTAAAGTGTATTAATTGCATGTGTGTAGTTTTTTTGTGTTATAGGATGACTTTAAAAGTTGTTTTTGTGTATTCTCCAGGAACTCATTTGTTGGCGGAAGGATTAAAAATATACTACCCACCAGTTTCAAAGTGGTAAATTTAAACAGTGTCACAACAGAATGAATATTTCTGAAAAAAGTAGATGGCTAACATGTTATATTTTGGGCCTCATTTGACTTAGCTAGTGTTGATGTTTAAAGTTGAAGACAGTATATAATTCATCAGGAACAGTGGAATTGGGAATTATGCCTCAAGTCAGGGTCTTTCAAATAGAAATTCTATTTGAAAGATCCTGCTCAAATGTGACATATTTACTATAGAACAAAGAATACGAAAATTCACTAGGCCGACATTTCAAGCTAAAGGTTAAATCGATAAATTGGTCATCATATATATGAAATAATTAATCAATTGTAATTTTTAGTGCCATGAATTACTACAAATAAAATCAAAGGGCTGCACGCTCTGTGGTATTTTCTGATCTTTGCAATCTAAATCATACTGACTATCTGTATGTATTTTCCTGTATAAGTTTATTTTTTATATACTATAATTCATCTTACTGCGTTTAGATTTTTTTCTATAACAGTTTGAGATTGATACATATGGAATTTTGCATGACTAGAGTTGTATCAAAAAATCATTTTTGCGACGGACGCGCCCTCATGCGCGTTCAGAGCTAAGTCATCTACACATGGGATTTCGTCGGCTACAATCGCGCAAAGTGTCCTCAACCGATTAACAGCCCAAGAAATAGTACTTGAATTTGATCCTTTAAAAATCCCATACTTTGTCGGGATATCTTAAAATCTTCCATATTTAGCCTTTTCAATTTCAAATTAAGTTATCCAAGTTAAAATATGAACGTATATGATTGATAAAAACGTTGTATTCACGTAGTGTTATTGCGCAATATGCAAATTACTGCCGAAACGATTTACCGCTGTCGAAAAAGTAGGACAGCAAATTATACTATAATAAAAGTGTAAGCTCTGAGTTCCAAGAAATTATTAGTAAAAAAATAAAAATTTCTACATTATACAAAACATTATTATTAACAAATCAAAAGTTGTTCGTGACTCTAGAATATTTCGCGCATTCATAAAAGAAGAACTATTTCCGTGACTCATACCGCGGGTTTAGCAGTTATTAATAAATTAGATAGTATAAATATATATTTTTGAAAATGCATGTAACAAGAGAGTTTTTCAACACTTTACCACCATGTAGTCTTTCATGGTAATCTTTATTGAAGGAAGTTATAATATCAGTTCTACTTCCGATTCTTGTGGTTTGTTTACATACTTTTCTAGGTCACGATATGAGTTAACCTTCGCTATTCTAAAAATAGATTCTGCTTCACCTGTGCTGATTTTCGGACAGGCGATTAGGGATGTAATAAACCAGTGGATTACATGCAATACTTTTAGAAATTCTAAACAACTGTAAGAAGCAAACAAGTTGAAAATGGAATTTAGTGTGAAATTGAAAAGGACAACTACCCAGCCAGCATGACCATATCGGGCCGATATAGGATTAATGTCGGCATGTCGGCAAAATATGCCGACTATTGGCCGACGTCGGGCCGCTGCAGTGCCGACATACTGAGTATTTTGAAAAACTCTAATTGCAATGGCATTGTTTACTTAATAATGTGAATAAATTGTCCTGTATATAATTTCAATTACTATAGAACCACATTAACCACATTTCGTGTTACATCAAAAAAGATATATCGGGTCTGCGTCGGGCCTACATGACCTATCAATGCAACTATTTTGTATATCGGATTGACATCGGTAAGATATTGCGTTTTCTGTTGAATTGAAAATCATGCAGCAAATAATTGTACATTTTGATATGAATTTCTAAAATAATCATAGTTGAGTTTGGAAATGATATGTGGTTTGTAATTAAATTCAATATTTATGTTTTGACTACATAAACACCACACTTTTATTAAATTTTAAATGAAAAGCTTGAAAATATTCACTGCAGTCCTACAATAAACAGATTAAGCGCCAAAAAGAAAAGCTAAGAAAGGAAGGTGATGAAAGCATGTTTTTTTAATGTAATGAAGATTCAACAAATCTGTTAACGCTGTAAATAATTTGATTTTTACACCTAAAGTTTTTGGAAAAATACAATTTATCTGTTTGTCTCTTTTTAGATGTAAAATTATGTTTTTTAAAATATATGTCTTTGTTATCTTATTTGTAAAATAATTATCCTTTTTTTGTGTTTTTGCAGGTTATGCCAAATGCCTGCTGTTAGATGTCATCGACATGCTAGCATAAGAATGATACCTGGTCGATATAGGACCGATATCTTTCTACTGTTGGCTGACATCGCACCGCTATTGTTTTGATGTAGGCCCGATGTCGGCAAGAAATATCGGGCCTATATCGTTAAGATATCGGCCCGATATTGTATTGCCGATGTCGGGCCAACATCATTCCTATTTGCAGCCGAGGTTAAAGCCGACATCGGGCCGTCATAGAAAACCATGTCGGTTTGATGTCGGGCCGATATAGAATGTTGGCTGGGTAAACACTGAAGTGCTTAAGTGACATTTAAATTAAATTAAAAACGATGTGCTCTGGCCTCTAAAAATCTAAAAAATACACTATTAATTGCTGATGATTTTAACCAAAAATATTTTTAATGAGACATATCCAAGATAAATAAAAATACAAATGACTTATATTTTATTGTCTATATGCCCACTATGATATAACACGAAGCAATTCTAAATAGCATTCTCACATGTATAATGTATTATGCTTGAAGTTTATTTGCATGGTTTTATTTTAGAAATATTTCGTTGACAGTTTCTTTTTCTATTTATATATCATTTCTTGGAATAAATCGATAAGGGCACTAATTTACAAGTTTGACCAGAGATTTTAGGCATAAATTTCATTCTGTATTTAAATGATTGAAAGTAGAAAATCTGAATTATATCAGATTGGGACACAAAATATATTGCTCTACAAATATCGAACTTGTATGGAAAATACAAAAACTACAAATATAAAAACAAAAGCAGTTATTCGTATCCCTATATGTTTGATAAAGTCCCGGATTCCGTGCGTTCCGGAGCACAGGTCGCGATATTGTCCTGTACGATCATGTGATACTAGATGAAAGAATTCCGTGGTATAATAAAAAGAAGTTATTTCCCGTTTGTGGAAAAACGAACTGTTTGTTTTCAGAGCAATAATGTTAAAATATGAACATTTTGAAGTGTCATTTCGATTTCTTTCAACTATATTATGTTTTTGATGGGGGATTTTGAAATATTAGCAAGACGGCAGTTTCTTTGCTTTCTTCTGTAACTCTCAATAACGCTGTCGTTATCTCGTAGGACAATATCGATTTATAAATATGTTGTGAACATAGGTATCCAATGCCACCATGCCTTATTCATAAGCGCTCTGCTTAATCAATACAGAAATTTATGGACCACTGTTTGAATTTTCAAATTGCCTGCATATGTATTGATTTAGGTGTTTATCAAGACTTTTGTATATTTTGGTTTTCAGAATGGATATAATAGAACTTTTTAATATGGTAATACAGATAAAGTTCAATAATTAAAGGAGAAAGAAAAAAATCTCTTTGTGAGATTAATGGACGATGTGATAAGACAAGTTCGAAATTTCCTTTCGATATATTCTTTTAAAATATTATTTATGCATATTCAAAGACAGGTGAGAATTTATAACTTCTTTTTGTTATTTAACAAGTTAAATTCTGTGTATAATTCAGGGACATAAATTGAAGATCGGTTAACTACTGTATTATTTAAAATAAATGACGTCAAATTATGGCTTTTTTTTTTTGGTATGCTATTGTTGTGAACATAATCAAAAATAGCAAGAGTAATGTTGTAAATCAAGATCATTATTTCTAATACTTATGTTGGTGAAGATTAATCAAAGTCAAGCCGGTGTTACGGGTATGAGAGATGTACTTTCCATAAACAGACTGCAATTTTCACTTATTTACTTAATTATTTGATTATTCTTTGATCTTGATTTACCTCCACTATTATAATAGTGTACATGTAATTGTTATTATTATGGTATTTTCAGCACATGTTTGTTCTATAAACCAAGTACTGGCCGAAATGTTTGGGACAGATCTAGTTAATGCCAAGAGAGTTATCAATACAAAGTTGTCGAAAAACAAACCAAATCCCGAAAATTTAACTTTGGCAGAGCGAATACTACTTAACCGACGAAAGGTAAGAGAAAGTAATGATACTGTATGTAATATTAACAAAATTTTTCGACTTATATAAGAAACTACTAACATCAATTTTTCTGTGGTTATTTGTAATTTATTCTTCTAAGCAGTGTAAGAATTTCAAATCAATATCTCAAATACATTTTACGCAACAAAGAAAGTCCACGAATTTTTGGATAACCCCTCGTATATTCGCATCGAATGTTTCGCATTTTACTTATTCTTTATTACTCGAATAGTGACGTTACAAATGCACATCAATTGACGAACGTTATAGTTATTAGCATTTTGTACTTTCATTACTACATAGTTTCATATTTTGTTTTATTTTGTGGTACAAAATAATAATGATACCAAGCAATGCACAATGTACGAAAGTTAACAAAATTTCACGCTGCATATCCTCTTTTTTTCTTTCTCATTTATTATATGCGCTTAAATATATAGAGGATATTGAATGAGTGTAAGTTCAATACTGAATTTATTGCACGAGTTGAATAAAATTTATTATGCGAGCCTCTGGCGAGCATAATATTATTTTATTCAACGAGTGCAATAAATTCAGTAATGAACTTACACGAATTTAATATTCTATTTATCACATACCCAAAATAAAGACTGTTTAAAGTGAAATAAGAGTCATTTTTCATTGACGCGCCTATAGTACAACGCTAACATTTAGCGCTCTTTACACTATGTTTGTATAACGCTAATGACGTCACGTCAAAATATATGCACGGCCGTGCAATACCATATTTACGGAGTCGCAAAATCGGCACGGGTGTGTGATAAATTCACGTTAGAACACGAATGTTCACCAACTAATACCCAAAAAGGTTGTGGTCTTAAGTCAAGCAATCAAACAATATAAAATAGTCAGATATTATGATATAACAAAATAAATGTTAATGTGTGAAACATAATATATACCATGACGAAATATGGTATGATACGAGGGAGAGCAACTTTCACTTCAGACTGATTTAGGTAATAGTTATAGTATATACGAGGATATAACACTAAATGGGGCGATATCAAGTGATGTTTCTGCTAAAAAAAATGCGAGGCCATTAGGCCGAGACAATTTTTTGCAGAAACATCCCGAGATGTCGCCCAGCCAATGTTATTATATACTATAACTGTTTTATCGCAATGTCATAATGTTTCTTGTTGTTGTTTTTTTTTTGTTACAGAAATCAGGGAAATAAATAAATAAATTAAATAATAAAGAAATCGTAAGCAACCTTACAGCTATTTATGATAAGGTAGTTTTTTTCAAACTGTTTTCGCTACCGCAAAAAAACAAACAAACAACAAAACAACAAACCAACCAGAAACAAACAAACAAACAAGATATACAACCCTTGGAAGACATCCAATGTTAGAGACGGAGAGAAAGTAATGTTGATTATTTCAGCGGAAATAATTCATTCAGCGCATGTAGCTTTTGATTATACGAGAGTAAATTTCATTTCATTAATTATCTTTGTTTATATTTTTCAATTTATTTATTTATTTTATTCTATTTTATTTTATTGATTCCATTATTTCTTTTTTTTTTTTTTTTTTTTTGGGGGGGGGGGGTGTTCGTTACGCCTGCCCATTGGTATATACCAGGTGCGAAAAAAAACCTCAACTTCTATATGAATTAATGAAAAAACTGTATACAGTTTTCAAATGCTCATTGAAAGTGTACTGAGTATTATATAATGGATTAATAAGAACAAATAAAACGTTCGAAACCATGCGATAATTACAAATGGCTGTCAAACAAGCAAATTTAAACCAAATCAATAATTAAGATTTATAATTCACAAAGAATGGCTTGTTTGCGAGCTGAAAATATTAACTATGTCACTCTCTTCGCATCGGTGGAATTTTATGAGAGAGCGTCACGTATCCTGTGGCAACGGAATTTGTTTTGATTGATCTTGCTATAAATGCTTCATTTATCAATTATTTCTTTCATCTTTAAGCTGTATTTATTGACGTCATGCGAAAGTCCCACAGGACAGTTAATGATTTCCTATTTTGCCCAGGTTTCATGAAACGGTATGTTTACCAATAATTTTTTCGCTATCGAAATTCTTCCCTGTAAGATATAATAAACGCTTGCTGTGTTATTTAGAATATTGACTGAACAAAATCTATATTGTTTTTATCAGCAAGTTCTTTTAAAGTTGGTTTTTAGACCGCCGCAGTCGTTAATCACACAATAATTTAGTCCATCGAACTTTTTTGACATTTCAGTAACATTACATAAAACATCAAAGACAGATGAGTATCAATAAAATTCAATAAAAAGTAACTTTTAACGCATAAATAGATTCAGTGCTGACCATGCGGTTGAAAATAGACAGTTGTTATGTGATTGAAAATATCAGTATTACGTGAATATGTAACTTGCCGTCTTAAGGATGGTAATTCTAAATGAAGAAACATTTGGTTTGCTTCCGACTTTCTTCTTGATTAATATATTGAAAGTTAAGGGTTCGGCTTAAGATGTCTTACATATTTTTACAACTTATTTTTATAAATATCTAAAGATGTTTTTTGAGTTAAGTCTTTGTTGAGGTCATGTAAATATACACTGGTTTTAGTTATTAGAAAAGAAATATTTTTTACGCACATGCATTTATTTGAGATAAAAAAAAATGCACTTATCACTTGCTACGTTATGTCACTTTGATAATTGTGTAAGTCAAAAATGAAAACAAAAACATAAATAAAAAAAAGATTAATATGCCATGGCGATTAAATTTGGAAAAAAATACAGAGGCTGTATGGCACTAAGCATAAATATATGTAATAGAAAATTGGATGTTGAAATTTACTTATATTGGAAAATAAATTCCTTTTACCATCTAGAAAAGAATTAAAGTGATGAGAGCTGATTCCTGTTGGTGCCCATTAGGATATGTAATCCTTTATGAAATATTTTTGTTTTTCAGGGCCCTCAACTTACTGAGAACAGCCGAAAAAATTCTCCATCAGGTAGTGTTGACATATCAGAATTCACGAACCATAATGATGAACGCAGAACACCAACACCAGAGCCAACTAGAAACAATCGGTCTCCGGTAATTAATCATTTTATTTCAAACGGATTTCATAACGTTAAGAACCTTTTTCGTAACAGACCTAGATTATTTTGATCAATAAATCGGACTATGCCGAAGCTTAGTCCAGCATACGAATATACATGTAAAATATATATTTATACCCGATTTTGAAAATCAGAAAAAAAAAAAAAAATAAATCAAATATTTTTGTGACAACCTGTCTGACACAATTTGAGGCAAATCAAATTTCAGTCGCGCATCGCAACTTGGAAGAGGAGAACGCTAACGGGTCGGTTTATTTACCCCAAGACGCCCCAAGACTAATCTGGGCCAGAATTATAAACTTTTTTAGTCCCAGGACTACCCCAAGACACTAATATATGGTGTAAATTGGGAAAATTTTATTATATACGACGACTGATTATTTACGAATCATCTTGTTACTGTCCAATACATCAAATATTGGACTATTTTCATCACTAAAATATCTATTGATATGCTCTTTATAGGAAAAATATTTTGATTAAAATCAACTTTATTGAAACAATAAGACTATGTTAATCTAATTAAATGTGATGCAGATGAAATAAAAAAAAATCAATATTATGAAACAGAATATGATATCGATTTAATAATAATCAGGCATCAAAAATGTGTCACTCATAAAATGACATTACCGCAGAATTAAACTTGCACTACACCAAAACCCCGCAACCTTGTCATTATTTCATTGTTGTAAACTATTTTGCACAAAGAAGAATATACATTAAAAAATACAGTGAGATAATGAAGGGAGATAATTCAATGATCGCAAAATTACCTCCCATAAACAATGTAAAATTAAGACCGTAGTTACATGTCAGTATGTCAGTAAATGTGTCTTGGGATGTCTTGAGTAGTCTAGGGGTGTCTTGCAGTAGTCTTGGAGTGTCTTGGGGGTAAAGAGACCGACCGCTCGCTATCCCCCCCTCCCAACTTCCCCTAAAAAACAAAAACAACGATCCTTATAACGCTCACCTGATTATTGAGGCTCTGAATTATTAATATTGTTAGCAATGAATAAAAGGCAAAAATAATGCCTTAAAATTTAACTGATATGATAACATTCATATCTGCACCTGAAAAGTGCAAATGTTCAAAAGGGCCTTTTCAGCTCGACTTTCTTTTTTTTTTTTTTTTTTTTTTTTTTTTTTGAAAAAAAAAGTAGAGGTATTGTTATAGTCCTGGCGGCGTTACCGTTGCCGTAGCCGTCCGCAAACTTGTACCTGGATCATAACTTTTTAAGTTCTTAGTGTATTGTCTTCATACTTGGCCACAACAACCCTTGGGACAAGACCTTTCAGTATACCAGATTAACCTTGACCTTCATCCATAAATGACCGTGATCAAATGTCCAAATTTTGCTTGTTTTTTTCTATTTTTGGCTATAACTTTGTTATTTTTGAATGGATTGTCTTCAAACTTGAAAATAATAATCTTCAAGGACAGCCCTTTAAATTAATCAGACAGACCTTGACCTTCACTCATAAATGACCTTGACTTTGAAGGTCAAATTATTGAAATTCTTATTTTTTTTTGGCTGTAATTGGCCGTTACTTTGCTATTATTGAATAGATTGACTTCATATTAGAACATAACATTCTTAAGGACAAGACCTTCATGTAAATCATATATATGGGGGAATAGCGAGCGGTTGGTCTGTGTGTATGAATAGAGATACCTTTTAAAGTTATAAAAAGGAAACGTTTATATTTGTTCAAATGTTTCTTTGTTTGCTTTTAGAAAAAGTAAAAAGTCAAGCGTTGCCCCCGCCCGGCGATGGCTCTTGTTATGTGTTGTGACCTTTTTTGACTTCAGATGACTCATATTCAAACTTCATTTGGAAATCATACAAACAACCTTTCTGACCAATTTCCAGGATATTTGGGCTAAAATGTTACCAAAGTGATAACAAAGTTTTTTCCATTTTTGCTCTGTGTGAACTAGATTTTGACCATTGATGACCTGCTTGAAATCATCAAAACAACCTTTCTGACATACAGTTGAGTTAACACTAAACTTCCCACGTACCCGTGTGCACTTCTAGTGCACTAGACCATATGACCAGCCGTGGAAAGTGACACCTAAATGGTTTATTGGATAATTGCATAACAGTGGCAGGGGTAATCCATTGTTTAGTTGTTGTAAGAAAAAAAAACTTTGGGGATATATGGCGTATTCGTGAAAATAAATAAGTAAATTTTAAATCAGCAGTTTTAACATTTTAGGTGACATAATAAAATTTAAAATATTTTTTCTATTTATTGTAATCATATTTTTATTAACCAGTATAACTGTAAGTATAAAAATAAAACCCATTAAAAGTCAAATTTATAGAATTAATAAGGTTAGATTTAAATATGTTCTCCCTGTAATGGATAATTAAATGCAGTGTTTTCAAGCTATTTTTTATTATAAAACATTACCATGTATTTTTATCTTTCTAGTGTACAAATGGGTAAATCAATGTGATAATACTGGCCCAATAAATTTAGTTTGTAACAACATAAACTTAAACTTATTAAGCTCAAACAAATCAAAGAAAGGTGTATATTTAAGTTAAAATATTATTTTTATAATATTTAACTTAGAGGCAAGTCCTCATGTTCAATATTGAAAAAGAATAAATACATTGATTCTAAAACAATCCATACGGTGATAATTTATATTCAATGTGAAATGCTTTCATATTGTTTTTAAAGATATAGATATTTAAAACATTATCCATAACTTTATTCACGAATTCAATATTAAAAATTAAATGTATAAAGGGAATACTTTTTAGAAGAGGAAAGTCTCAAGTCATGCTGTGTATTGGTATTTTTCTGAG
This sequence comes from Ruditapes philippinarum, assembly GCF_026571515.1. Taxonomy (NCBI): domain Eukaryota; kingdom Metazoa; phylum Mollusca; class Bivalvia; order Venerida; family Veneridae; genus Ruditapes; species Ruditapes philippinarum. The sequence continues at coordinate 315,417 of NW_026858399.1, read as the reverse complement.
AGCGATTGTTTTCATTATACCGGTCTCCTGCTGATAAGAGGGCCTCAGATGCAGATTTTAAGTATCCAACATTTTTTTTGAAATTCCCTGGGTTTTCAAAATACATGTTGGACATAGATAAATGACATTAAATTAAAATAAATAATATTTTTGTATAATCAAATAAAAAAATCATAACGGTATAAATGCATATTAAATATTATTGTCTCTAAAGCGGAATTTTCTATCTATTTTTTGTTTTGTTTAAAACTTGTTTAAAATCCATATCATTGTTAAATATTTTAGAAAGACTTCATATCAATATTAATCCACATTTCTTGCCATTCTGCATTAAAATTTACAGCATCTTTAAATTTCTGAACTGGGAAGCAGGACCAGGGTCTTGAAAGACCCTGGCAGGACTAAAGTGTCAAAAGTCATTCATGCTTCGTCATGGTGTTTTATATAGTACCCTGCTGATAAGAGAGCCTCAGGGTAAATAACATAAGGCAGATTATAAGTAGGTAATGTAAATTCCGTATTCCCTGGATGTTGGTGCAATTAATTTCATTGCAAGTAGAACAAAAAGAAAACTAAATTATTTTTGCATTATTTTATTATAAACTGATAAAAATATCCATGTTGCAATTTATGTTACAATGCATTAAATTAAATTATTTAATTAAATTATAAACTTATTAATTCATTAATGTATTAAAGACTTTTACGCTTAAATACAATACAATACAAAATTGTATTCAGCATCAAACATAAACATATGTTTAGAGCCAATACAAACAGAGATGTTCAGCGACAGATATGACAAAAGAAATGAAATTTTATCCGAAGAGAGTAGTTCAAATTACATAAACAATTCTTACAAACGGTCTAGATATACTTAATATATTGTTACATGTAAAGAAAAAAGTTCTAGTTATTAAATTTGCAAAAAAGATATTTAAACTTAGAGAGTGTATTATGAGATGCGGGTTTTCATTGCAACATAAATATGTTTTGCAAATTTCAGTAGAACAGATTTAGATTTTGATGACATAAATTTTTCGACTTTAGTGATATTTGGCCAGCGACAATAATATTGTTTTAAAAAAATTACTTCTTAAGTCATGGTGAAATGGACATACTAGCTGGTATTCTTTTTCAATGGTTTCCATACTGCATGATTTACAGAGTTTCTGTTCTCGTGGGGTATCGTTATATATTCCAGATTCTATAAAAAAAATTATGTGATGAAGTTCTAAATCTCGACATAGCAATTCTATATTTCTTAATATCAGTAATTACTTTCAGATATTCTTCTAATTCGAATTCAAACTTAAAGGCACAATATGACTGTAAACGATTAGAATTATTGATATCAGAGTACCATTTTTGTTAACAGTTATCAATATTTATCTGTTTCATCAAGGAAAAAGATATTTCGATTTCAAATTGATCATTCCATACATACAATAAACCATGTTCTTGTAGACTATTTTTATCTGAAACGCCCATTTTTTCCATAACATTTTAAATTCCGATCTGCATCTACTTTTAAAATTAAATAACTTCTTTTTAACAAGAGCACTATATCATTTTGCTTTGAAATTTTTATCAAGTACCTAATCATATTTATTTTTAGAATAAATAACAAAGGAATTCTTCCTAATTGTCCATAAAAAGTAGATAAATTTATTGACCTTTTAACACCCAAAATGCGTCTTAAAAACTTAGCGTGAATAGCCTCAATATCCTTATAACTTCATGTATACCCCATATTCCGGATCAAAAATTAAGAATCGACGACAGCTAGTGTATCGAATAATTTACACTTTTGATCCATTGGTTGTTCTACATCATTAAAATACGAAATAGATTATTCATAGCAAATGATGCATGTTGGGCGATGCATTTTTGCGTACGGTACCAATTACCATTTTTGAATAATGTAATACCTAGGTATTTAAAAGAGGTTACTGTTTCTATAATATTATTATAAATTTTGAAGTTATACATGGTGTGCCTCCCATTTTCAAAAATCATCACTTTTGTTTTTGAAATGTTAATTTTTAAACCCCATAAATTACAATAATTGTCCGCATCAGTTAACATAGACTGTAAAGTTTCAGGCGATTTAGCAAAAATTGCCTGATCATCTGCATACATAGGAATGAACAGTTTTAGTTCAATTAAAGTAAAAATGCCATTAGGATCAGTAATTATATTATCTAAAATGTCGTTCACAAAGAGCATGAAGAGCAGAGGTGAGCTGGGGTCACCTTAATAATTGCTTCAAGCCCACATATGTATCTGACTTATACCTTACACAAGACTTTACTGTTTTATACACTGACTTAATGGCCGTAACAAATTTACAACTAACATTATCAATACAGTTTTTCACCAGAATTTAAAACTTTAGCTACTATAGAATATAGGATAAATATGCAATCAATTATCGATTTTCCTTTTTGAAATCCGAACTTTTTTCGGTCCATTTCGTTAAACGGTTAAGTAATAATTGTGGGTAAATTTTTGCTTTAACATTAATTAAAGTAAATCCACGATAGTTCTTTGCGTCAATATATAAATTAAGTAATACTGGCGAGATAATTACATATGTCGATTTAAAGATTTCGCTTGTTAAATTATTGATACCTGGCATTTAATTATCATTCTGAGAAAAGAAAAGGTTGCTGCGCGGAGTCCTGTTTCTGAAATTCATATCATTATATCTTGGGAAAAGTCCGGGTCCAGTTGATTATTCAATAATGACTCCCCAAATAAACTTTACAAGAGGGCCATGATGGCCCTGAGGTCGCTCACCTGTATAAAGGCCCCCGGAGCGGGGCCAGTTTAAACCCCAGGACTTTTATTTGAACAAACTTGGAAGACACCCATTAGAAGATGTTTCACGATGTTAAGTTTTTACTACACACATATAATGAAAAACAACAATCTACCCCCCCCTCCTTCCGCCCCCCCCCCCCTTGGCAGGGCCAATTTTAATCCAAGGGCTTTTATTTGAACAAACTTGGTAGACACCAATAAGAAGATGTTTCATGCTAAACATCTAAGCTCTAGCTCATTGGGTTTTTTTAAAAGAAGATTTTTTAAGTTTTTACTATACACATATAGTTAAAACCAATGACACCCCTGGGGCGGGGCCAATTTTGACTCCAGGGCTTTTATTTGACCATCTTTGTAGACAATTACTAGAAGATGTTTCATGCTTAATATCTTAACTCTAGCTATTTGGTTTTTTTCAAAGAAGATTTTTAAGTTTTTGCTATACAAATATAAGGAAAATCAATAACACCCGGGGCGGGGCCAATTTTGACTCCAGGGCTTTTATTTGAACAAATTTTGTAGACACTCACTAGAAGATGTTTCATGCTTAATATCTAAACTCCAGCTATTTGGTTTTTTTCAAAGAAGATTTTTTAAGTTTTTGCTATATACATATAAGGAAAATCAATGACCCCCGGGGCGGGGCCAATATTGACCCCAGGGCTTTTATTTGAACAAACTTGGTAGACACCAATTAGAACATGTTTCATGCTAAATATCTTAGCTCTAGCTCTTTGAGTTCTTTAAAAGAAGAATTTTTAAGTTTTTACTATATGCATATAGGGAAAATCAATGACCCCCTGGGGCGGGGCCAATTTTGACCCCAGGGCTTTTATTTGAACAAACTTTGTAGACACTCATTAGAAGATGTTTCATGCTTAATATCTAAACTCTAGCTATTTGGGTTTTTTCAAAGAAGATTTTTAAGTTTTTACTATATGCATATAGGGAAAATCAAAGACCCCCTGGGGCGGGGCCAATTTTGACCCAAGGGCTTTTATTTGAACAAACTTGGTAGACACTCACTAGAAGATGTTTCATGCTTAATATCTAAACTCTAGCTATTTGGGTTTTTTCAAAGAAGATTGTTTAAGTTTTTACTATATACATATAGGGAAAACCAATGACCCCCTGGGGCGGGGCCAATCTTGACCCCAGGGCTTTTATTTGAATAAAGTTGGTAGACACTCATTAGAAGATGTTTCATGCTAAATATCTTAGCTCTAGCTCATTGGGTTCTTTAAAAGAAGATTTTAAGTTTTTACTATATGCATATAGGGAAAATCAAAGACCCCCTGGGGCGGGGCCGATTTTGACCCCTGGGCTTTTATTTGAACAAACTTTGTAAACACTCACTAGAAGATGTTTCATGGTAAATATCTTAGCTCTAGCTCTTTGGGTTCTTTAAAAGAAGAATTTTAAGTTTTTACTATATCCATTTAGGGAAAATCAAAGACCCCCTGGGGCGGGGCCAATTTTGACCCCAGGGCTTTTATTTGAACAAACTTGGTAGACATTCATTAGAAGATGTTTCATGCTAAATATCTTAGCTCTAGCTCTTTGGGTTCTTTAAAAGAAGATATTTTAAGTTTTACTATATGCATAGGGAAAATCAAAGACCCCCTGGGGCGGGGCCAATTTTGACCCCAGGGCTTTCATTTGAACAAACTTGGTAGACATCCATTAGAAGATGTTTCATGCCAAATATCTAAGCTTTAGCTCTTGGGGTTTTTTAAGAGAAGATATTTTAAGTTTTTTCTTTCGGTTGCCATGGCAACCAGAGTTCTGCATGGAATTAAATTATTTGAACAAAAAAAAATTTAAAGGTGACCATCAAAGGAACATTCCTGTGAAGTTTGGATGAAATTGGCTTAGTGGTTTATGAGGAGATGTCATTTAAAGTAAAAGTTTACGGACGGACGACGGACGGACGGACGCCGGACGGACGCCGGACGAAAAGCGATCACATTGTGACAGGTGAGCTAAAAATGGTCATTTTATTCATTAACTGTTAACGTTTCAGCCTTTGCATGTGTACTCTTTAAAGGTGTTTTGATATTTTTTCAAAAATTTACGTGGTTCGTTTTTTGCCAAATTTTTTTTTTTGCTTTTCGCTTTATTCGGGAGTGTATAAAATTAAAATGATTTCGAGTTGCTTTGAATTCTCGTTTAGCATTGTAAGAATTAACATTAAAACATTTACTGCTCACTTTTTTTTATTCGATTCATGTTTATTTATTTTGCAAGTTTTCCTAAATATGGTTAAATATAAAACTGAGTAAAGTTGTTTACCGTATGGTCAATCGGGCCGTTTAATGCATCATTGGTTAATTTTTCAATATATTCATGATTATTCATAAGATGTGTGCTGAACATTTCAGATTTTTCGCTATCTCATATAATTTTAGTCGATTTATTTTCGTATTCCTGCGCACCGTTTTTCTGCGACTGAGTTTGTTGTGTCATTATGCTAAATGTTAACGGTGCTGATCCGAATGTTCATTAAATTCTAATGTCGCATTAATTTAGTCCACCGTGCTTTAAAATCATTACCTTAAACCCATAAAATGACTGAATTTTGTCCAATGAGCATTTCAAAGTTTTATATTTCATTACCAGGTAGAATCATATCAAATATCAATTAATTTTGTTTATTTATGCACTTATCAACATTAAAGTTATAATTATTTATATTAACTAATAACAATTAAGTATTAAAGTACCAAATCAGTAAAATTGGTGAATTTAAAGAATAATTGTTCTTATATTTGGCACAATATTCTACAAAATCAAAACTTCAAATTTATAATACAGCTTTCTATTTTTTGTAAAAGTCTAATTGTTATTTATTGAAATAAAAGGTAGCTTAATACATAATTATAATAGGTCTAGTGCACTTATGAAGTGCATTTCAAAGTCCACATCTTGTGCACTCCAAGTGCACTTTGTGTGAACTCAACTGTAGTTTCAGGATATTTGGGATGAAAATATAATTTTGTAGAATATAAATAATATTTTTTTCTATAATTTGGGTTGTGTGACGAAATTTTGACCCCAGATGACACATATTCGAACATGACCTAGAAATTATCTAAACAACCTTCCTGACCGATTTCCAGGATATTTGGACCAAAACAGTAGTGTTAGCAAGGTTTTTCCATATACGGGCTGTGTGACCTAGTTTTCGACCCAAGATATCCCATATTCGAAACTGCCTTAAAAATCATTAAATTTTCTGACCAATTTCCAGGACATCAGACTGAAACAGTAGTCACTAGAGTGTTTGTTCCATATTTGGAAACCTATGGCACCCGTGATGGGGCCAATTCTGGCACTAGTCTAGACGCAAACATTAAACAACTTTGATAGAGAACATATAGATGATATCAAATATCAAAGCTTTTTAGTAATATATTTTCAGAAAAAAAAAGAATTTTTAAGTTTTTACAATTTTTGTAGAGTTTCATTAGATGATGCTACACACAAAATATCTAAGCTCTAGGCACTTTCAGAGAAGAATATTTTTAAAGTTTTTACTAAATACATATAAGTAAAATCAATGATCCGCGGGGCGAGGCCAATTTTGACACAAGGGTTAAATTTTTGTTGATGTCCTTTACACAATGTTTCATGCAACCTCTAGCCTTTGTCAAAACAAAGAAGAGGATTTTTAAAAAGTCTTTACTATAAACATGTAAGGAAAATCAATGACCCCCTAAGGCGAGGACAATTTTGACCCAAGGGCTATAATTTGTATAATTTTTGTCAAGTTTTATGAGATGATGCCACACACATAATATCTAAACTCTAAACACAAACAGGTCGTGGGTTAAATGTGTATACTGAGCTTTGACCTAATAAAGCCTTACTTATTTCAGGGTCAGAATCTTTATCATTATTTCTCAACGAGTGGTGTCAAAAATTAAAACTATCTCACTTTCATACAGAGACTAAAAACTAGATTGTCGAAGTAAGTACCTAGAACTTGATACCTAAAAAAAGATTGTTTAAGAATGCCTATAACAATTTACTTCAATTCATGTATACGATTCCTCTTCTTGATGCATTTTCAGGTTAAAAGGCAAGAAAGTAATCGTAGTATAAAAACACTTACTTCTGAACAACCAGGTCCATCTAACCGCAAATCATCTACACCACCACTTCCACCGATAAAATCTGCCACACCGCGTCCAGCAACCAAGGTTGAAACGCCTAGACAAAGTCGGGCTCAATCTAAAATTAAGGTTGAATCACGACGTGAAACTCCAGTCTTACCTCCAATTGAAAGGAAAGATTCGCGAGTTTCTGTCCGGAGTGATGAAGGCATACAGCCTCCAAAGGATATGCGTGAGTTTGACCCAAATCTAGGGGTTGGTGATGTTGAAGATTCACCAACTCCACAATCGCGGTGCACAATGGAATCGCAATCAAAGAAGGCTTCTGACGCCAACCAACAACGGCAAGAACATTTGCAGGCAGTTCAAAAAAACGAATCGAAGCCAAGATCTTCTATAGCTGACCCAAATACTCCAGAAAAACAAACATCTGAAAAGGATCCAGATAAACAAAGGGCACACAGTACGGAAAAGTCGATGTCTCCGGTTAAGACAAATGTAGCACCCGTTGTTGCTGCAGCGGCAACAACTTCAGGCCCACGTCTGAGGTCGCGTTCTGTTTCGGGGCACAGATCACGAAGCAAATCTCACTCAAGATCACGTTCAAGATCACGGAATAGGTCGAAAGAACGGAATAAAAGCCGGTCACGTTCTAGGTCTCGAAGACGATCACGTCGATCAAAATCTCGCAAACGTCACAGATCATCATCTTACAGTAGCAATTCGTCGCCACACAGGCACAGGAGAAATTCTTTTTCTCCAATAAGAAGACATAGGAGCCGTGGTCGTAGTCGGTCAAAAAGAGGAAGCTTTGATTATGATTTTGAAAGAGCAAAATCAATCGTAAGAAGTTTATCGCGAATGGAATCATTTTCAAGGCCGAGGTATAGATCACCTTCAATTGAATATCAAATACTTGGGAATACTGGTTTCTGGCCTACGTCTTTACCTGAATCATCAAAGAAAAAGAAGAAGATAATTATTGTACAAGGTGGTGGGCCAGTAATGCAGGCAAAGAGGAGAAGTCATAGTAGTTCTGATTCAGATATAAGTGTTATCGTTAAGAATGTAAAATCTAAATTGCGTGGTAAAAAAGAAAAAATAAGAAGAGTTTCAGATTCTGATGAAAGCGACAGTTCAAGATCAGTATCAAGAGCAAGGATTGGCAAGAAAAAAAGGCAATCTAAACCTAGAAGAAACAACAGTGAGAGCGAAGAAACTGACGTAGAGGAGATCATTTCCAAAAAAAACCCTATGAAAGGCAAATCGAAGAAAAATAAGCAGTCTACAAAAAATGGACTGAAAAAGAAAAATCTACGGTTTGATCTAAAGAATGTTTCGAATAAGAAAAGACTTGAAAAGAAAAACATGGGCAATGACGAGACAGAGAATGAATCCGAGGAAGAAGTTGATGAAAATGAAAACGTTTCGAGGTCTGTTGAACCGGCCAAACAAGTTGCTAAATCAATTGTAAATATGGATTCTATTGTAGAAAAACAGGATGATGTTGCAGCGACAGGGTTAAGAAGACCGACACCAGACTCGCCATTCTCGTCAGGAAGTTTGCCCATCCACCGGAAACAAGCGTCTTTCTCACCTTCTTCTATGAAATCACCAATGGCTAGCATAAGTCCGTACATAGAAAACAAACATGACACAAAACTAAATAATAAATTAGAGGAAGATAACGCTTTACTACAAGCATTAGATCAACTTGAAAAACGAACTGATTTTGAACTGGAACAATTAAAGGGAGGTAATCAAAGAAAACTACCACCTGATGTGAATTTGGACATGAAAAAGAAAATATTCAGCAAAGAATTTCAACAAAATATTAATAATTTCCTTGAGTCCTAAAACAACTGTTTCCTCTACATATTACCCACGACGGAAATGTTCGCTATAAATTATTGTAAATGATGACTGACACTGACAGTTTTGTATCTCTTTCGCTTTTGAAAGTTTTTGCTAACAAGATTCTAAATAGGGTCACTGTGGAAACTTTGACAGGTTTCTAAAATAGCTTTCCATTTTTAGCTCGAATGTCGAAGAAATAAAAAAAACATCACGGTATTGTTACAGTCACAGCGGCCTTGCTGTCTGAAAACTTTAACCTTGATCAGAACTTTTTAAGTTCTTGGTGTATTGTTTTCTTACTTGGTCTACAAGACCTTCAAGTAGACCAGATTAAACTTGATTTTCGTTCATAAATGACAATGACCTTCAATGTCAATTGTCTAAATTTTGCTTGATTTAAGCTGATTTTTGTTATAAGTGACTATAGCTTTGCTATTTATGAATGGATTATCTTCAACCTTGAACACAACAATCGTTCAGAAAAGACTTTCAAGTTAACCATACAAACCTTGACCTTCACTCATAAAAGACATTAACTTTAAAGGGCAAAATATTGATTTTTTCTTTTTTTCTCCCTGTAACTGGCTATCAATAAATGACTTCATATTTAATACGCAATATTCTATAGGACTAGACCTTCGTGTATAGCGACCTTTAATTGACCTTGACTTATTTGTAGGTTAAATTATTGAAATTTCACTGATTATGACTTTGTAATTTTTTAATGGATTATCTTTATACTCGGACATGGAACTGACCTTGATCTTTAACTGATTGACCGTTAAGGTCAAATTATTCAATTTTAGTTAAATTGTCATAATCTTGTTTTTTATGTACGTATTTGATTTAAACCGTGACCATCAAGGTCAAATTAAAAAAAATCTCTTATGCTTTCTTATAGGTATGTCATTTGGATCATGTGCACAGTTGAACTTTGATATCAGCTGATAGATGATTTGATGAAGTGACCCACTTTTTTGTCCATCAAGGTCAAATTATTAAAATTCTTTTATGTGTTTCCTATTGGTTTGTTATTTGGCTCATTGTTACAGATTTAGATGTAAAATTAAACTACTGTTTTGTTCTTTGACGAACAGCTATGAAATTAGGACCATGTGTACAGTTTCAGATGTAAAATTGAACTTTGATATCAGCTGATCTAGAATTTGACAATATGACCTACTTTCTTGTCCTTTGGTGTACAGCTGACTGTGAGTGACATTTAGACCGTGTGCACAGTTTTACATGCAAAAATGAATTTTGATATCAGTTGACCTAGATAATTTGATGAAGTGGCCAACTTTCTTGTCCTTTGATGTACAGCTGGCATTTGGACCGAGTGCACTGTTTAAATTCAACTTTAATTTTGACGAGATCACCTAGTTATGAACTGTGATATCACTCGAACTAGATAATTTGATGAGTGACCTAAGATCTGGCAGTAATCGGGCAACACCGTTGTTAACAGTTATGAATTTTCTTCGACAAGTTAGTTTGTTGTATTTTCAATAAAAATAAATATTAAACAATCATGAATAATTTATATCATCAAATATCTTGTATAAATATGTCAGATAGCTTACAAATTACATTTTAATAATTTAGTACCGCTACGCCTCCAAAATTACATTTAATACTAGCAAACCCAAGTTCTCCGTGTTTCGAGTATCATTAATTTTATTTTATAATCTGTGGTGACAATAGCTACCAGATTTACTTCAATAAACAGTGTAGTAAAATCTCTCTCAATTACCTGTTATAGTTATACAAAATTCTCATTTCAGTTTTATTAAAACATCTTAGCTCTGTATTTAACTAAACAAGATATTACACTATTATTTAAATATACTTGACTTGTATGTTACTTAATTTTAACTTAAAATTTTAGATTTCATCAGACAAATCAACGTACGTCTAGTACCAAGAATTTCTAAATCTGAACTTTTCTCGTGACCAAAATATCTGCTACTTTAATACTAGACAGTGGAGGAAATCACGGGGAGAATCACGCCGTTCGTTACCCAAACAAACAAGATGGCGGATGCGATCGAAAATGAGGTTTTTCCCTTTTTTCTCTGAAATTTGTGGTGTTATAGTTTTAAAGTACACATAATAACCTTCTTCACAATTTTCCGGGCACACAGGATTTTATTTCATGATTTTTTGTCTCGTACTTCATCTGAAATGCGCGTCACCAGATTCGAAGCGAGAGAATTTTCCACCGGTTTGCTCGTGGTAACGTACGGCTTCTTCTCCAAAATGCACTGTTTCTTTTACATAAATGTATTAAAACCACTATAATATATCGTCATCTAAGCATTTATGCCTATTCCGGCAAGAATAACCGCTGTAATATTAATATCGGGGCATTTTCCGGAAATGATAACGTATGGCGCACAAAATATCATTGATAACGTACGGCGCATTTTTCTACTTGGTGGATTTCCATTTGTCCGGTCAGCCAATAATGAAAAAGGAAAGGAAAGCCTCCACTTTCAGGAAACATTGTGTATTGTTGTCTTCAATTTAATTTTCGCAATTATGCATGGTCTTATCCCTTTATCAGAATGAAGAAACGCATTCAGCAGAGCAGAAATGATAAAAAGGTACGGACGACTCAAAAGAAAAGGTCTAGTAAAGTCATTTCTAACAAATTGAAGGTAATCTTAATATTTGAACCGCGTCAAACATAGACAAAACAAAAAGTGATTGCGGCTAGCTTACATTCAAATGAGATGACCCTGTGTTTATTCAATGTGGTCGCTCATTGAAAGAAAAATACATGACTGAGAATAATGAATGAGTGTAGGTTCTATATTGAATTCATTGAATGAGTTAGAAAATAATGTTATGCGAAAAAGCTCAATAAATTTAGTAAATAAGAAATGTCCTGTTTATTTGACAGGCGGTTAATATTAAACGCTATCATTTAGCGTGACGTTGCGCCACTATGACGTCAGATATATTTGCACGACAAAGCCATACAGTTTTTTGTTGTTATTATAAATGAAAGGAACGTCATAATTTGATCAAAACAATTACTAGTACATGCAATTCATAAACTTTCCTATCGTATTCTGGCGCATTTTTATTCTGGCGTTTTTTTACAAAAACGCCACAGCAAAAACAATCAATTTCTTATAAAAAAAACTTTATTTGTCATCCAATGAAAACGCTGTATTTCTGTGCGTTAATTTCCATAGAAGAACAAAAGTGTCCAGCTCTATTTGTAATCCAATGAAAACGCTGTATTTCTTAAAAATACTCTAAAAAGAACAAAATTCGATACGTTCTAAGTGTCCAGCTTTATTTGTCATCCAATGAAAACGCTGTATTTCTTCAAAATTATGTGCGTTAATTTTCACAGAAGAACAAAAACCGATACTATATCGAATTTCGTTCATAGTCGACTTCTATTTTTCATAGTACTTCATAAAACAGCATAGTGACGTAATAAGATAATGAGGCCAAATTTTAACCAAGGGGATTTTATTTGAACAAACTTGGTAGACACCCATTTGAAGATGTTTCATGATAAATATCTAAGCTCTAGCTGTAAGAAGATTTTTTTTAAAGTTTTTACAATACACATATAGGGAAAAACAATGACCCCCCCCCCCCCTCTGCGTGGGCCCAATTTTGTCCCCAGGGCTTTTATTTGAACAAACTTGGTAGACACTCACTAGGAGATGGTTCATGCTTAATATCTAAGCTCTAGCTATTTGGGCTTTTTAAAAGATTATTTTTTAAGTTTTTACTATATACATATAAGGAAGATCAATGAAAATGGTAGACACCCATTAGAAGATGTTTTATGCTAAATATCTTAGCTCTAGCTCTTAGTTTTTTTTAAAAGAAGACTTTTTAAGTTTTTACTATATACATATAAGGAAAATCAATGATCCCCATGCCCCGTGTTCACAAAGAAAAGATCAGGATCAGGATCAAGTGATCCTGATTTTATTTACATTGGTTTATAAAACTAAATGTGATCGTATTATGCTAGAATTAATGGTACATATTCGAAATGAAAATAATAACTTATTTGCTAAGAAACCAAACTTTTTTGGGATAAAATCAACAAATAATAAAACAAATACAAAAATAATAAGATCAAAATGAGGATCAATTTTAGGATCAAGATCAAAATTTGGATCAACTGTAAAAAGCCAATATCTTATAAAAATAACAATAATTTATTATAAAATTTCATAAACATGCTATTTCATGTCCAGTTTTACCAAGTTAATAATGGATATTTTATCAATGAGGATAAATAATGGAGAATATTTGAGTTTTTAAATTTGATCCTGATCTTGATCCTCATCCTTCAATCTTTGTGAACACGGGGCCTGGGCGAGGCCAATTTTGACCCCAGGGCATTTATTTGAACAAACTTGGTAGACACCCACTAGAAGATGTTTCATGTTTTATATCTAAGCTCTAGCTATTTGGGCTTTAAAAAAATTTTTTTAAGTTTTTACTATATACATATAAAGAAAATCAATGATCCCCGGGGTGCGGCCAATTTTAACCAAAGGGCCCTTATTTAAACAAAAAAATGGTAGACACCCAATAGAAGATGTTTCATGCTAAATAGCCTAGCTCTAGCTCTTAAGGTTTTTTAAAAGAAGACTTTTTAAGTCTATACATAAAAGAAAAACAATGACCCCCTGGGGCGGGGCCAATTTTGACCCCAGGGCTTTTATTTGAACAAACTTGGTAGACACCCACTAGAAGATGTTTCATGCTTAATATCTAAGCTCTAGCTATTTGGGCTTTTTAAAAGAAGATTTTAAGTTTTTACTATATACAAATAAGGAAAATCAATGACCCCGGGGTGGGGCCAATTTTGACCCCAGGGCATTTATTTGAACAAACTTGGTAGACACTGACTAGATGATGTTTCATGCCAAATATTTAAGCTCTAGCTCTTTCGGTTTTCTATAAGACGATATTTTAAGTTGTTTTTTTTCGGTTGCCATGACAACCAGAGTTCTACTTAGAATTAAATTCTTTGAACACTTTTTAAAGTTGACTACCAAAGGAACATTCCTGTGAAGATTGGATGAAATTGGCTTAGCGGTTTATGAGGAGATGTCGTTTAAAGTAAAAGTTTGCGGACGGACGCCGGATGAAAAGCGATCACAAAAGCTCACCATGTCACTTTGTGACAGGTGAGCTAAAAAGTTATGATCCAGGTACAAGTTTGTGGACGGCGCCGACAACGGCAACGCCTCCAGGACTATAACAATACCTCTACTTTTTAAAAAAATAAGTCGAGCTAACAAGATTGCATTTGTGAACAGGGGGGCATTGGTCCCAATGTGCTCACCTGAGTACTTAATACAATTGATATACCAAAGTGAAGTTACCAGGCCTTAAAAATATACAAAACAAGGTTATTTTTTTGTTTAGGTAAGAAGTTGATGTTTTAAGACACTACACCAAGAACTTTAAAGTTATGATCAAGGTTAAAGTGTGTGGATAGGAACAGCTTGTACTATATATATAAAAGGAAAACCTTTGACACCGGAGCGGGGCCAATTTTGACCCTAGGGCTATAATTTGAACAATCTTGGTAGAGTTCCACTACACAAAGCTTCATGCCAAATATCTAACCTCTAGCCTTTGTCAAGTCAGAGGAGAAGGATTTTTACGTTTTTAATATATACATATAAGGAAAACCTATGACCCCTGGGACGGGGCCAATTTTGACCCCAGGGCTATAATTTGAACAACTTTGGTAGAGAACATATAGGTGATATCATATACCAAATATCAAAGCTCTAGGCCTTGTTCTTTCAGACAAGAAGTTTTTTAAGTTTTAAAGCATTTTTTAAACTCCTTTTCTAGTCCCGTGACCTACTTATGCAACAGACCGGAACCATTTGAACAATTATGGCAGGGGACCACCCAAGGATCATTCCTGTAAAGTTTGGTTACTGTGCGGTTTTTGAGGAGATGTTGTTTAAAGAAATTGTTGACGACGCACGACGACGGACGATGGGGGATCACAATAGCTCACCATGAGCATGTTGGAACAGAAAATTTATTTTGTTTCTATACATTGAACATTGCCATAATGCATAGATCACTGACCTATCTAATTCATATTATCAGATTAGTGGATATAATAACAATTTCACCACAACCTATTTGTTAACAAAAGAGCACATGTCAATGTTTGTGGTTAAATCCATTGTTATTCGAGTAGGGATCTATCAATGCAGTATGACACTTTGTCAAAATCTAGGTCAGCTGATATCAAAGTCCAATTTACATCCTAATCTGTGCACAAGGTTCAAATTTTATAGTTGTACATCAAAGGACAAGAAAGTAGGTCAAATCATCAAAATCTAGGTCAACTGATATCAAAGTCAAATTTTACAACTAAAACTTTGCAAATGGTCCAAATTTCATGGCTGTATATCAAAGGACAAGAAAGTAGGTCACTATCCCCTTGGGCAGGGCAAAATTTTGACCTTAGGGTTTAATTCAATCAATATTGATACAGGTCCACCAAAGAATGTTTCAGCTGAAGCTTTCTCAGATTCAGGAAACATTTGTTATTGCTTCTGTTTTACTATATGTACATAATGAAAATCAATTTTGGTAGAGGATCACTACACAATGTTTCATGCAAAATTTAACCTCTTCCCTTTTTTTCAGTTTCGGGCGCCCAGTTAAGGGGTAACCTCATTTATTTTCCCCGTCATTGGCATGATTGGGGTCAAGGAGCATCCTCCTATCAGCCTTACAATAATACAAGTATATATTCTTACAAAATAAGAAACAGTACAGATAATGTGATAAATATAAGAATTCGCAAAGGTATAATATTTACTTGTCCGAAAAGTGACAAGGTTGAAAAGCGAGTTAACTCTTTATAAATTAATTCTATAATTTCAATTGAGGTGCGTACCATACATTAAGATAATATTCATACAAAGTACAAATATTTTTAAAATTCTGTCATAGTATCGTCTTTATTTCTACACTTGTATTCAAATTGGTATTTTATATCATTGAACAAATTTCTTAGCAAAATAGGTATTGGTTGATATGAATAATTCTGCTTACAATTGTTACGATATTTCCAAATTGCCCATTTGGTTTCGAATATAACAGTATTGATCAATTTATTATTAATTGCGTGTTCAAAGGACCCAAAAAGTGCAGTAGATTGGAAATTTGAAAAATCATTTTCCAAGATTTTAGCGGACTTTTGAATTACAAATGTCCAAACATTCTTTGCAAAATCACATTCCCAGAAGAGATGAAACAAAGTTTCTCTGTGAGATTTACATATACATGTACAACATTAACCGTTAGAGACAGCTTGTGTTCTGTATAAATAACATTGCGTAAAAAATTCCACTGAAATTGTACAGTTTTACATGAAGAAAAAGAATCATAAACGTGGCACCATATTTTAGTCCATGGTAACTCCTTTTTAAGTAAGCTTTCCCATTTACTTTCAGTTTTCAATTTACAAGTCTTTCTTGTGCCCTGTCCTGTTTTTGTTAAGGGTCCTCCTGGGCGTTCATCGAACGCCGCCTTTCCTTGTTGATCATGTTTATCATATTTTTTGATTCCATATATGAGATATTTGTTTTATTTTTAATATTTTCAGGCAAAAGTTTTGTTTGCGTCGTGCTCGTCTAAGTGAGTGTAATTCGACACTGTTTCATAATGATGGTCTTTTAAAGCAGTTATATACATCTTAGGAATGCTCGATTTGAGAATATGCCATTCGGCAATCCAATTTCGCGTACATTTTAATTTCCTTAAAAGAGTGTCTATGCTAATAAAATTATTATTTTCAAAGTCCCAAATATCTTTTATAAACAATATATTACTTTTAACAAATGAATTGAAGTATAATGGTTTCTTTGCGAAAATGAATTTCAGAGTTACATAAAAGAAATACATGTATATCTTTTACATCGGATAGAGACAATGGCTTAAACTTCGCTTTAAACCGACACCAATTTTCGTGGGCGGATTTGTAAAACGTACTTATGTTCAATTTGAAAGGTAAATTTTCTAATGAAGAATATTTACATAGAAAATAATCAATTATGTCTTCCCCATTAGTATCATATTTTTGTAAAAAATATTTTCCTATTGCGTTCCAGTTCTGTATGTCAGAGTGTATAATTTTGTATATTGTTTTAACATCCAGACTGGCTTGAATATTAGAAATATTGCAAAAGTTTAGACCTCCGTCTTTCAGGTCATGGAGCATTGTGCTGTTGGAAACTAACGGTCGCTTATTGTCCCAAAGAAAATCGCTTATATATTTTCCGCCCCGAGCTTTCCATACTTGAAGACATTTTTAATTTCGTTTATCTTTTTCATCCAATTTTCGTTCGTATCTAATTCCTAAAGTTTTCACATAATTTCTCGTCCATTTTATATCTTTAAATTTCGGAGTCCTTTCTTTTGATTTTCCAATAAAGATGTCTGTTGTTTTATCCTTATTCATTTTTGCCCCATAGGAAATTTCATATTCTTTTAAAATATTAAATATTTCTGGAACTAATATTATTTCTGATTGCACAAGCCATTGGTTCTGCTTGTAAGATATAGAGAAACGGCACTATTGGACAACCTTAATAGAGCGGGAAATTTGAAAATATTCAGAAATAAACCCGTTTGTTTGTATAGCTGTTTCCGAGCCGACTAAACACACATTTGAACCCATTTTCTGAATTTGTCTCCTACACCATACCTTTTTAAGCAGATATCTAGCCAATCCCATTCTACCCTATTAAAAGCCTTAGTTTGATCTAAAAAAAATTACAACACCATCTTTCCTTTCCAGATCAGTGTAATCATTTACGTCCTGTATGAGCCTGTTTGCCTCTGAAATTTGTCTACCCTTAATAAAACCTTTTTGATCTGAATGAAGCAACTTCGATAATAATGGAAGCATTTCGAAATAATTTTGTAATCGACATTTAGAATTTTGTTTTTTATTAAGTACCAAAAGTTTTGATAAAATTCTACAGTGAGGCCGTCCACACCGGAGGATTTTGTGAGTTTAAAACCCATAATAAACTTTTCGACTTCTTCCTCCCGAAAATCTGAATCAAGGGCAAATTTCTCATCATTATTTATACTAGTAATAATATTAGAAACCAATTTTTCTGCCGAACAGAGATCAATTCCTTCAGAAGAAAAAACATTTCTTGTAGAATGCACATTGTTCTTTTAAAATTGAATTTATGTTGCTTTTAAGTTTTCCGGATTCGGATTTTATTTGCGTCCATAATTTTTGCTTGCCCCTCTTTTTTCTAAGTCGAAAAAGTACTTCGAAGAGGTTTCATTTTTAGCAACGTGTTTGGCTTTTGAATTAATTTTGAGCGCTGCACCTCTTTCTGATAATAGAAAGTCAATTCCTCTGATAATATTTTGATTTCAGTTTGGGCCTCGCCTGAATTGGTTTCTCTAAGCTTTGTGAGTTTTTCTTCTATTACTTTAATTCGTCTGTGTGGTTTTGAAATGTGTGCTGTATATTCAATTGAAAGCGTTTTAATTTTATGTTTTGTCATATCCCACCACTCGCGTTTTGAGTTAAAATAACTTTATGTTTCGAACAATCTTTCCGAGCTGAACGTATTCAATATCTTTTAAAATACTTGCTTTCAGCTTCCAGAGGCCCGGGCCCCTTCGAACATTATCGATTTTTAAAATCAATGAAACACGCTGATGATCTGAATGTATAAAATGTTGTATTTTGGAATTGATACTTCGCTGTCTATTATTTTTGAAGTGAGAAAATAGTCGATCCGTGATTTAGACTCATTTCGCATAAAAGTATATTGCTTAATATCAGGGAAGCGTTGTACGCCAAATGTCTTCCACATCGTACTCACGAATCATTTGTAATAAGTCATTTAGACCATCATCTGCTTTTTTATATCTATTATTACCGCATTATTTTCTGTCAACAACAATTGAAATCCCCGCCAATTATATGCGTTTCAGTTAAATCCATTAACTAACCCGAAAGAGAGTTTTAAAAAAATCTTTGCGGTCCGTTCCATTGTTCGAGGCGGTAAACTTTCTCATTTGCGCACAATTCAAGCCCCGTCATTTTTTTCAACGTTTTTTACCGGTATTGATAATAACGGTTTGATCAAGATCGCTACGCCTCGGTTTCCGTTGTTATTATTACACCAGTAAAAGTCGCCACCCCATTGAATTCCCCAGATCTTAGATTCGTTATCATTTTTGCAATGCTTTTTTTGTACAAAAATAATTTTTTTTTTCATTTTTAACCATTGAAATATCAGAGATCTCTTCTTGTTATCTCTTAACCTGTTTACATTAAT
Organism: Ruditapes philippinarum; assembly: GCF_026571515.1. Lineage (NCBI taxonomy): Eukaryota > Metazoa > Mollusca > Bivalvia > Venerida > Veneridae > Ruditapes > Ruditapes philippinarum. Next base: position 296,276 of record NW_026858399.1, on the reverse strand, counting down.
AGATGCGATGTTATATGACATAGTAAAAAATATGATATTTTTCGAAATAATATCAAACAAGTTTATTTCATCTGTAGCACCATTAATCATTATGACTAAGTCTTTTTGTGAGTGTACTGTTTAAAGAATGCCACTCTGATCTGTGTTTCCCATTAATGAAAAACGCAGTCATACTGATGTACAATTGCTCTGCACCACATTTTGAAATATGAATACCCGTAGGATCACTATCATCATACAGAGATGGGACTATTTCATTATTTTCTTTGAAAATTTTGTCATTGTCCAAAAAGTAATATCCATTACTTTGACAAATTTGTAGAATTTTTGATCAGAATTGATACGCTTGATTGCAGCGCTATTCCCCATTCTCGAAATGATGCTAGAGAACGCAACGGGACAATTTGGCCACTTTTTTTGGCCGCAGTAAGTGCGTTTTTTGCTTTTTGTACAACATTATTTTTCACATTCCTACCAATATCATTTGTTCCAATATGGATTATCAACCGACTTACATTTATTGTTTTTGACCGAGTCAATCACGTCTTCACAGTCTTGGTACAGATTTATTTTGAATATTTTCTTCTGTTATATTAAGGTTTTTTTTATGTTAGAGTCCCCAATAATGTAAAAGGATGTATTCCTCAAATCCGGTTTTGAAGATGTATCTTTACAAGAAGTTGAGATATCCAATAGGGATGGAGATTTTGGAGTTTCGTCGTCCGAGCTGTCAGATGTTAAATCTTGAGTGTCTGTTTGTGAGATTGATGAAAGCCACGGGTTCTCATCTACCTCGGAGGCGTATCCGCCATGATTCTCCTTACGACATTCATTTTGCGAATGACCTTCCTTATTGCAAAATCTACAAATGATTTCGAACGAACAGTTCTTTCTTTGATGATCATTTCTTTTACAATTGTAGCAAAGTTTATTTCGTTGATTTTCAATTTGAGGAAGATTGTGTCGCCTATCAGGCTTCTTTTGACATTTAAAGTACGGATGAGTTGTAGCGCCACAATGTTTACATTTGGTTCTGTTGTTGTCAGCGAATAGTCTTACGGTAAATCTACCGATATCTAGTTTGTGTGGTAGTAACGGAACAAAATTTTAGATTTTTAGATATCTTGAGCCGTTCTCAATATCCGTGCCCTTTTCCATGTGAAATACTGTTTTCGATTACTTCTCCGAATTACTTCTAACCTCTAGCCTTTGTCAATTTAGAGAAGATGATTTTTAATGTTTAACTATATACATAAAGGGAAAACCTATGAACCCCGGGGCGGGGCTTATTTTGACACTTAAGGCAAAATTTGAACAACGTTGGTAGAGTGCCTATAGATGATATCATATACCAAATATAAAAGCTCTATGCCTTGTACCTTCAGACATGAAGGTATTTTAAGTTTTTATTATATGTACATATAGTGAAAACCAATGACCCCTGGGGCGGGGCCAATTTTGACACCAGTGCTTTAATTTGAACAATCTTGGTAGAGGTCTACCAGACAACGCCTTATGCAAAATATTTATGCTCTAGGCCTTGTGGGTCTTTACAAGATTTTTTAAAATTTATTCTTATAATTCCTTTTGGTTGCCATGACAACCAGGTTTCTGCATGGAATGAAATTCTTTGAACAATTTTGGAAGCCGTTCACCCAAGGATCAATCCTGCCAAGTTTGGTTGAAATTGGACTAGTTGTTTTTCACAAGATTTTTTAAGTTCACTATATAATCTATATAACACACAAACATACACACATACATACAAACACAGAGGTGAATCGCTATATGCCACCGCATCGCAGATGCTGCGGTGGCCTTAAAAAATAAATCAATAAATGAAATGTTAAAATAGAGAAACAAATAATATGAAATACAAGATTGCATATGAGAAAAATGCTATGCCACCGCATTAATACAACACTAAAACGTAGTGTACGAACAGATTTTTTTTGTTTCTATACAATCGAAGATTGTCATAATGCATAGATCATATTTTTTACTATATGTACATAATGAAAACCAATGACCCCCGGGCGGAACCAATTTTGACCCCAGGGCTATAATTTGAACAATCTTGGTAGAGGTTCACTTCGCAAAGTCTCATGCCATATATTTAACCTCTAGCCTTTGTCAATTCAGAGAAGAAGATTTTTCAAGTTTTTACTTTATACATATAAGGAAAACTATCGCCTCTGGGGCAGGGCAATTTTAACACTAGGGGCATAATTAAAACAACTTTAGTAGAAGACCCATAGATGATATTATATACCAAATATCAAAACTCTAAGCCTTGTACCTTCAGACAACAAGTTTTTTTTATTTTTTTTTACTATATGTACATAGTGAAAATAAAAGACCCCTGGGGGTGGGGCCAATTTTGATTCCAGGGCTATAATTTGTACAATCTTGCTAGAGGTTCACTACACAATGCTATTGCAAAATATCTTAACTCTAGCCTTTGTAAATTTACAGAAGATGATTTTTTAAGTTTTAACTATATACATATAAGGAAAACTTATGGCCCCAAGGGCGGGGCTAATTTTAACACTAGAGGCAAAATTTGAACAACTTTGGTAGAGTACCTATAGAAGATATCATTTAACAAATATTAAAGCTCTAAGCCTTGTACCTTCAGACAATAAGATTTTTTGATTATTTACTATATGTATATATTGAAAATCAATGACCCCAGGGGCGGGGGCAATTTTGACCCCAGGGCTATAATTTGAACAATCTTGCTAGAGGTTCACTACACAATGTTTCATGCAAAATATCTAAACTCTAGCATTTGTCAATTACTAGAAGATTTTTTTTTCACTATAAGTTTTTAATATATACATATAAGGAAAACCAATGACCCCAGGGCTTTAATTTGAACAATCTTGGTAGAGGTCTACCAGACAATGCCTTCTGCAAAATATCTAAGCTCTATGTTTTCTGGATCTTTACAAGAAGGTATTTTAAGTTTTTACTATATGTACATATTGTGAAAATCAATGATCCCCGGGGCAGGGCCGATTTTGACCCAAGGGCTATAATTTGAACAATCTTGGTAAGGGTCTACCAGACAATGTCTTATGCAAAATATCTAAGCTCTAGGCCTTTTGGGTCTTTACAAGAAGGTATTTTAAGTTTTTAATATATTTTGACATCCAAGTATACATAACCTTCACCGTTCTATCTGGTGTTTTTGCGGGACAAGTTTTTCTGATGTGCCACAAAAGTACGCCTAGTTATCTTGAAATCCATTAATGAATTACAGAATTGATGACTGGATATTAAAATGAATGTACTTTTATGAAATCAAATCCATACAAGAGCCATGTCAACATGGCCATCCCTCGCCGAATGTGTTTGCTCATTGGAAGAATGTATATGTTGTAGAGCTGAATAATTCAATTTTAAGAGGTCTTTTGGTAATGAAAACTGATGGCTGAAGTGAAACCTTTGTGAATACTAATGGCTGAAAATAACAAAGGGCAATAAATGTAAATTATGCAAGGTAGCTGCACTCCTCCTCAATGTGATATATCCACCTATGAAGTTTCAAGTTGATATCTCAAAGGCTTTTATAGTTATGCTCTGGACAAAAATTAAGCATGAAAAATAACAAAGGGCAATAACTGAAAAATTCCTCCTAAATAAGATCTATCCACCTATGAAGTTTCATGTTGATGTCTCAAAGGCTTTTATTCAACAATGCTCTGGACAAAAATTAAGCATGAAAAATAATAAAGGGCAATAACTGAAAAATATGCAAGGTAGAGTTATCATTCTTGTGTGCTGCACTCCTCCTCAATGAGATCTATCCACCTATGAAGTTTCATGTTGATATCTTAAAGGCTTTTTTAGAAATGCTCTGGACAAAAATTAAACATGAAAAATAACAAAGGGCAATAACTGAAAAATTATGCAGGGTAGTGTTATCTGCACTCCTTCTCAATAAGATCTATCCGCTTATGAAGTTTCAAGTTGATACCTCTTACACTTTTTGAGATAAACTCCCGACAAAAATAAGAAAAATAACAAAGGGCAATAACTCAAAAATTATAATGGGAAGCGTTATCATTTTTGTGCACAGCATTCCTCACTTACAAACTTGCTTGCATGATTTCAGTCGGCCATATTCCCTAGCCATGAAAGATAACTCCCTGTCTCCCTGTCTAAAATCTAACCAAATTATTCCCCTTTCAAATGAACTTAAAGAAGGGACGTTTTAAAAAGACTTTGTATTTATCTATTCGATTTTTTGTTCAGAAACGGACAATTTTTTCTTTTACTTTGTTTAATTTGCTTTCTATCTATATATGGTTCCTATGGTAAACATATGAGTTTTGATGGTAAACAAATGAATTTTCTGAACCGAAAGTAATCTAACACACAGCATTGCTGTCATCACATGTAAACAATATCGGTAAGAATATTGAGATATTTGTTTGACTATCAGTTATTAATATAGAAAACAACTATGTGTAGTTTTTATTTGTTTGGGTCGTCAGACCAAACAAATAATGGTAGCGAAATTTCAGAGTCTAATGTTGCTAATTGCAAATGCCGAAAGTAGTCCACTTTTTTGGAGCGGTTACTTCCCTTTTGTATGTACACTAAAGCCGAAAAATTCAGGGGAGATCACTGCGTAAAGATGGTCAAAGACAGGCGCATCAATTTTCAAGCAAAGTAATTCCCGAATGGTCAAAGATTTCTAATGTTGTTTTATTGTATTTTCTGATCGAAAATAACTAAATACAAAGCGGACATTCAATCTCTGACACAGAAGTTTACTACAAACCTAACAACAAGTAGTTCTCAAAACAGCTAAAAACTAGCGATTTAAAAGAAAGAAATATTTTATTTTGTTACAAGTATCCAACAAATTACAACGCATTTAAAGTTAAACAATAGCGTTGGCTTATAGAATTGTCAATAAATGCACAATCACAAATTACGCGGATGAATATGATTTTATCAATGAAAATACTATTTTTAGCCATGTTGATTACCGAATACTACACAAACCGAGTAGTGGAATATATAGATTCTACATGCCGGACCGTTTGGGCAAGAGGATTTTTGCTAAAATATTTACTTCAATTATAAACAACAGGTTTACCCTGAACAAAATACCACGAAATTAATAAGGATTACAAACCCGAACTGCAATGGAAGTTCTAAATTTAGAATGACTTGATATTATTCAGACACAATGTGTATAACTTCTCCGTGGTACAGTGGTAACGCGCTCGCCTCGTGAGTGAGAGGTCTCGAGTTCGAATCCCAGTCGAGGAAACTTTTTTTTTTTTGTTAAATTCTTTTTTTTAAGTGTTTTTGTTAAGGAAGTAGCCATGATATACAAAGATAAAGTGTGGCTGTCGTAAAAAAAAGAACATAAATGATTTTTTGATGCAACTCTAGTTATGCAGAATTCTGTATGTATCAAACTCTGGTGCCTTACAAAAGGAATTATAATACATAAAAATAAACTTATACAGGAAAATGCATACAGATATACAGTACGATTTAGATTGCAAAGATCAGAAAATACCACAGAACTTGCAGCCGTTTGATTCTTTATAAATATACATGCTTATAGTAAGCTCCAGGATTATTTACATCTGTGTTAAACAACAGTTAAAGTCGATACAAGCCCTAATTTAGAATAATATGGTTTTCTTCAGGCCGTTCACATATAAATTCACCGTGGCTGAAGGGTTTTCGGCTCGCTTAGGAAGCGAGAGGTCTGGAGTTCAAATCCCAGTAAAGGTTACTCATTTTTTTAAATTGTTAAAGTCAAATAAACATTGGATTGAATATCAGTGTTGCAATTAGTCTAATAGCCAATTTACTACAATTAAAACGCTGGAAAGCATTGGTGGCACTAAACATATAATCTCACAACCTGCACCTTTCTTACATTCTGAGACCCAAACAAATTCAGCGCCTTCTGTGCTTTGATTTTGTATTGTTTTAATGTGTTTGTCTGATATTTTAGTTGTAAAAGCCTGTCGCTTCATAGCAACCGAGTTTAAAATGTGAGCGGTAACTGAACGAGATATGGCAAAGCGCATGCTCGCGCACTGACTTCCGCTCTATCGAAATACTGCATATACGTATAGCGAAAGTTCGTAAGTGTTCCTCCTCAATAAGATCTATCCACCTATGAAGTTTCATGTTGACATCTCAAAGGCTTTTTGAGTTATGCTCCACTTAGGTGAGAAATTAAGTATGAAAAATAACAAAGGGCAATAACTCAAAAATTATGAAGGGAAGGGTTATCATTCTTGTGCACTGCACACCTCTGAGTGAGATCTATCCATTTATGAAGTTTCATGTTGGAGTTATGCTCTGGACAAAAATTATGTTTGAAAAATAACAAAGGGCAATAACTGAAACATTATGCAGGTTAGAGTTATCATTCTTGTGCACTGCACTCCTCCTTAATATGATCTATTTACCTATGAAGTTTCAAGTTGATACTTCAAATACTTTTTGAGATATGCTCCGGACAAAAATGTCGGACGAAAGGACGGAGACTATTTCTATATCCACCGCCGCCTTTCGGCGAGGGATAATAAGCAAATTTTATAAAAAGCTACCCAAGAATGCTACAGACACATTTTGGTGATCATGCATCAATTGGTTCAGTAGAAGAAGGTGTTTAAAGTTTTTTTCTATTTTTAGATTTAGCGACCCCTATAAGGAACGAATCAAATTAATATGAGCAATTTGGTGAAAAACTACCAGCTACAAACAAAGTTTGGTGATAATCCATCAATTAATTCAGTAGAAGAATATATTTTAAAGGTTTAATTTTAGCTCTGTTTAACCCTATGAAATTATACCTTAGTGTTTGTTAAACCTTTGATCAAACATTGTCTCTCTTGTAACAAATAGTTTTAAGCCAAATAATTACAAAATATGTCAATGAAGGACAAAGGAAAGGACTGGACATAACTACCAATGCACTATAATGTCATGAGTTTGGACATTCAAGTCAAATTAATATGAGCAAATTTGTTAAAAGACTACCTAACAATGCTACAGACATAGTTTGGTGATCATCAATCAATTAGTTCAGAAGAAGTGGATATTGCATAACTAATCAAAGACCATAACTCTGAGTTAAAGTGTCTGACCGGAACAAGCCGACGATATGCGCATCTCCTCTTGGTATTGATGATTCCCATAAAGTTTCGTTGAATTCCAGCCAGTAGTTGCAGAGAACTACTCCGGAAACGATTTTTACTCTATATACATACTACATAACTAATCAAGGGCCATAACTCTGAGTTAAAGGGTCGGACCGGAACAAGCCGACGATATGCGCATCTCCTCTTGATATTGATGATTCCCATAAAGTTTCGTTGAATTCCAGCCAGTAGTTGCAGAGAACTACTCCGGAAACGAAATTCGGACGGACGGATGGACGGACAACGCCAAAACTATATCCCCCTCCCGATTCCATCGGCGGGGGATAAAAAAGTTATGATCCAGGTACAAGTTTGCGGACGGCAACGGCAAAGCCACCAGGACTATAACAATACCTCTATTTTTTTTTTTTTTAAAAAGTCAAGCTAAAATTGTTTTAAGGTTTTTCTATTTTTAGCTTTAGTGGCCACTAAAAGGGGCCAATCAAGTTTATATGAGCAAACTTGAGAAAAGGCTACCTAAGAATGCTACAAAGTTTGGTGATCATCCATCAATTAGTTCAGTACAAGAAAAAATGATTAAAGTTTATTCTATTTTTAGCTTTAGCAGTCCCTGAAAGGGGCCAATCAAATTAATATTAGCAAATTTGATCAAAGACTACCTAACAATGCTTACAGACAAAGTTTGGTAATCATCCATCATTTAATAAAAGTAGAAGATGTTTTAAGGTTTTTTTTGTTTTTGTTTGTTTGTTTGTTTTTTTTAGCTCTGTTGACCCCTAAAAGGGGCCAATTGAAATTACATGAGCAAATTCAAATATTCAAATGTAACTGTCACAAGGATGCTACAGACCAAATTTGAGGTAAATCTGCCCAGCAGTTTCAGAGAAAATGATTGTTGATGCATGACGCCAGAACATCCGCCTTTGATACTAAAAGCTCACCCTGAACCTTCGGTTCTAGTGAGCTAATATGACAAGAATATCCAAGTGTCTAGACCATTTTTTTTCAATACAAAAGTAAAATATTTTGTCACACTGAGAAAGATACAAATTTCACCAATACATAACATACACAGAGATAATCTTCATAATTTAATAATAAACAAAATTCTTACTTCCTTACAAGAAGATATATCTATCAAAACATTCTTAAAACAGTACATAACAGTTATAATTAAATATTTATTTCAATGAAATGTTTCTATTTAGTGATTTTGGAGTTTTTGCCATAGATATCACATCTTTGTCTTGGATGTAAACTTAGTTGACCAACTTTTTCATTTCAAGAGCAGATTTGATGTACCCTTGGTATTTTTGGTCATTTATTTGACGATAATACTGTATTGATTCTAAATTTATCTTTCTGTATCTCTTCATTAGTACAATCTTCATTGTTTAACCCATTTGAGTTTACAGACATTTTCAGTTGTTCATAATCTGAGTTACGGGGATGCATATATATCCAGACAGTGTCTAATCCTTCTCCAATAATTCTGACAGGTTGCCAATTAGGCAGAGGGAATCTTGAAGCAATAATTCTACAAGAATCTGTGATTTCTTTGTCAAACTTCTCTTCTAGACCACTCATCTAAAAACAATAATGCATGGTTTTATTTAATACAATGATCACATGTCGCCTCATGATAGTCAATTGCAGCTTTTGTGTAACACAAAAATCATTAACAGGGCAAAATGTGATTGATATCAAAGTGCTATAACTCAGCCAAAAATCCAACAGGAAAACCTGAGTAAGTATTTGAGCTACTGATCAATCCTGTAAAGTTTCATTGAAATTGCAATAGTGGTATAAGAGGAGTATATACTCCGGTCAAACTATAACAAGAGGCCATGATGGCCCTTATATAGCTCACCTGATTATGAAGGCTCAATCCCATTTTATTTGGGTTGTGTGACCTAGTTTTTGACCACAGATGACCTATATTCGACATTGACCAAGAAATCAACAAGCAAATTCGTTGAATTTATATCCCCCGCCGAGTACTGGTTATTATTAACACAACAACTGAAGACATAAGGCTTTATTTATATATTAATCATGGCATAAACAGTAATATTCTTTGAACTTGATAAATATTCAGGGCAATAACAGAGCCATAACTTAGTGTTAAATAGTAAAATCTGGAAATGCCAATGAGATGTATGCATACTACATAACTAATCAAGGGCCATAAATCTGAGTTATAAGTATCTGACAGGAACAAGGCGACTATATGCACATCTCCTCTTAGTATCCCATAAAGTTTCATTGAATTCCAGCCAGTAGTAGCAGAGAAGTAGCGAGGAAACAAATATTTTTCTATATGGATACTGCATAACTAATCAAGGGCCATAACTCTGAGTTAAGTGTCTGACCGGAACAAGCCGACGATATGCGCTCTCTTGGTATTGAAGGTTCCCATAAAGTTTAGTTGAATTCCAGCCAGTAGTTGCAGAGAAGTAGTGCGGAAACGATTTTTACTCTATATGCATACTACATAACTAATCAAGGGCCATAACTCTGAGTTAAAGCGTCTGACCGGAACAAGCCGACGATATGCACATCTCCTCTTGGTATTGAAGGTTCCCATAAAGTTTCGTTGAATTCCAGCCAGTAGTTGCAGAGAACTACTCCGGAAACAATTTTTACTCTATATGCATATTGCATAACTAATCAAGGGCCATAACTCTGAGTTAAAGTGTCTGACCCGAACAAGCCGACGATATGCACATCTCCTCTTGGTATTGAGGGTTCGCATAAAGTTTCGTTGAATTCCAGCCAGTAGTTGCAGAGAAGTAGCGCGGAAACGATTTTTACTCCATATGCATACTGCATAACTAATCAAGGGCCATAACTCTGAATTAAAGTGTCTGACCGGAACAAGCCGACGATATGCGCATCTTCTCTTGGTATTGATGATTCCCATAAAGTTTCGTTGAATTCCAGCCAGTAGTTGCAGAGAAGTAGTGCGGAAACGATTTTTACTCTATATGCATATTGCATAACTAATCAAGGGCCATAACTCTGAGTTAAAGTGTCTGAACGGAACAAGCCGACGATATGCGCATCTCCTCTTGATATTTGATGATTCCCATAAAGTTTCGTTGAATTCCAGCCAGTAGTTGCAGAGAACTACTCCGGAAACAATTTTTACTCTATATGCATACTACATAATTTTTACTCTATATGCATACTATATAACTTATCAAGGGCCATAGCTCTGAGTTAAAGGTCGGACCGGAACAAGCCGACGATATGCACATCTCCTCTTGGTATTGAAGGTTCCCATAAAGTTTCGTTGAATTCCAGCCAGTAGTTGCAGAGAACTACTCCGGAAACAATTTTTACCCCATATGCATATTGCATAACTTATCAAGGGCCATAACTCTGAGTTAAAGTGTCTGACCCGAACAAGCCGACGATATGCGCATCTCCTCTTGGTATTGAGGGTTCGCATAAAGTTTTCGTTGAATTCCAGCCAGTAGTTGCAGAGAACTACTCCGGAAACAATTTTTACTCTATATACATACTACATAACTAATCAAGGGCCATAACTCTGAGTTAAAGGGTCGGACCGGAACAAGCCGACGATATGCGCATCTCCTCTTGATATTGATGATTCCCATAAAGTTTCGTTGAATTCCAGCCAGTAGTTGCAGAGAACTACTCCGGAAACGAAATTCGGACGGACGGATGGACGGCCAACGCCAAAACTATATCCCCCTCCCGATTCCATCGGCGGGGGATAAAAAAGTTATGATCCAGGTACAAGTTTTGCGGACGGCAACGGCAAAGCCACCAGGACTATAACAATACCTCTATTTTTTTTTTTTTAAAAAAGTCAAGCTAAAATTGTTTTAAGGTTTTTCTATTTTTAGCTTTAGTGGCCACTAAAAGGGGCCAATCAAGTTTATATGAGCAAACTTGAGAAAAGGCTACCTAAGAATGCTACAAAGTTTGGTGATCATCCATCAATTAGTTCAGTACAAGAAAAAATGATTAAAGTTTATTCTATTTTTAGCTTTAGCAGTCCCTGAAAGGGCCAATCAAATTAATATTAGCAAATTTGATCAAAGACTACCTAACAATGCTTACAGACAAAGTTTGGTAATCATCCATCATTTAATAAAAGTAGAAGATGTTTTAAGGTTTTTTTTTGTTTTTGTTTGTTTGTTTTGTTTTTTTTTAGCTCTGTTGACCCCTAAAAGGGGCCAATTGAAATTACATGAGCAAATTCAAATATTCAAATGTAACTGTCACAAGGATGCTACAGACCAAATTTGAGGTAAATCTGCCCAGCAGTTTCAGAGAAAATGATTGTTGATGCATGACGCCAGAACATCCGCCTTTGATACTAAAAGCTCACCTGAACCTTCGGTTCTAGTGAGCTAATATGACAAGAATATCCAAGTGTCTAGACCATTTTTTTCAATACAAAAGTAAAATATTTTGTCACACTGAGAAAGATACAAATTTCACCAATACATAACATACACAGAGATAATCTTCATAATTTAATAATAAACAAAATTCTTACTTCCTTACAAGAAGATATATCTATCAAAACATTCTTAAAACAGTACATAACAGTTATAATTAAATATTTATTTCAATGAAATGTTTCTATTTAGTGATTTTGGAGTTTTTTGCCATAGATATCACATCTTTGTCTTGGATGTAAACTTAGTTGACCAACTTTTTCATTTCAAGAGCAGATTTGATGTACCCTTGGTATTTTTGGTCATTTATTTGACGATAATACTGTATTGATTCTAAATTTATCTTTCTGTATCTCTTCATTAGTACAATCTTCATTGTTTAACCCATTTGAGTTTACAGACATTTTCAGTTGTTCATAATCTGAGTTACGGGGATGCATATATATCCAGACAGTGTCTAATCCTTCTCCAATAATTCTGACAGGTTGCCAATTAGGCAGAGGGAATCTTGAAGCAATAATTCTACAAGAATCTGTGATTTCTTTGTCAAACTTCTCTTCTAGACCACTCATCTAAAAACAATAATGCATGGTTTTATTTAAGTACAATGATCACATGTCGCCTCATGATAGTCAATTGCAGCTTTTGTGTAACACAAAAATCATTAACAGGGCAAAATGTGATTGATATCAAAGTGCTATAACTCAGCCAAAAATCCAACAGGAAAACCTGAGTAAGTATTGAGCTACTGATCAATCCTGTAAAGTTTCATTGAAATTGCAATAGTGGTATAAGAGGAGTATATACTCCGGTCAAACTATAACAAGAGGCCATGATGGCCCTTATATAGCTCACCTGATTATGAAGGCTCAATCCCATTTTATTTGGGTTGTGTGACCTAGTTTTTGACCACAGATGACCTATATTCGACATTGACCAAGAAATCAACAAGCAAATTCGTTGAATTTATATCCCCCGCCGAGTACTGGTTATTATTAACACAACAACTGAAGACATAAGGCTTTATTTATATATTAATCATGGCATAAACAGTAATATTCTTTGAACTTGATAAATATTCAGGGCAATAACAGAGCCATAACTTAGTGTTAAATAGTAAAATCTGGAAATGCCAATGAGATGTATGCATACTACATAACTAATCAAGGGCCATAAATCTGAGTTATAAGTATCTGACAGGAACAAGGCGACTATATGCACATCTCCTCTTAGTATCCCATAAAGTTTCATTGAATTCCAGCCAGTAGTAGCAGAGAAGTAGCGAGGAAACAAATATTTTTCTATATGGATACTGCATAACTAATCAAGGGCCATAACTCTGAGTTAAGTGTCTGACCGGAACAAGCCGACGATATGCGCTCTCTTGGTATTGAAGGTTCCCATAAAGTTTAGTTGAATTCCAGCCAGTAGTTGCAGAGAAGTAGTGCGGAAACGATTTTTACTCTATATGCATACTACATAACTAATCAAGGGCCATAACTCTGAGTTAAAGCGTCTGACCGGAACAAGCCGACGATATGCACATCTCTCTTGGTATTGAAGGTTCCCATAAAGTTTCGTTGAATTCCAGCCAGTAGTTGCAGAGAACTACTCCGGAAACAATTTTTACTCTATATGCATATTGCATAACTAATCAAGGGCATAACTCTGAGTTAAAGTGTCTGACCCGAACAAGCCGACGATATGCAATCTCCTCTTGGTATTGAGGGTTCGCATAAAGTTTTCGTTGAATTCCAGCCAGTAGTTGCAGAGAAGTAGCGCGGAAACGATTTTTACTCCATATGCATACTGCATAACTAATCAAGGGCCATAACTCTGAATTAAAGTGTCTGACCGGAACAAGCCGACGATATGCGCATCTTCTCTTGGTATTGATGATTCCCATAAAGTTTCGTTGAATTCCAGCCAGTAGTTGCAGAGAAGTAGTGCGGAAACGATTTTTACTCTATATGCATATTGCATAACTAATCAAGGGCCATAACTCTGAGTTAAAGTGTCTGAACGGAACAAGCCGACGATATGCGCATCTCCTCTTGATATTGATGATTCCCATAAAGTTTCGTTGAATTCCAGCCAGTAGTTGCAGAGAACTACTCCGGAAACAATTTTTACTCTATATGCATACTACATAATTTTTACTCTATATGCATACTATATAACTTATCAAGGGCCATAGCTCTGAGTTAAAGGGTCGGACCGGAACAAGCCGACGATATGCACATCTCCTCTTGGTATTGAAGGTTCCCATAAAGTTTCGTTGAATTCCAGCCAGTAGTTGCAGAGAACTACTCCGGAAACAATTTTTACCCCATATGCATATTGCATAACTTATCAAGGGCCATAACTCTGAGTTAAAGTGTCTGACCCGAACAAGCCGACGATATGCGCATCTCCTCTTGGTATTGAGGGTTCGCATAAAGTTTCGTTGAATTCCAGCCAGTAGTTGCAGAGAAGTAGCGCGGAAACGATTTTTACTCCATATGCATACTTCATAACTAATCAAGGGCCATAACTCTGAGTTAAAGTGTCTGACCGGAACAAGCCGACGATATGCGCATCTCCTCTTGGTATTGATGATTCCCATAAAGTTTCGTTGAATTCCAGCCAGTAGTTGCAGAGAACTACTCCGGAAACAAGTTTTACTCTATATGCATACTACATAACTAATCAAGGGCCATAACTCTGAGATAAAGGGTCGGACCGGAACAAGCCGACGATATGCGCATCTCCTCTTGATATTGATGATTCCCATAAAGTTTCGTTGAATTCCAGCCAGTAGTTGCAGAGAACTACTCCGTAAACGAAATTCGGACGGACGGAAGGACGGACGTACCAATTTTTCAGGTTTATGAGCTATTTCTATTGTTCTTTTCTTTTGTTTCCATGTGGGCTAACTATTGTTTCCTTATGAGCTAACTATTATTTACGGAATGAAGTCCTTTGTTATCTTTTGTCCCAGTGTACCGTTAGTTAGCTCATATACCTAAAATGTTTGTGCGGACGGACGGACGGACAACGCCAAAACTATATCCCCCTCCCGATTCCATCGGCGGGGGATAACAAAACGACCTTTCTGACCAATTTACAGGATATTTGGATCACAACAGTAGCCTCTAGTGTGTAAACAAGGTTTTCACATATAAGGGCTGGGTAATCTAGTTTCTCAACACAAGTAACCCATATTTGAACTTGCCCTGGAAATCATAATAAACTTTCTGACCAATATCCAGAATGTTTGGACTGGAACAGTAGCCCCTTGAGTGTTAAGAAGGTTTTACAATATTAAGGCTGTGTGACCTAGTATTTGACACCAAACTTGACCAAAAATCACCAGAAATTACACCCCTGGTCCAAAATTTAAAGTCTGTATGTCAAAAAAGAAGAAAGTGGGTCAAATGGTGTCAATAATATCAAAAGTAGGTCAGCTGATATCAAACATTCAACATCAAAAATTACACCCCTGGTCCAAATTTCAAGTCATTACATCAAAAAACAACAAAAAAGTAGGTCAAGCGATATCAAAAATATCAAAAGTAGCCCAAATGGTATCAGAATTCAATTCAGGATCAGAAATTACACCCCTTGTCAAAATTTCAAGTCTGTACATCAAAAAACGAGAAACGAGGTCAAACAATATCATTAATATCAAAAGTAGGTCAGTTGAAATCAAAATTCAATTTGGCATCAGAAATTGATTCTTGGTCCAAATTTCAAGTGACTGTACATCAAAACACAAGAAAGGTCAAATGGTTTAAAAAATATCAATAACAGCTCAATTGATATCAAAATTAAACAAGGACAACCACCCTGCCAAATCTGAGGTTACTAAGCCAGTGCATTGCTAAAATATGTATTCCCCATGCTTCAAATGTGAAGACTTAAAATCAAGTTTTTTTATTCAAGGCCCCTGTGACCTTGACCTTTGACCTCAAAATCAATAGGAGTCATCTACTAATCATGACTAACCTCCATGCCAAATATGAAGACTGTGGGTCAAAAGAATCTCAAGTTATTGGGCGGACAAGCTTTTTAAAGTCAAGGCTCCTGTGACCTTGACATTTGACCCAGTGACCTCAAAATCAATAGGGGTCATCTACTTATCATGACTTACCTCCATGCCAAATATGAAGACTGTGGGCCAAAGGAATCTCAAAATATTGGGTGGACAAGGAAAAACCGACGGACGGGGAGAGGTCCGGGCGGCCGGACGGACAAGCTGATTCCAGTATACTCCTATACAACTTCGTTGTGCGGGGGTATAATTACACACATGAAACAGATATCAGGTTCAAAATGATGAAAAAAAAAAGAAAAACAAGATTGCATTTGTAAACAAGAGCTGTCGGTAGGACAGCAACGCTCGACTATTCTTAGTGCTTGATTGTAAAAAAAAAAGCTTGATACAGTTACCTCCTCCTGTTTACAGGTTGGGGTAATGATGGTGAACAAGTGTGCAGAGTTTCAAAGCCATATGTCAATGGACTTTGAAAATATTTGAGGTATTACAAAAACTTTAACGTAAATTCTAAGTCCAAAAAGGGGCATAATTCTGTCAAAATGCTTGATACAGTTACCTCCTCCTGTTTACGGGTTGGGGTAATGATGGTGAACAAGTGTGCAAAGTTTAAAAGCCATAGGTCAATGGACTTTGAAAATATTTGAACTATTACAAAAACTTTAATGTAAATTCTAAGTCGAAAAAGGGGCATAATTCTGTCAAAATGCTTGATACAGTTACCTCCTCCTGTTTACAGGTTGGGGTAATGATGGTGAACAAGTGTGCAAAGTTTCAAAGCCATATGTCAATGGACTTTGAAAATATTTGAACTATTACAAAGACTTTAACGTAAATTCTAAGTCGAAAAAGGGGCATAATTCTGTCAAAATACTTGATACAGTTACCTCCTCCTGTTTACAGGTTGGGGTAATGATGTTGAACAAGTGTGCAAAGTTTCAAAGCCATATGTCAATGGACTTTCAAAGGTTACGCCGACGCCGACGCGGACGCTCGGGTGACTACAATAGCTCTACTCTTCTTATCGAATAGTCGAGCTAAAAAATGCCATGCCACCGCATTAATACAACACTAAATAGTAATGTAGGAACACATTTTTTTTGTTTCGATACTGACTGCCATAATGCATAGATCACTTACCTATCTAATTGTTATTATCAGGTTAGTACCTTCAGTCAAGAAGATTTTTAATTTTTTACCTTATGACATAGTGACTGAAAATCAATGATCCCCGGGGCGGGGCCAATTTTGACCCCAGGGCTATAATTTGAACAATCTTGGTAGAGGTTTACCAGACAATGCCTTATGCAAAATATCTATGCTCTAGGCCTTGTGGGTCTTTACAAGAAGATTTTTAAATTTATTCTTATAATTACTTTTGGAATTTCTGCATTCCCAATGATATTCTTTGAACAACTTTGGAAGCCGTTCACCCAAGGATCAATCCTGCCAAGTTTGGTTGAAATTGGACCAGTGGTTTTTCACAAGAAGATTTTTTAAGTTTACTATATAATCTATAGAACACACAAACATACATACAAACACACACACAGGTGAATCGCTATATGCCATCGCATCGCAGATGCTGCGTGGCATAAAAAACTGGAATGCATCAAAATTGCAATATACATATTTTTATTTTTACAATCTCTTATTGTTCATTTTAATACATGTGAATACAAAAACAAGAGGGCCATGATGGCCCTATATCGCTCACCTTAAGGAATATATCTTATAAAGTATGTTTCTTTTTAAAAAAAAACAACAGGTTTATAAATTTCTTTAATATCATTTAAAGGTTAGTGTCAAATGTAATGTATTTTTGGCCGACAGCAACAGGAATGCAAACAAGTGTATAGAAATACCTCTTTTTTCTTTTCTTTAAAGTACAGGTTGCTAAAAAATACACTCCCTGTGGCGTGTTTACATCATGAAAATTTTAACAATGACATCATAATTAACAAGACGAAGTACAAATTTGGATAATACTTCAATAAAAATGGGTCAAAGACAAAAATGGCCGGGTTGCATTTGTATACCAAATAACATGACTCATGAGGCTGTGATGTTACAAAAATTTCCTACCATTGACCATTCATATCGAACATTTAACTAAATCAGTAAACAGGAAGAGGATAAGCGATAGACCTGAACTTTGCAGTCACAATACCAAATTTCAAGAGGCTGTGATATGTAGTTGCTAAGAAAACTGTTACGTAAATTTCCTTCCATTTACAATTAATGCCGAAAATTTCACTAGGTCAGAAAACTGAAAGTGGATGAGCAACATCCCTGAAATCATATCAATGTTGTATACCAAACAATAAGAGGCTGTAATAAGTAGTTGCTGAGAAAATGGTTACAAAAAATTCGTACCATAGACCATTATTATGAATTAAACTAATGAGAAAATTGTTACGAAAAATTCGTACCATTGACCATTATTATGAATTTAACTTAGTCAGTAAACATGAAGTGGATGAGCAACATACCTAAAATCGAATCTCATGGTATGGGACAATGTGTTAATGCTGCATACTAAATATCATGAGGCTCTGGTAAGTTGTTGTTGAGAAAACTGTTACGAAAAATAGCCCAACCAATTCGCCTGCCTGCCCGGAATCAAGCCTCAATACAGGATGGTAAACAGTATTTTTTTTCATATATGATATTTTTTTTTCGAAAACCAGTATTATAGTTGTAACAGATATCCCATTTGTGTTTAAATATCAAAATATTTTTTGATAGTGTTTACTCATGGGTATCATGTTGGCCCAAGCATCTGTGGTTTATCATAATTTACAGTGATTTTTTTCACTGTATTTTACAGCCGAATAAAGGCTGTTTCCCCAAGCCCAAAATAGGTATATTTTCCCCTAAAAATGCTTATATTTTCCCCTAAAATGCCTCGTGCTCTTTCTTGCCAGAACCATGATTTAACAGCATCTGACTTATATCAGTTAGACGACAGAAATCTGTCCCTATATATAGCCTCTGCTATATACCAATGTCCATGCATATCAAATTGAATTGAAAGAATTTTTTTGTATAAAAAATGTGGGTAAATTCCATTTTCATTCATGGGAATTTAATTTCAGGTTTTCCCCCTTTTCTGATTTATCGTGCTAAATTTTCCCCTTCAGAAAGCCAAAGGTTTTTTTGAAAATTGAAAAAAAATCACTGATTTAGATAACCCTTTCTAAAAAAAAAGAACAACAACAACAAACAGCAGGGATCTCAGGAAGGTAAGAATTTCACGTGGCAGACTGTTTGACCAAAATTTTCAGGAGTCATTTCAGTTTTTTCTTCTCTTTTAATCTCTACATGAACGATCTTCATGTTTCAATAATGAATTCAAAAATTACTGTTTGAGAAGATTTTCAAGTACATGTATAAATTGATAATATTGTGAGGTTAAGTTATTTTAAAATTACGTATTTTTCTTGCTAAGTTAACAAAATGATAAAGATAATTAAGTATTACTAGCACCATGTATAATTGCCATAATTATTTTTCCATTTTCACTAACATTTATTGAGGTCAATAACACGTGTACATGTATAATTTTATAAATCATAACACGGGACGTCGGGAGGTGATATTTACATAAATACAGAATGTCATGCCTTACTACTTAACAAATAGTTAACAAAATACCTGTTTCAACGAAGCACACCGATAATTGTATTCATCTTCACTTCTTTGTTATGAAATACGAGTTTATGTTACAAAATTTCTCAATTTTCTTGTACGATGGCGGACGTTTCGTCATGTAGTTCCGGTTTAGTATAATTTATAATCTCAACTCGAGGTCAGGTTGATACAGATGTTTTCTGAGGCAATTTTTTTATAGACTGACTGCTGGTATGCATTATTTAATGATTCGAATCGTATGTTTGTTCTCAGAATGAAATATTATGACATAATTCGTTCATCAGTAGGTGCGGTGTAGCTATATGATTTTTCCCGCAAACCGGAAGGATAAAAAATGTAATATCCGTACTGTAAATTAAACTTTTATCTTAATCAACTAATTTTTGTGGAAAAAAACAACATTTTTTGTTCACTTTCGTTTCCTTGTGCAATTTCATACACAATAGATGTGCAAGTCATTGTCAAGAACCGAAATATTTTACATTGTATTTCGGAAATGACACAGTCTTCCTTTCTGATGATATAACGAAATTAATGGAAGAATCCATTATTGAATGGGGAAATCAACTTTACTGTAGCTCTCAAATTTGTGCTATTCTGATCGACTCTGTTTTGAATTAACATTCACATTCAACAAACTTTCCATCCTTCTTATGCTTTAAAAGAAAAATCTCCATAACAATGTCTGTTGAGACAAAATACAAGATACACTGTCTCAATTTATCCCTACAAAGAAAGTCTTGCAATAAAAAACCCTTTAACTCGCAAAATAAAGACCAATTTTCAACTTAAGACCATAATTTGAATATGCTTTGTAGGAACTAACAAGCTAATGTCTTGTGAGAAATATCTAAGCTCTAGCCCTTTCCATTTTGAAGTATAAGAACTTTTAAGTTTTTTTTTTAGTTGCCATAGCAACCAGAGTTTAGCATGGAATGGCATTCTTTGAACAATCTTGATAGAGCTTCATACAATGAGTATTCCTGCCAAGTTTCATTAATATTGACCAAGTGGTATTGTAGAAGATGTCGTTTGAATAAAATGTGGACGGACGCCGGACACCGGTTGGCCATCCTAAAAGCTCACCTGCACTTTGTGCAAGGTGAGCTAATAAATAAATAAATAAGCAAAAATGTTATGTTCTCAAGGGCAAGTTAACCTATGATGTTAACAGGACGCAGAGAAATTATTAAATATTTGTACTAGCATTTGTCAATAATTGTTGTTAACTCTTATCCAATTCAGCGATTATCCTAATTCACTGACAGTTTCCATAAATTTCCATTACTTAATCTCATGTCATAAAATTCATTACAAAAGATTAAAAGTTATTTGTATTGCATTCAATCAAAATATTTATTGGAGCGGACGAAAAACAATCAATTTAAGAATTATAGTAGTTATCAAGGCAAGCTAAGTGTAATTTTCACACCTTGGCACCCATTAATCAAGCGAAATTACTTTTATCAGTTTGGTGTATGTTTACACCTGCAAGATGTGCTATTATTTGTTATTTTGAATGTAGGTGTGACATTTGGCAAAACCTGTTTGGATCCGAGAGGTTAATTTTAGAGAAAAATTAGAACAAAAATTGAAACTAGAAATGTGTCATCATGCCACAGATGCCCCCGCATGCAACCAAAATTTCAGATGTTATAATATTTAGTTCCAAATTTGTTTGCACAAATTATTTTTTTCATTTTAAGTTCAAAGCCCTTAAAATTATTCAATGTTAACACAAACCATTTTTATACAAAGTTCAAGGCACTGAAACTATTCAGTGTTAACCTTTTGTAAATTGCATATGATGCATATTTGTAGCCAAAGTAATGGGTACATACATTTCCACAAAAGTACGAGTGCTGAAACTGAAAATTCAATTTTTTTCCATCATTCAAGAAAAATAACTTTGTCCAAAATCATTGAACCACGACCAAATTCAAACTTGAACTGCTTATTCCTAAGATGTATCTATATGTCAAATTTGAGTTGAATGTGTACAACCATTGGGGAGATAATGAACAGAAACTTAAAATTTCTGATTTTTTTTCAAAGTTCAAGAGGGATAACTCTGTCAGCTATCATCAAACCATGACCAAATTCGAACTTGACCAATGCATTCTTATGACATATCCATATCTTTAATTTGTTGTTGAATATGTACAACTGTTGGGGAGATAATGAATGTGAATTGAAAATTTCCTTTTTTCAAAGTTAAAGGGGCATAACTCTGCCAAAATCATCGAACCATGACCAAATTCGAACTTGACCTGTGCATTCCTTTGCCATATCCATAAGTAAAATTTGAGTTGAATATGTAACACTGTTGGGGAGGTAATGAACAGAAACTGAAAATTTCATATTATTTTCAAAGTGAAAGGGGCATTACTCTGCCAAAAATAATGGAACCAGGACCCAATTCAAATTTGGCCTTCGCATTCTTTTAACGTGTCCATATGTAAAATTTGAGTTGAATGTGTAATACTGTTGGGGAGATAATGAACAGAAACTGAAAATTTCATATTGTTTTCAAAGTGAAAGGGGCATAACTCTGTCAAAAATCATGGAACCTTGACCAAATTCGAACTTGACCTGCGCATTCCTTTGACATATCCAAATGTCAAGTTTGAGTTGAATGTGTAATACTGTTGGGGAGATAATGAACGGAAACTGAAAATTTCATATTATTTTCAAAATAAAAGGGGCATAACTCTGCTAAAAATCATAGAACCATGACAAAATTCAAACTTGACCTGTATTTTCTCATGACATATCCATTTGTCAAGTTTGAGTTGAATGTGTAATACGGTTGGGGAGATAATGAACGGAAACTGAAAATTTCATATTATTTTCAAAGTAAAAGGGGCAAAACTCTGCCAAAAATCATCAAACCATGACCAAATTCGAACTTGGCCCGTATTTTCTCTTGACATATCCATGTTGAATGTGTAATACGGTTGGGGAGGTAATGAACGGAAACTGAAAATTTCATATTATTTTCAAAGTAAAAGGGGCATAACTCTGCCAAAAATCATCGAACCATGACCAAATTAGTACTTGCCCTGTATTTTTTAATGACATATCCATATGTCAAATTTGAGTTAAATGTGTGCAACCGTTACTAAGATAATGAACGGAAACTAATGATGACGGAGTGACAGAATGACGGAACAGGGTAACACTAAATGCCCCATATATGGTGGAGACATAAGTATGTCTTGATATATCTCATTATACATGTAATTACCAAGCTACACTGGTGGCCTACTATTAAATCCTATTTAACCTTAATATATCTCATGATAAATACCTACCTACACTGGTGGGCCACTATTACAAACTATCTTGTCTTGAAATATCTAATTATTAATACCTACCTACACTGGTGGACCTCTATTAAATCCTATTTAGCCTTAACATATCTCATTATAAATACCTACCTACACTGGTGGGCCACTATTACATACTATCTAGTCTTGAAATATCTAATCATTAATACCTACCTACACTGGTGGGCCACTATTAAATCCTATTTAGCCTTAACATATCTCATTATAAATACCTACCTACAAATTGATTGGCCTCTATTACAAACTATCTAGTCTTGAAATATCTAATTATTAATACCTACCTACACTGGTGGACCTCTATTAAATCATATTTAGCCTTAACATATCTCATTACAAATACCTACCTGTACTGGTGGGCCACAATTACAAACTATCAAGTCTTAAAATATCTTATTATTATGCCTTCCTACACTGCTGGCCCACTATTATATACTATTTAGCCTTAATACATCTCATTATAAATACCTACCTACACTGGTGGCCAACCATTACAAACTATCTAGTCTTGAACTATCTTATTATTATAACCTACCTACACTGGTGGGCCACTATTAAATCCTATTTAGCCTTAACATATCTCATTATAAATACCTACCTACACTGGTGGGCCACTATTACAAACTATCTAGTCTTGAAATATCCTATTATAAATGCCTACCTACATTGGTAGTCCACTCTTAAATCATATTAAGCCTTAACATATCTTATTATAATAATATTATAATTAAACCTACCTACACTGGTTGGCCACTATTACAAACTTAACATATCTTATTATAATACCTACCTACACTGGTGGGCCACTAATACAAACTATCTAGTCTTGAAATATCTTATTATAAATGCCTACCTACACTCTTAAATCCTATTTAGCCTTAAAATATCTTATCATAATACCTACCTACCGTGATGGGCCACTATTACCAACTATCTAGTCTTGAAAAGTCTTATCATTAATGTCTACCTACACTGGTGGGCAACTATTACAAACTACCTTGTCTTGAAATATCTAATTATTTATACCTACCTACACTGGTGGCCCACTTTTACAAACTATTTAGTCTTGAAATATCTCATAACTTATACCTACCTACACTGGTGGCCTACTAGTACAAACTATTTTGTCTTGAAATATCTCATTATAAATACCTACTTACACTGGTGGCCCACTTTTACATAGTGACTATCTAGTCTTGAAATATCTAATTAATTATACCTACCTACACTGGTGAGCGACTATTATATCACATTATGTCCTTATATATCTTAATAATTACCTACACTTGTGGCTAAATATTACATCTCATTGTAATTAGGGTGCCTGAAAATGTTGTTAAACTGACCATTTAGTTACCTGTTCTTTGAGAATTTTTGAATCTGTGAGTATGTGTTTATAGTTATAACAGAAATACATTGAAAAAGCACAAAATATTTTACAGAATACACCAATTTATCATTAGTGCAGTAATGGCTTAATGTGTCTCTGCACTAAGGTGAAAAATTGTTCTATTTGGTGTTGATCTAGTTAACATTGTGTATACATGCTAATATAAAATTTCTCAAATATAATTATATTCAAATATATATCCATAAGTCTAACCTTGACCTTTGGACAATGACCTTGCACAAAACATACTACTACAGTATTTGTATATTGAAGCTTACATTTGACAGCTTACAGATGGACAAACTGCTGAATTGTCAGAACACACACAAAAAAGGAATATAATAATTACAATTGTTACACATTATCTGTTTCCAGACTCCAGTACCAAAAAATTAAATGGGTAAACAGCAGAAGATGTTTAAAGGTTTTTCCATTTTTTTTAGCTTTCGTGACAACTTAAACGGTCCAATCAAATTCAAATGAGCAAATTTGATAAAAGACTACCCAAGAATGCTACAGACAAAGTTTGGTGACCATCTATCAATTAGTTCAGTAGGAGAAGTGGTTAAACCCTAAAAGGGCCAATTGACATGACATAATTAAATTAAAGTGTGACTGTCACAAGGATGCTACAGACCAAATTTGAGGTAAATCTGCACAACGCCGGAGCATCCACATTTGATACTAATAGCTCCCCCTGAACCTTCAGTTCTGGTGAGCTAATAAGTCATGAAATATCAATTCAATTCAATAATTTCATAGTAAAGGAAATGTGCAAAGATCCATAAATCACGTTTACCCGGACAACTTTAATTACAGCCGCGGTATATGTAATGTGTATTGTAACCATGTTATCTGTTTATATAAAGATACTTGTATGTGTGTTTATTCTAGTAAATGACTACAAATAGATGCTGCTGTAAAATGATTTTTTAAACATTTTAATTTATTGTTTATAATAAAATTTATCCCATAATAAATTAATAAATTATTTTGAACATTGTTCAAGTTTGGAAAATGTTTATCCAATCGAACTCAACCAATTACAATATGCATAAATATAGAATAACAGTTTACCGTTAATACTCATTTGTTAATAATTACAAGAAATGACGTATTCTACGAACTGATGTACTAACAAACAATTATGTTGAAGTATTTATCATTCGACCGATGTTAGCTGGAAAACATTTAGACCTATGTCCTACGTGATAATAGTCCATTCTCAGTTGGCTGGAACTATCTATTTCTCAGGCCCTCCAAGTTTAAGCGAACAGTAATATTAAATGCATATTATTAGCATAAAACATACTGACCAATGAATCTACACCAAAAACAACTATATTTTCATACTTGGACATGTCCGTCTGTAAAAGAAAACAAAAAAGCATAACATGAGTAAAGATAATAATATTTGCTGTCTTTCTTTGTTGTTTTTTCCTAATGTAATTTACATGAATATGAAAAGAAGATTTAACCCCTTATTTCTCAGGTCTGTCAGGTTTCTCAGGTCTAACATACTACAATCTTATAGATATTTACATAGCAAGTATGCAACAGGTTTTTTTCATGTCAAAATACTTAAAGCATTTGTAGCAATAAAAATCCCCTAACCGATATGGCAATGTCACATTATATAGAACCAAATTTGAAACATTAACAAGTCTATTGATATTTCAATACCATATCTATTTATAACACCCCAGAACCTTTGTTTTTGGTGAGCTAGAAAGGCCACACAGAAAAATTTTAGTTCAACTTATTTCAAAACAAGATATGTTTATATAACATGTATGCCCCTATCGGCAGCCAATTAGTAATGTGACCAAAAAATCAATAAGGGTTAATAATTAGTCATGAATAGTCACCAGGCAATTGTGACCGCAAAGGTTGTGTGCAGCAATTTTATGACAAAGTTATTTCAAATCTTACCAAATAATATACCGGTATGCAAAAATTTTATGAATCATGTAGGCCTCATTAATGACAGCCAATTTGTTATATTACATAAGACCTTGAAATGTGTATACCGAAAAGATTTTTTGTTTAATAAAAAAAATATCAATCAAGGCAACTTGAGTTGTTGAATTAATGGTCAGAAACAGTCTTTCATACAAGGTCAACATGACATTGACCTTTGACCCTAAATAAATAGGGGTTATCTACTGGCAAAGACCAATGCACCTGTGAAGTTTGAAGGTAAAGGGCCAATGAGTTGGGATATTGATCAGAAAGCGTTGGTACCTATAAGGTCAATGTGATCTTGACCTTTGACCCCTTAACGCCACATAATCCATTGACGTCATCTTCTGACCAAAAGCAATGCATCTGTAAAGCTTGAAGGTCAAGGGTTCATGGGTTGTCCAGTTATTGATAAATTTTGTTTGTTGGTTTGTTTGTTTCATTTTACGCCATTTCCAAACAGTATTCCAGTCATATAGGTGGGTAGTTTCCTAACCATCGTTCCTTGAGAGTAACACCAGTACTAGACAACCTTCCTCCGTGCTAAACTACCAAAGCATCTCCCGGGGATTGAACCCACGCCAGAGAGGTAACTGGATTAGAAGTCATCGACTCTAACCCCTCATAGAAAACCATTTTGAAATACAAGGTCAATGCCTTGACCTTTGTTCCCCTGACCCAAAAATCATTAGGGGTCATCTACTGGCCAAGACCAATGCACCTTCAAAAGTTCAGGGCCAAAAACCCATAGCTTGTCAAGTTATTGATAGGAAACCTTTTTATCCACAAGGTCAATGCAACCTTGATCTTTGACCCCTTGACCCCAAAATCAATAGGAATCATCTACTGGTCCAGTCCAATGCACCTACCAAGTTTGAGGGCCAACAGCCCATTGGTTATCTAGTTATTGATCGGAAACCGTTTTTTACCTACAAGGTAAATGTGACCTTGACCTTTGACTCCTTGACACCAAAATCAATAGGGGTCATCTGCTGGTCATGAACAATCATCAAACCAAGTATGAAGTTACTAGGCCTAAGCGTTCTTTAATTATTGATTGGAAACTGTATTTACTTACAAGGTCAATGTGACCTTGACCTCTGACCCCTTGACCCCAAAATCAATAGGGGTCATCTGCTGGTCAAGAACAATCATCATACAAAGTTTGAAGTTCCTAGGCCTAAGCTTTCTTTAGTTACAGATAAGAAACCTTTTTTACCTACAAGGTTAATGTGACCTTGACCTTTGTTCCCTTTATCACAAAATCAATAGGGGTCATCTGCTTGTCATGAACAACCATCATACCAAGTTTGATGTCTAGGCCTAAGCGTTTTCCAGTTATCACTCAAAAACCGTTTTTACCTACAAGGTCAATGTGACATTGACCTTTGACTCCTTGACCCAAAATCAATAGGGGTCATCTGCTGGTCATGAACAATCATCATACCAAGTTTGAAGTTCCTAGGCCTAAGCATTCTTTAATTATTGATCGGAAATTGTTTTTATCTATTAGGTCAATGTGACCTTGACCTTCCACCCCTTGACCCCAAAATCAATAGGGGTCATCTGCTGGTCATGTACACTCATGATACCAAGTTTGAAGTTCCTAGGCCTAAGCGTTCTTTAGTTATCACTCAGAAACCATTTGGTCAACGGACAGACCGACAGACAAATGCAAAGCAATATACCCCCACTTCTTTGGAGGGGGGCATAATTAAATTCTGCATCTGAAAGTTCCCATTTA
Source organism: Ruditapes philippinarum (assembly GCF_026571515.1). NCBI lineage: Eukaryota > Metazoa > Mollusca > Bivalvia > Venerida > Veneridae > Ruditapes > Ruditapes philippinarum. The sequence goes on along the minus strand of NW_026858399.1, from coordinate 268,556 downwards.
GTCCAAATGTCATAGCTGTAGCTCTTAAAACAACAACAGCTGTCCAAAGAGCTCTTTTTCTTACTGTTGGATAGTAAACTGTACATTTTCTAAAATATGAGGGTGGTGATTGCCCTTAAACACTCACAAGAGGATATGATCTATAAAAACAAGATTGCATTTGTGAAAAATGCTATGCCACCGCATTAATACAACACTAAATAAAAGGAACAGATGTAGCTTTTTTTCTATACAATTGAACAGTGCCATAATGAAGGAGTGTCTAGTGAATATAAAAGCATTTCAAATGAAAGACAATGTGCACTTAACAGCTTGCTGTGGATAGTCAATGGTTGCTATGGGAAGTCAATGGTTGCTATGGAAATCACTGTTGTTATAAAAGTTAGGGGTTGCTATGGAAATCAATGGTTGCTATGAATAGACAATGGTTGAAATATTGGTTACTGGTTGCAAAGAAAGTGAATGATTGCCATGGAGATGCAATGGTTGCTGTGGCAAGTCACTGGTTGCTAAAGAGGTTTTTGGTTGCCATTTAATATCAATGGTTGCCATGTAAGTCACTGGTTGCTATGGGAAGTCACTGAATGCTATGGAAAGTCAAAGGTTGCTATGGGATTTCACTGACTGCTATGAAAAGTCATTGAATGCAATGAAACTCAGTGGTTGCTATGGAAAATCTCTGGTTGTTATGGAAAGTCAATGGTTGCTAGGGAAAGTCACATATTGTAATGGGAAGTCAATGGTTGCTATGGAAATCACTGTTGCTATAGAAAACTAAGGGGTTGCTATGGAAAACAATTGTTGCTATGGAAAGACAATGGTTGCAATTTCACTGACTGCTATGGAATTATTGCAATGGAGCTCAGTGGTTCATATGGAAAGTCCCTGGTTGCTATTGAAAGTCAACGGTTGCTATTGAAAGTCAATGGTTGCTATTGAAAGTCAATGGTTGCTATGCGAGTTAATGGTTACTATGGATATCAACTGGTTGTCATAAATAAGGAAAATCTATGTTTCTCCTGGATTGGGCTAATTTTGACTCAAGGGCTACAATTTGAATAATATTTGCTCAGGTCCACAAGACTATGTTTAACTAGAACTGGCACTGTCATGGCGTTAATACCCCCGCATACCACTTTGTCAGAATCAACAGTGGTCATTTAGAGCTCAAGGACAACCTCCCAGCCAAATCTGAGGGAAGTAAGCCAGTGCATTGCTAAGTTATGTATTCTACATGTTTTTAGTGGCAAAGATCAAAGTGACCTTTACCTTTGACCTACTGACCTCAAAACTGAAACTGCCACTGCATGACTTGAATACCCCCCCCCCCATTCATGCAGCTTTGCCTGGGGTGTTTTATGATGAATATATGAGAACATAATTATATGCTTCAAATGTGAAAATGTAAAACTCAATACACTGTGGACAGGCATTTTTAAGCATTTGAGCAGACGAGCTTATTGTAATTAGAACTGCCACTGTCATGGCGTTAATACCCTCGCATACCACCTTGTCAGAATTAACAGTAGTCATTTAGAGCTCAAGGACAACCTCCCAGCAAAATCTGAGAGAAGTAAGCCAGTGCTTTGCTAAGTTATGTATTCTACATGTTTTTAGTGGCAAAGATCAAAGTGACCTTTACCTTTGACCTACTGACCTCAAAACTGAAACTGCCACTGAATGACTTCAATTGCCCCGCAACCCCCACCATTCATGCAGCTTTGCCAAATCAATACACTGTGGACGGGCATTCTTAAGCATTTGAGCAGACAAGCTTATTGTAATAAAAGCCTCCGTGACCTTGACCTTTGACACAGTCACCTAAAAATCAATAGAGGTCATCTTATAGTCATAACCAACCTCAATACTAAATATGAAGACTGTTGACCAAAGCATTCTTCTGCGGGAAAGATTTTTGAACTAAAGGCATTGACTTCAAAATCTGTAGGGTCACTCAATGGTCATGATCAACCTCCATGCCAAATATGAAGACTGTGGATCAAATGATTCTAAGTTATTGGGCAGATAAGCTTTCTTAAGTCAAGGCCCTTCTGACCGTGACCATTAACCTGGTGATCTCAAAATCAATAGGGGTCATCTACTAATCATGACTAACCTCCATGCCAAATATGAAGATTGTGGGTCAAAGGAATCTTAAGTTATTGGGCGGACAAGCTTTTTGAAGTCAAGGCCACTGTGACCTTGACCTGGTCACCTTAAAATCAATAGGGGTCATCTACTAATCATGACTAACCTCAATGCCAAATATGAAGACTGTGGGTCAAAGGAATCAGAAGTTATTTGGCGGACAAGCTTTTTGAAGTCAAAGCCACTGTGACCTTGACCTTTGACCTTGTGACCTCATAATCAATAAGGGTCATCTACTAATCATAACTAACCTCCGTGCCAAATATGAATACTGTGGGCCAAATGAATCTTAAGTTATTGGACAGACAAGCTTTTTGAAGTCAAGGCCCCTGTATTTGTTTGTTTCATTTTACGCCTTTTCCCAACAGTATTTCAGTCATATAGGCGGGTAGTTTCCTAACCATCGTTCCTGGAGAGTTACACCAGTACTAGACTACCTTACTCCGCGCTAAACTACCAAAGCATCTCCCGGGGATCGAACCCACGCCAGAGAGGTAACTGGATTAGAAGTCATCGACTCTAACCCCTCGACCACGGAGGCGGTTTCAAGGCCCCTGTGACCTTGACCTTTGACCTGGTGACCTCCTAATCAATAGGGGTCATCTTCTAATCATGACTAACCTCCATGCCAAATGTGAAGACTGTGGGTCAAAGGAATCTTAAGTTATTGGGCGGACAAGCTTTTTGAAGTCAATGCCCCTGTGTTTGTTTCATTTTACGCCTTTTCCCAACATTATTTCAGTCATAAAGGCGGGTTGTTTCCTTATCATCGTTCCTGGAGAGTTACACCAGTACTAGACTACCTTCCTCCGCACTTAACTACCAAAGCATCTCCCGGGGATCGAACCCACGCCAGAGAGGTAACTGGATTAGAAGTCATCGACTCTAACCCCTCGACCATGGAGGCGGTTTCAAGGCCCCTGTGACCTTGACCTTTGACCTGGTGACCTCCTAATCAATAGGGGTCATCTACTAATCATGACTTATCTCTATGCCAAATATGAAGACTGTGGGTCAAAGGAATCTTAAGTTATTGGGAGGACAAGAAAAAACCGACGGACAGACAGACAGACAAGCTGATTCCAGTATACCCCCCTTACAACTTTGTTGTGCGGGGGTATAATAATAAATATCGTAAGGTTTTCAAGGATATATTAGAGGATTTATTAAAAAAAAGAAAAAAGCATGACCCCCGTGGCAGGACCAATTTTAACTGAAGGGCTATAATATAAACAAGCAAATTCGTTGAATTTATATCCCCCGCCGAGTACTGGTTATTACCAACACACAACTGAAGACATCAGGCTTCATTTATATATTTATCATGGCGTAAACAGTAATATTCTTTGTACATAATAAATATTCAGGGCAATAACAGAGCCTTAATTAACTCGGTGTTAAATAGTAATATCTGGACATGGCAATGAGATGTATATTGCCTTTTTGTACCTATGGTTCCCATAAAGTTTTGTTGAAATCAATACAGCAATTGCAAATAAATATTGCTCTATATGCATACTACATAACTAATCAAGGGCCATAACTCTGTAACGAAGGGTCTGGTCTGAACAAGGCAACAAATTATGCACATCTCATCTTGGTATTAATGGTTCCCATAAAGTTTAATTGAATTCCAGCCAGTAGTTGCAGAGAAGTAGCGTGGAAACAATTATTACTCTATATGCATACTGTATAACTAATCAAGGACCATAACTCTGAATTAGTGTCTGACCGGAACAAGGCGATGATATGCGCATCTCCTCTTGGTATTGAAAATTCCATAAAGTTTCCCCTATATGCATACTGCATAACTAATCATGGGCAATAACTATGAGTTAAAGTGTCTGAACTGAACAAAGCGACGATATGCACATCTCCTCTTGGTATTGAAGGTTCCCAGAAAGTTTCATTAACTTCCTGTCAGTAGTTGCAGAGAAGTAGCGCGGAAATGATTATTGTTCTATATGCATATCGATTAATAATCCAGGACCATAACTCTGAGTTAAAGGGTCTGACTGGAACAAGCCGACGATATGCGCATCTCCTCTTGATATTGATGATTCCCATAAAGTTTGCGTTGAATTCCAGCCAGTAGTTGCAGAGAAGTAGCGCGGAAACGATTATTGCTCTATATGCATACTGCATAACTAATCAAGGGCTATTACTTTGATTTAAGTGTCTGACCGGAACAAGGCAACGATATGCACATCTCCTGTTGGTATTGAAGGTTCCCATAAAGTTTCGTTGAATTCCAGCCAGTAGTTGCAGAGAAGTAGCGCGGAAAAAATTATTGTTCTATATGCATACTGTTTAATTAATCAAGGACCATAACTCTGAGTTAAAGTGTCTGACCGGAACAAGGCAATGATATGCCCATCTCCTCTTGGTATTGAAGGTTCCAATAAAATTTCGTTGAATTCCAGCCAGTAGTTGCAGAGAAGTAGCGCGGAAACGATTATTATTCTATATGCATACTGCATAACTTATCAAGGGCCATAACTCTGAGTTAAAGGGACTCCACTGAGGTTTTTTAACATGATGGGAGTGAAAATATTTTTTCCAGATAAATGTACCATTTGATGTTGGTTTAGACCACTAATCTTTGTGCAAAATTTCAGATCATTCGCGCACTTCGTTTTTCAAGAATAATTATTCAAATTGTAAAAAATGCCCCAAAATGAAAAGCGTTTAAACGCTTTTCTCTCAAATCGGGCTAAGAAAAGCATAAAAATACGATTTACAATCTATTTCAGGGTATATTTATTAATGATCTTTGCATATATTTCTGTTTAAAGTGCCCAAGCTCATTTATGTACGACATTCAAATGTTATGTTAGGCTTTTAAACCTCAGTGGAGTCCCTTAAAGTGTCTGACAGGAACAAGGCAAAGATATGCGCATCTCCTCTTGGTATTGAAGGTTCCAATAAAGTTTTGTTGAATTCGAGCCAGTAGTTGCAGGGAAGTAGGGCGAAACGATTTTTGCTCTTTTAATGCATACTGCATAACTAATCAAGGGCCATGACTCTGAGTTAAAGTGTCTGACCCGAAGAAGAAGACGATATGCCCATCTCCTCTTGGTATTAAAGGTTCCCATAAAGTTTCGTTGAAGTCCAGCCAGTAGTTGCAGAGAAGTAGCGCGGAAAGTTTTCTGCTCTATATGCATAATGTTTAACTAATCAAGGGCCATAACTCTGAGTTAAAAGGTCTGACTGGAACAAGCCGACGATATGCGCATCTCCTCTTGATATTGATGATTCCCATAAAGTTTCATTGAATTCCAGCCAGTAATTGCAGAGAACTAGCGTGGAAACGAAATACAGAAGGACAGACAGAAGTGCCACTTAAAAAGGGGCCATTTCTTTTGTTATTTTCTTTTGTTTAATAGAGGGTCATTGCCTCTTATTCTATTGATACAGAATGAATTCTATTGCTCTCTTTTGTTCTGTTTACAGTTAGATGGCCCCCTACTTCTCTTAAATAGCCCGGAGGGACGGACAACGCCAACACAATAATCCCCCTCCCGATTCCATCCACGGGGGATAACAATGAGGCAATTAGCCCCACAGGGCTTACCTAAGGACAGACTGTTATTTGTGAAAAGCAGTGAAAGCTAGTGTTTATTATAACAATTTGAAAGATTTTGGTCACTAGACCATACTTTATGCATAAAGTATTTTTAACTAGAAGGGTTTTTGTCACAAAAACTTATGTCTCCCAAAATTATGTATGATTCTGATCACTCCAGTAAATTTTGGTGGAAATCCCACCTGCAGTTTGACCTCTAATAGCCCGACAGGATTTTTCTATATTTAGCTCTGGCAGCCATTTTGTGCAGCAAGGCATACATGCTGGCAATATGCACAACTAGGGATGGTAATAATCACTCATGTGAAGTTTCATTGAAATCCCACAAGAAGCTTGACCTGTGAAAAGCATACAAGACTTTTCTATTGATAGCTCTGGTGGCCATTTTATGCAGCAAGGAGTACATGCCGTGCTATGCACAACTTGGGATGGTACTAAACATTGCTGTGCAGTTTTCATTGAACTGCCACCAGCAGACTGACTTGTGAAAGCTGGATAAGATTTTTCTATTTACAGCTCTGGCTGCCATTTGCACAACTAGGGATGGTACTGATAACTCTTTTAATGTTTAATTGAAATCCCACCAGTAGTTTGACCTGTGAAAGCCGGACAAGATTTTTTTTAGCTCTGTTGGCCTTTTTGTGCAACGAAGAGGGACGTGCCTGCGATGTGCACAACTAGGGATGGTACTGATCACTCCTGTAAAGTTTAGTTCAAATCCCACTAGTAGTTTTCCCTGTGAAGGCCAGACAATATTTTTATATTTTAAGCTCTGGTGGCCATTTTGTGCAGCGAAGCGGAACCTGTCAGTGATACTAGGAATGGACCACTGATCACTCCTGTAAAGTTTGGTTGAAATCACACCAGTAGTTTGACCTGTGAAGGCCTGACAGGATTTTTCTATTTTTAGCTTTGGGGCCATTTTGTGCAGTGAAGAGGAACATGCCAGTGATGTGCATAACAAAGGATGGTACTGATCACTCCTGTAAAGTTTGGTTGAAATCCCACCTGAAGTTTGACCTGTGAAGGCTGGACAAGCTTAATGCGGACGACGGAGAAAAGGACGGACAGACAGCGAAGACAAATACAATAATTATACTATATACATGGTCCTTATTTCATAGCTATACAGTATGACCTATACTGTGTTGGTGTGATGTAAAATTCAATCAAACAAACAAACAAACAAAATAGCTGTACATCAAAAACAAGGAAGAAGGTCACTAGGGTCAATATTTAGGTAATGTAATTTGATATCAAATTTTAGTTCTACACCTGAAATTGTGCACATAGTAAAAATGGAACCCCCATCCAAGCACATGCTGTGAAGGATGGGGGACATTATTGGAATTAGGCCAGAGGCCGAAGATATACAAGCATATCACTCCAGTGACCCATGACAAGTCGCTTTTTACAGGTAAAAAATTTACCTGTATCACATGACACTATTACTTTATAAATAAGTACCGATGCACTAATAACTCATAGCTTTAAAGCAGAATTTTATGTTGTCTTTTGTAACCACATATACATACATTTCGGTATCAGTATCACACTGAAGTAACCATGAATGCCTTTTAAATGGGAGGGTTAATTTACAATGGGTTTGGTGCTTGTTTATTTTCTTATCCCACTGATTTTTAAAATTGACATTAAAAGGGTATTTTAGCTCTCAGTTTACAAATACCTTCCAAAGATCTTGTTTATAAAATTTAGTCCTTGCTCTCTGTCCTTCTCTCCATGTTTTATATCTTGAATACAACACAAGCCAATAATTCAGTTCTACACCTGCACTATCAAAACCATTTTTACTGGCTTCTATAACCTAAAGAACAAGAGTTTGCATAATGTGTTAATGTTCACCTGTAAAGGATAAATATCAATAACCAATATTTATCAATAATTTAAGTTAACAAGCAATTATCATTTATCATTGTATTGCAAGCAATTCATAAGTCCCCTACCGATTAGAACCACAGCATCATTCTAAAGGGCCATTGGCCATTCACTTATGTCAATGAATGAATCATTTGAGTTCTTATAGTTTGTCTGAATCTAGTTATGTGTGAAGTTTCCCTGCCTAATAAGAAAATTATGTTTATACAACAGATTATCAACAGATCAAATTTTCTCAGGATGAATATGTACAAGTTACTATTCAACTTTTCTCTATTTAAGTAAATTTATTGGAAAAGTTCCAAGTTCTTTAAAGCTGCACGCCTCCAGATGAGCCAAAATATTTCAGGAAAATCAATATTGGGAAAATTTTGGCAGAAATATATAATGGTATTTAAAAAATCCCAGTATTTCCTAGTAGTTATCCTAGAAAATTCCAGAATGTTAAAGCCAGTCTTGGCTATTCTAGTATGTCCTAGGAATTACCAGTTACTGAGAACTAGGCATTTCTTATAATTTTCTCACAATTCATCAATTTCTAAGCAGTAATAGGAATTGTAATTCATTTTCTAAGATTTCTAAGACTTAAGATTTTGCAAAATTCCTAGTCTTTAGGAATTACTTGGAATTTATCTTGTGGAACAAAATCATTAACATCTGTGGTAAATTCCTTGAATCTTACATAAATTCCTAAAGACTAGGAATTTTCTTTGTTGAAAATACTTTAAAAAGTAAACAAAGAAATAAATGATCTGTGCATGTCCTGGGATGGACAAATATACATTTTATTTGGATTTTAAAGGCGTTTTTAGCTCATCAGCCCAAGTGTCTGTGCTTTTAGTAATTTTTTTCTATCATAAGTAAATTAGTAATATAAGCGAAGTTAAAGACCTGGGCAGATTATCACAGGCACAAAACATTTTTTGCTCAGTCTTTTTATTGCTTGATCAAAACCATGGAAAATCAATCAGTCACTTCTGTAATAAAATTCTCTTTTTTTTTTTACTGAAACCAACTCATCTATCTACTGCAGTATTGCTTTTTAAATATAACAAGAGGGCCATGATGGCCCTGAGGTCGCTCACCTGTATATAGCCCCCCCCCCACCCCCGGGCCAATTTTTACCCAAGGGCTTTTATTTGTTTATTTGAACAGACTTGGAAGACACCCATAAGAAGATGTTTCATGCTAAACATCTAAGTTCTAGCTCATTGGGTTTTTTAAAAGAAGATTTTTAAAGTTTTTACTATACACATATAGTTAAAAACAATGGCACCCCTGGGGCAGGGCCAGTTTTGACCCCCGGACTTTTATTTGAACAAACTTTGTAAATATTTACTTAAAGATATTTCATGCTTAATATCTAAACTCTAGCTATTTGGGTTTTTTCAAAGAAGATTTTTAAGTTTTTGCTATACACATATAAGGAAAATCAATGACCCCCCCCCCCCCCTGGGCGGGGCCAGTTTTGACCCTAGGGCTTTTATTTGAACATACTTGGTAGACACCCATTAGAAGATGTTTCATGCTAAATATCTTAGCTCTAGCTCTTTGAGTTCTTTAAAAGAAGATTTTTTAAGTTTTTACTATATGCATATAGGGAAAATCAATGACCTCCCGGGGCGGGCCAATTTTGACCCCAGGGCTTTTATTTGAACAAACTTGGTAGACACTCATTAGAAGATGTTTCATGCTAAATATCTTAGCTCTAGCTCTTTGGGTTCTTTAAAAGAAGATTTTTTAAGTTTTTACTATATGCATATAGGGAAAATCTATGACCCCCTGGGGCGGGGTCAATTTTGACCCCAGGGCTTTTATTTGAACAAACTTGGTAGACATTCACTAGAAGACATTTCATGCCAAATATCTAAGCTCTAGCTCTTATGGTTCTTTAAAAGAAGATTTTTTAAGTTTTTACTATATGCATATAGGGAAAATCAATGACCCCCCGGGGCGGGGCCAATTTTGACCCCAGGGCTTTAATTTGAACAAACTTGGTAGACACTCACTAGAAGATGTTTCATGCTTAATATCTTAGCTCTAGCTCTTTGGGTTCTTTAAAAGAAGATTTTTTAAGTTTTTACTATATGCATATAGGGAAAATCAATGACCCCCTGGGGCGGAGCCAATTTTGACCCCAGGGCTTTTATTTGAACAAACTTGGTAGACACTCACTAGAAAATGTTTCATGCCAAATATCTAAGCTCTAGCTCTTACGGTTCTTTAAAAGAAGATTTTTTAAGTTTTTACTATATGCATATAGGGAAAATCAATGACCCCCCCGGGGCGGGGCCAATTTTGACCCCAGGGCTTTTATTTGAACAAACTTGGTAGACACTCACTAGAAGATGTTTCATGCCAAATATCTTAGCTCTAGCTCTTTGGGTTCAAAAGAAGATTTTTTAAGTTTTTACTATATGCATATAGGGAAAATCGATGACCCCCTGGGGCGGGGCCAATTTTGACCCCAGGGCTTTTATTTGAACAAACTTGGTAGACACTCACTAGAAGATGTTTCATGCCAAATATCTAAGCTCTAGCTCTTAGGGTTGTTTAAAAGAAGATATTTAAAGATTTTTCTTTCGGTTGCCATGGCAACCAGAGTTCTGCATGGAATTAAATTCTTTGAACAATTTTTAAAGGTGACCACCAAAGGAACATTCCTGTGAAACTTGGATGAAATTGGCTCAGTGGTTTATGAGGAGAAGTCATTTAAAGCAAAAGTTTACGGACGGACGAGGGACGGACGGACGACGGACGGACGCCGGACGAAAAGCGATCACAAAAGCTCACCCTGTCACTTTGTGACAGGTGAGCTAAAAACAAACATCTAAAAGGAAGCGTGGCAGATCATGTTTACTTCAGACATGTAATCACATAATCTAAACAAAGTCATGTATAATCTAAACAGTCAATTTAAAAACACATGTATTTCTAACGGAAATTAACGATAATAACTTACTCTTTACTTAACCAGCGAACATTAACGATTATTCTCGACTATTGTCAGTATATTCGCTGAAGACGATGAATATAGCTTATGCATAATTACATGACGTATTACGCAAAACGTACCAGATATATACGTGTACTGATGGACATTTTTTTTTGAAAATTAATACTGAAACTAGCTTTGTTTGAAATTCAAACGCCCGTTTGCCTCCAGGCAAGCCTGAACGATATAATCGAAAATGTTCAGTCATTTTATTGACAGCACAAAAAAAACAAGATTGCATTTGTGAAAAATGCTAAGCCAACCCATTAACAGAATCTTTTTTGTTTCTATACAATTGAAGTCTGCCATAATGCATAGATCAATGACCTATCTAATTCTTATTATCAGATTAGTGGTTAAATCTTTTGTTATTCAAATAAAAGATCAGAGTAGGAATCTATCAATGCAGTTGAGTCTAGTGAATTTGGTGGTAAAGGTCATATTTCACATGGCCAAAATTCCATGACTGTACATCAGAGGACAACACAGTAAGACACTTTGTCAAAATCTAGACCAGCTGATATCAAAGTTCACTTTACATCTTAATCTGTGCACATGGTTCAAATTTCATAGCTGCACATCAAAGCACAAGAAAGTACATGTAGGTCACATCATCAAAATCTAGGTCACCTGATATCAAAGTTAATTTTACAACTAAAACTGTGCACATAATCCAAATTCCATGGCTGTACATCAAAGGACAAGAAAGTAGGTCACTGTCCCCTTGGGCAAGGCAAAATTTTGACCCAAGGGTTTAAATTCAAATAATCTTGATACAGGTTCACCAAACAACATTTCATGTCAAATATCTAAGCTGTAGCTTTCTCCAATTCAGAAAACATTTGTTTTAGTTTCTGTTTTTACTATATGTACATAATGAAAATCAATGCCCCTCGGGCAGGGCCAATTTTGACACCAGGGGCACCTTTGGTAGAGGACCTATGGCTGATATTATAAAGCAAACATCAAAGCTCTAAGCCTTGTACCTTCAGACAATAAGATTTTTAATTTTTTACTATATGTACATAGTGACTGAACATCAATGACCCCCGGGGCGGGGCCAATTTTGACCCCAGGGCTATAATTTAAACAATCTTGCTAGAGGTTCACTACACAATGTTTCATGCAAAATATCTAACCTGTAGCATTTGTCAATTTAGAGAAGATGATTTTTTAAAGTTTTCACTACATACATATAAGGAAAACCTATGGCCCCGGAGCGGGGCTAATTTTGACACTAGAGGCAAAATTTGAACAACTTTGGTAGAGTTCCTATAGATGATATCATATACCAAATATCAAAGCTCTTAGCCTTGTACCTTCAGACAATAAGATTTTTAATTTTTTTACTATATGTACATAGTGAAAATCAATGACCCCGGGGCAGGGCCAATTTTGACCGCAGGGCTTTAATTTGAACAATCTTGGTAGAGGTTCACTACACAATGTATCATGCAAAATATCTAACCTCCAGCATTTGTCAATTTAGAGAAGATGATTTTTTAAAAGTTTTTACTATATACATATAAGGAAAACCTATGGCCCCCGGGGCGGGGCTAATTTTGATACTAGAGGCAAAATTTGAACAACTTTGGTAGAGGACCTATAGATGATAATTATCATATACCAAATATCAAATCTTTAAGACAAGAAGGTATTTTAAGTTTTTACTATATGTACATAATGTAAACAAGGGTGCCATAGTCACAAAATACGCCCGTTTACGAAAAAGCTCTAGATGGAGATGGGGGCATTATGGATAAGTGTTATCTAGCAAGCAAGTTTTTATTCTTGGCACTGTGTTGTTAAATGAACCTTAAAACAAATCAATAGGGAAGATATGCACAGAATGTGTGACCTTGACCTTGGTCGCAGGGACCTGAATTTTATGCACGGCACTCAGCCTCACAATGATGAACATTTGTGCCAAATTATATTGAAATCCCTCTATGCATGTAGAAGTTTTGCTCCAGACAAGTGTTTTTCTATGAGCTCTAACTGTGACCTTCACCTTTGACCTAGAGACTTGGTTTATGTGCATGCAGGGCACTACGTCTCATGGTGGTGAACAATTCTATAAAAGTAACATTAAAATTCCTCCATGCATGTAGAAATATGCTCCGGACAACATCTGGATATTTAATCATCTCCAGTGACCTTGACCTTGCAAATATTAACCTAAATTAAATGTGTAACACCTGTAGTCATGATAGTTACCATTTGTGCTACAATCCATCAATAAATGATGACTAAATGGTCCCTATAACCATCTTCAAATTTTTATCTGAACTTTGACCTCTATGTGTAACCTTGACTTTGGTCGCAGGGATCTGAATTTTGCATGCGACACTCAGCCTCACAATGGTGAACATTTGTGCCAAGTTATATTGAAAACCCCCTATGAATGTAGAAGTTTTGCTCCGGACAAGCGTTTTTCAGTGAGCTCTAAGTGTGACCTTGACCTTTGACCTGGAGACCTGGATCATGCATGGAGCAATACATATCATGGTGGTGAACATTTCCATAAAGTATTATAAAAATTCTTCCATACATGTAGGAGATATGCTTCAGACAAAATCTGGATATTTCACCATCTTTAGTGACCTTGACCTTGCATATATTGACCTAAAGTACATGTGTCACATCCGTAGTCATTATAATGACCATTTGTGTTACATTCCCTCAATAAATGATGATTAAATCGTCCCTATACACATCTTCATATTTTTATCTTTTTTTAAACGGGCGTATAAAAAGTACATGTAATTTAATAACTAAAAAATTCTGATTTAAGATTTTATTCTAGGGAAATACATTTCATTACAATTCTTAATCTTTGAATGAGCTGAACTGATATTTACTTGAAAATCAAAATATAATTAAATATCTATGAGAAAGTATTTACATTTGATAAGGTAATTACTGTATGATCTTTATGAACAAATACCAAGTCTACAGAACACCATAGTTATCACAGTTAAGAATCTTGACCAATGAATGAAACATGTGTAAATAAATGTTACATTCTTTAGAACATACTCAAGTCCAAGAAAGAGGATTATTTCATGCCCTTTGATTAAATTCTATTTTTTAGAATTGAAAGTGAAAATAGATCAAGGGGAGTAATTGTGTAAGTCATTTATGAACAAAGTAATAACTTTGTTGTCTCCCTTTGATTAAATTCTATTTACAAAATCTGGATATTTCATCATCTTTAGTGACCTTGACCTTGTATATATTGACCTAAATTATATGAATCACAGCCATAGTCCTCATAATGACCATTTGTGTTACAATCCCTCAATAAATGATGACTAAATGGTCCATATACACATCTTCATATTTTTATCTGAACTTTGACCTCTATGTGTGACCTTGACCTTGACCAAAGGACCTGAATCTTGCACGCGACACTCCGCCTCACAATGGTGAACATTTGTGCCAAGTAATATTGAAATCCTTCTATACATGTGGAAGTTTTGCTCCGGACAAGCATTTTTCAATGAGCTCTAAGTGTGACCTTGACCTTTGACCTAGAGACCTGGTTCATGTGCGCGACACTGCTCCTCATAGTGGTGAACATTTATATGAAGTTTCATTAAAATCCCTCCATACATGTAGGAGATATGCTCCGGACAAAATTGGACGCCGCCCGCCCCGCCCGCCCGCCAGGGGCGTTCCCATAATACGTCCCGTTTTTCAAACGGACGTATAAAAACAAAGACCCTCGGGGCGGAGCCAATTTTGACCCCAATTTGAACAATCTCGGTAAAAATCTATCAGACATTGCCTTATGCAAAATATCTATGCTCTAGGCCTTGTGTGTCTTTACAAGAAGATTTTTTAAATTTATTCTTATAATTCCTTTTGGTTGCCATGGCAACCAGATTTCTGCATGGAATGAAATTCTTTGAACAACTTTGGTAGCCCTTCACCCAAGGATCAATCCTGCCAAGTTTGGTTGAAATTGGACTAGTGGTTTTTCACAAGAAGACTTTTTAAGTTCACTATATAATATATAGAACACACAAACACACACACAGTTGTATCGTTATATGCCACCGCACCGCAGATGCTGCGGTGGCATAAAAACTGGAATTACACGGAATTAAGTTCTGGCTTCCATTAACTTTATATGTCCCTTTCATTTTGACGAACAGGTCTAGCAGTACTATAAAACCTGTTCGCTGAAGTCACTTTAGCTACACAGAATTATGCGAATCAAGCACATGTTAGTGACATGGTACACTGATTTTATTGCCCGCGCAATATTCGAAGATGGCAGACACTGCGTCTTACAGTTGTATCAACTGATGATAAGGGGCGTCCGTGGCCGAGTGGTTAAGGTCGTTGACTTCAAACCACTTGCCCCTCACCGCTGTGGGTTCGAATCCCGACAGGGACTTTGGATTCTTTCATGTGAGGAAGCTATCCAGCTAGCTTACGGAACGTCGGTGGTTCTACTCAGGTGCCCGTTCGTGCCTGAAATAATGCACGGAAGGGCACCTGAGGTCTTCCTCCACCAGTAAAAAGCTAGAACGTCGCGATATGACCTATACTGTGTCGATGTGACGTAAAACCCAAAACAAAACAAAACAAAACAAAAACTGATGATAATTATTGTCTTCCAAATAAAGACATAATGTCAAATATTTTATCTACCTGCTATCATTTATTTTTCTTTGTCGTTGAACAGGAATGATATATTGAATCGAAAACAAAACACTGTTGTAGATTGAAAATGGCTCTTCTTCCCTGAATGAAAATTTTTAGCTTATGCCAACTAAAAGATAACCTAAATTAGTTTTTGAAAAATGCATGGTAGCAAGTCCGTTTTACCCCCCAGACAATGGGATGTACTATTCTCCGGTCTCCTATCGGTAATTCCCGGTCTCTCCCGGTTTATTTTGACCGGGATTTACTAGAGGCCGGCGAATAGTATCACACGTTTATTGTTAGTCTCTCCTGGTTTTGGAGTAGATATTTTATTTGAAATCGTAACAAATAAATAAGTTTTTTTTCCAAAATTGAATGTTTGTCACTTAGTTTGGTTACAATTATAAATTAACACAGATCATCACTCAAGTTTATTAATTTATTATTATACAAAAACTTTCAATTCCAACTTTCAATTCCAAAAATAACAAAAGCACTTTTCATTTTATTTATGTCTGATAAAAACAATAAATACATACAACAATTGAATAAGAAGGTACATTTTTATGGTATTAATATGACACAATCAACTTTGAAATATTTTATTTTATTTGTTATTCGCGTAGAGTAAAGAGATTCTAAGTTACAAATTGGATTTTATGAATTATTTTCCTGTAAAGTTTCATCATCCTAGGTCAAATACATGTACTTTTTGAGTTACGTGAAACACAAGTTGACAATTGCAAATTTTTACTAAGTCAAGGGCAATTACTCTACAAATGCTGAATAAATCAACACGCAAACACCCAGGTGCTCAACTACACATGCTGAACATATTCCTATAAAGTTTTATGACTCTAGGTCAAATACTTTTGAGCTACATGCGACTCAAAAGAGAAAGGAATGACAGATGGATGGTGTCAAAAGATCAAAGCAAACTCAAGTAATTATGTGAAAACTGAATTTCTTTTTTTAAGCCACAGTGACCTTAACCTTGTCCACAGACACCTGGGTAGCAATCCCAAGTTGCGTCTTGATAAAAGCTACAACATACTAAATTTGGTGTCAATAGGTCTAAGCAAACTCAAGTTATTATGCGGAAGTTTGAATTTCAATTTTTAGTAACATTGACTTTGATCACAGATTTCTGGGTAGCAATCCCAAGATGTGCCCTGATATAAGCTACCCGCGCACCAAATCTGCTGTCAATAGGTCACAACTAAATCAAGTAGTTGAGCAGAAACTGAATTTCTTTTTTTTAGCAATAAGATATTGACCTTAATCATAGTCACCTGCGTAGTTATCCCCAGTAGCATCTTGATATAAGCTACTCATAAACCCAGTTTGGTGTCAATAGGCCAAAGCAAACAAGTTACTGAGCTGAAACTGAATATCTACTTTTAAATAAAAGTGACCTTGATCATAGACACCTGGGTAGCAATCCCAAGCTGCCTCTTGATATAAGCTACCCACACACCAAGTTTGGTGTCAATAGGCTAAATTTCTATTTTTAGTAACAGTGACCTTGACCTTGATCACAGACACATTTATAGCATTTTCAAATAGCGTCTTGATATCAGCTACCAACACACCAAGTTTGGTGTCAATAGGTCAAAGCAAACTGAAGTGATTATGTGAAAACTGAATTTCTATTTTTAGTAATGGTAGCATTGACCTAAATCACAGATATCTAGATAGCAATTATCCTATGCTGCCTCTTGATATAAGCTACCAATACAACAAGCTGGGTGTCAATAGGCCAAAGCAAACTCAAGTTATTAAGCAGAAATTGAACTTCTATTTTAAGCCACATTGACCTTGACATCAGACACCTAGGTAGCAACCACAAGCTGCCTCTTAATATAAGCTACCCATATACAATAGGCCAAAGCAAACTCAAGTTACTGAGCTGAAACAGAATTTCTATTTTAAGTAACAGTTACCTTGACCACTGACACCTAGGTAGCAATTACAAGATGCCTCTTGATGTAAGCTACTTAGACACTAAGTTTGGTGTCAATAGGCCAAAAAAAACTTAAGTTATTGAGCTGAAAAGGATTTTCTATTTTAAGTAACAGTGACCTTGACCTTGATCAAGGACACCTGGGTAGCAATCTTAAGCTGCCTTTTGGTATTAGCTACCCATACACTAAGTTAAGTGTTTGTTTGTCTCTTTGTTTGGGTTTACGTGATGCCGACACAGAATACATCATATGGCGACCTTCCAGCTTTACTGGTGGAGGAAAACCTCAGGTGCCCTTCCATGCAATGTTTCAGGTACGAATGGGGAGTAGAACCACCAACATTCCGTAAGCTAGCTGGATAGCTTCCTCACATGAAAGAATCCAATGTCCCTGTCGGGATTGGAACCCACAGAGTCCCAGTGGTTTAAAGTCAATGACCTTAACCACTCGGCCACAGATGCCAAGTTTTGTGTCAATAGGCCAAAGCAAACTCAAGTTATTGAGCAGAAACTCCATTTTTATTTTAGTAACAGTGACCTTGACCTTGGTCACAGACACCTGGGTAGTAACGCCAAGCTGCCTCTTGATGTAAGCAACATACACACTAAGTGTCACAAGTAGAGATGTCTTAGGGAGCATGGTGTCAAGGGGTTGGGCTGTCAAGGGATTGGGTACTCATAAAGTCCAAGACTCACTCCAGGTCAAATACTTTTTCAGCTATGCACAACACAAATTTTTAGTAAGTCAAGGGCAATAACTCTGACAAGACAGAATAAATCCACAAGCAAAACCCTAGGTGAACAACTTCACATGCTGAGCAACATTCCTGTACAGTTTCATGACCCTAGGTCAAATACTTTTTGAGCTACGTGGGACACAAGTAGAAAATCACAAATTTTTACTAAGTCAAGGGCAATAACTGTACAAATACTGAATAAATTCACAAGCAAACACCCAGGTGCACAACTAACAACTACACATGCTAACCAATATTCCTTTTAAGTTTCATGACTCTAGGTCAAACAATTTTTGATAATTTTTGAGCTAAGTGCAAATCATCAACATGAGAACGGACAGACGCATAAGTGTAAATCTACCCCCACCCCAATAAAAAGAAATATTTGGGTTAAAAAAATATTTATCTACCCTACCAAAACTGGCATCAGTCGCAAGAGTGGAAACTAAGATAACTTTAAGGCTGGCCTTATTGTCTTCAGTGTTCAAATAAACTCTTCTTAATCCAATGAATCATAATATCACATATATAATATAACATTGTTTTGTATACTCACAATTCTGCCATCACCACTACCAATATCCAACAAGTTCCCTTTTCTCCCTTTTAAAGCTCTCATAACATTGCTAACTTGGCTAGTTGTAGCCGGTACAAATGGTAAACATACACGTCTAAATGCTGGTGCAACAAAAGGTATAGTTAATGAATAAACTCCAACAACAATAGTTCCTGATACTCCTGCTACAACAATACTCTGTGTTGTCCATGGGCGTTTTGCTCTTACAGGTTCTGACCGAAAAAGAAAAAAAGGTAATCCTAAGACACAAAGAAAATACCACATATCTGGTCTAAAATACCTCAGATCAGGTTTTTTCATGAGTATCTAATTTTAATACAAGAGCGATCAGTGATCACATGTGTCGCCTCATGATGGTCAATTTCGTGTTCGGACAAGTTTTGTGACAGACGGACAGACAGATGGACAGTGCACAACTAGACTTGGTACTGATCATTCCTGTAAAGTTTGGATGAAATTGCACCAGTAGTTTATGAGGAGTAGCACAAGTAGGACAAGCTTTTGTGTATCTGGCAACACACAGAAAAAAACACCTTTTTATCAAAGGGCCATAACTCGGCCAAAATCATTCAACCGGAAAACCCGTGCAATATGCGCAAGGACTTGAGCTACAGATCAATCCTGTAAAGTTTCATTGAAATTGCATTAGTGGTATAAGAGTAGTCCGGACAAACTTTAAAAATGAAAATTATGAAAGGGCCATAACTCTGACAAAAATCATTGAACCGGAAAATTCTGACAATATGCACAACTAGACTTGACTGATCAATCCTGTAAAGTTTGGATGAAATTGCACCAGTAGTTTATGAGGAGTAGTCCGGACAAGCTTTTGTGTATCTGGCAACACACAGAAAAAACACCTTTTTTATGAAAGGGCCATAACTCGGCCAAAAATCATTCAACCGAAAAACCCGTGCAATATGCGCAAGGACTTGAGCTACAGATCAATCCTGTAAAGTTTCATTGAAATTGCGTTAGTGGTATAAGAGAAGTAGTCCGGACAAACTCTAAAAATAAAAATTATTAAAGGGCCATAACCCTGACAAAAATCATTGAACCGGAAAATGCTGACAATATGCACAACTAGACTTGGTACTGATCATTCCTGTAAAGTTTGGATGAAATTGCACAAGTAGTTTATGAGGAGTAGTCCGGACAAGTTTTGTGACGGACAGACAGACGGACGGACAGACGACGGAGAAGTGATCCCTATATGTCGCCACTACTCCGTAGAGGGGACAAAAAAAATAATAATAACAAGCAATTATCATAGTATTGCAAGCAATCCCTAACTGGTTAGGTCCCTACAGGTTTGAACCCCAGCAACATTGTGAAGTATAATTGGCCATTCAATTATGCCACTGAATGAATGAATGGCATGATTTAAGTTCTAAGTTTGACTGTATCATAGTTATGTCACATTATGTGTTTAGGTTTTGGTAATATGTTGACTTTTCCTGCCTAGTAAGGGAATTATGTTTATACAAAAGATAATCAAAAGGTCCAATTTTCTCAGGATGAATAAGTATAACTAATATTTCAACTTTTCTCTATAATTATTAAGTAAATTTGTTAAAAAAGTTCTTTAAAAGTGATCTCAGGAAACAATTTTCATGAACAGACATGCTAGACTTATAAACCTTGTCGTTGGAAATTGAAGTAAATCCTATAAGGAATGAAAAAGTTGGAGTAAAAAGTACCAATTTCTCGAAAAATATCTATGTTCAAGGGTGACATGTTTCTGGAAATAGTCTTGCTAGAGTATTGAACCTTCTTAAAAATGATTTGAGTGATAATAAGATACATATATATGAAGTTTGAAGTAGATACATTAAGAAATAAAGAAGTTATTTTAAAACAAGAGGGC
This sequence comes from Ruditapes philippinarum, assembly GCF_026571515.1. Lineage (NCBI taxonomy): Eukaryota > Metazoa > Mollusca > Bivalvia > Venerida > Veneridae > Ruditapes > Ruditapes philippinarum. Next base: position 248,131 of record NW_026858399.1, on the reverse strand, counting down.
CATGATGGCCCTGAGGTCGCTCACCTGTATATAGACCCCCCCCCCCCCCCGGGCCAATTTTTACCCAAGGGCTTTTAATTGAACAGACTTGGTAGACACCCATAAGAAGATGTTTCATGCTAAACATCTAAGTTCTAGCTCATAGGGTTTTTTAAAAGAAGATTTTTAAGTTTTTACTATACACATATAGTTAAAAACAATGACAACCCTGGGGCAGGGCCAGTTTTGACCCCCGGGCTTTTATTTGAACAAACTTTGTAGATATTTACTTAAAAATGTTTCATGTATAATATCTAAACTCAAGCTATTTGGGTTTTTTCAAAGAAGATTTTTAAGTTTTTGCTATACACATATAAGGAAAATCAATGACCCCCGGGGCGGGCCAGTTTTGACCCCAGGGCTTTTATTTGAACATACTTGGTAGACACCCATTAGAACATGTTTCATGCTAAATATCTTAGCTCTAGCTCTTTGAGTTCTTTAAAAGAAGATTTTTTAAGTTTTTACTATATGCATATAGGGAAAATCAATGACCCCCTGGGGCGGGGCCAATTTTGACCCCAGGGCTTTTATTTGAACAAACTTGGTAGACACTCATTAGAAGATGTTTCATGCTAAATATCTTAGCTCTAGCTCTTTGGGTTCTTTAAAAGAAGATTTTTTAAGTTTTTACTATATGCATATAGGGAAAATCTATGACCCCCTGGGACAGGGCCAATTTTGACCCCAGGGCTTTTATTTGAACAAACTTGGTAGACATTCACTAGAAGATGTTTCATGTCAAATATCTAAGCTCTAGCTCTTACGGTTCTTTAAAAGAAGATTTTTTAAGTTTTTACTATATGCATATAGGGAAAATCAATGACCCCCCCGGGCCGTGGGCCAATTTTGACCCCAGGGCTTTTATTTGAACAAACTTGGTAGACACTCACTAGAAGATGTTTCATGCCAAATATCTTAGCTCTAGCTCTTTGGGTTCTTTAAAAGAAGATTTTAAGTTTTTACTATATGCATATAGGGAAAATCAATGACCCCCTGGGGCCGGGCCAATTTTGACCCTAGGGCTTTTATTTGAACAAACTTGGTAGACACTCATTAGAAGATGTTTCATGCCAAATATCTAAGCTCTAGCTCTTACGGTTCTTTAAAAGAAGATATTTAAAGATTTTTCTTTCGGTTGCCATGGCAACCAGAGTTCTGCATGAAATGGAATTCTTTGAACAATCTTGATAGAGCTTCATACAAAGAGTATTCCTGCCAAGTTTCATTAACATTGGCCTTGCGGTAACATAGAAGATGTCCTTAGAATATTTAAAATGTGGACGGACGACAGACGACGGACGCCATTTGGTTGGCCATCCTAAAAGCTCACCTGCACTTTGTGCAAGGTGAGCTAATAAAAACAACATTTTTTCATGAAAATTCTTAGTTGAAGGGAGGTAATTCTGATATTTTTTGTTCTAGAGTTGTAAACCTTGTCAGATATCATGTGGTTGATGACCAGAAACTTATATTTGAAACCTTAAGAAATAAAGAACTTATATTGAAAAAGTGTAAAAACTAGAACCACAAATCTTGACGAGGTTGCCAACGTATTGTAAGTATGACAGCTCTCAATATACTCCCTATAGTCAAGTTTAAAATCATGTGTATAATCTCTGTACAGTCATCTATCCATATTTTAAGTTTCATAAAAATATTTTCAGTACTTTTTGCATTATCACTGGATCCAGTTTATGTGTTAAATTTGCCATATTTTCAGTCTATTTGTTGCCATAGCAACCACAGTTTTCAACACAGGCAGAAAAGAACAAGAACCGGTTGAACTGGGTGATGCTCCCCGAGAAGGTTTTGGACACAGGAAAGTATAAAAAAATGAACAAAGGTCAAAAACATCAAATTAGGCAAGGCAGAGTTATGGTTTTTTGCACTGCATTGCTATTCAATGAGATCTATCTATCTATGAGGTTTCTCGATGATATCTCTTATAGTTTCAGAGTTATGTCCCGGGTAAAATTCAAAGTGTAACAAGAGCCACCGACGGGCGGGGGCAACGCTCGACTTTTTCCTTTCTCTAAAAGCAAAAAAAGAAATGTTTGAACAAAATATTAACGTTTCTTTTTTATAAATTTAATCAGTCTGTCTTGTCACATTAGTTTTGTCTATATATTTTGTATATATAAATATACTAATTTATATATATATATTTATATAAATAGAAACACGCAATTCTATAAATAGAAAATTCTATAAATAGAAATACGCAATTCTATAAATAGAAACACGCAATTCTTTAAATAGAAAATTCTATAAATAGATACATGTGGTATCACATGGTGGTGACATGTGGTGACACGTGGTGACATGTGGTGGTGTCACGTCATGTCACGTGGTGGTGACACATGGTGACATGTGGTGTCACGTGGTGGTGTAATGTGGTGTCACATGGTGGTGACATGTTGTGTCACGTGGTGACATGTGGTATCATGTGGTGGTGTCACGTGGTGGTGACACATGGTGGCGGTGACAATTGGTGGTGGTGACACGTAATGGTGGTGACACGTTTTGTTGTTGTTGATGATGATGATGATGATGATATATATACACACACACACACACACCAATAAATATATAAGGTCATTTAATGCATAAATCTGAGAAAATTCAGTAATTTAACCTTCAAGGTCAAGGTCATTAAAGAGCCCAAGTGTTTGATAAACAACAAGGTCTTGTCCTTTTGAAGTATGTTCTGTTATAATATGAAGTTGATCCCTTCAATAATAGCAAACTTACAGCCAGTTACAGCCAAAACAATGAAAATTTCAATAATTTGAACTTCAAAGTCAAGGTCAATAACGAGTGAAGGTCAAGGTCTGCCTGGTTATTTTTAAGGGTTATCCTTGAAGATTATTATGTTCAAGTTTGAAGACAATCCATTCAAAAATAACAAAGTTACAGCCAATAATAGCCAAAAAAATGAAAATTTCAATAATTTGACCTTCAAAGTCAAGGTCATTTATGAGTGAAGGTCAAGGTCTGTCTAATTATATTTAAGGGATATCCTTGAAGATTATTATGTTTAAGTTTGAAGACAATCCATTCAAAAGTAACAAAGTTACAGCCACGAACAGCATGAACAAGCAAAATTTGGACTTTTAACCTTGAAGGTCAAGGTCATTTTTGGATGAAGGTCAAGGTTAGTGTGGTCTACTGAAAGGTCTTGTCCCAAGGGTTGTTGTGGCCAAGTATGAAGACAATACACCAAGAAATAAAAAAAGTTATGATCCAGGTACAAGTTTGCGACGGCAACAGCAAAGCCGCCGCGACTATAGCAATACCTTTACTTTTAAAAAAAAAAAAAAAAAAAAGTCGAGCTAAAAATGAACAAAGGTCAATTACTCCAAAATTAGACAAGCCTGTGTTAAGGTTCTTTAGCATTGCAGTTCTATCCAATTAGATCTATCTACCTACAAAGTTTCATGTTGATATCTCTTATACTTTTAGAGTTATGTCCCGGACAAAGTTCAAAGTGTAAAAATAAACAAAGGGCAATAACTTCAAAATAAGGCAAGACAGAGTGATGGTTCTTTATCAATGCACTTAAATGAGACCTATCTACCTAAAAGTTTAATGTTGATATCTCTTATAATTTTAGAGTAATGTCCCGAAAAAAGTTCAACGTGTCAAAATAAACAAAGGGCAATAACTTCAAAATAAGGCAGGGCAGAGTTATTTTTCTTTAGCACTGCACTTTTACCCAATAAAACCTCTCTACCTGCAAAGTTTCATGTTGATATCTCTTATACTTTTAGAGTTATATCCCTGACAAAGTTCAAAGTGTAAAAATAAACAAAGGGCAATAATTCAAAAATAAGGCAAGGCAGAGTTATGGTTCTTGTGCACTGCAAACCTACTCAATGAGATCTATCTATGTGCAAAGTTTCATGCTGATACCTCTTTTAGTTTTAGAGTTATGTCCCGGACAAAGTTCAAAAATTAAAAATAAACAAAGGGCAATAATTCAAGTATTAGGCAAGACAGAGTTATGGTTCTTGTGCACACTGCACACCTACTCAATGAGATCCATCTACCTACAAAGTTTCATGTTGATATCTCTTATACTTTTAGAGTTATGTCCCGGACAATGTTCAAAGTGTTAAAATAAACAAAGGGCAATAATTCAAAAACTAGGCAAGGCAGAGTTACGGTTCTTGTGCACTGCACACCTTATCAAAGAGATCTATCTACCGACAAAGTTTTATGTTTTACCTCTTATAGTTTTAAAGTTATGTCCCGGACAAAGTTCAAAGTGTAAAAATAAACAGAGGGCGATAATTCAAAAATTAGGCAAGGCTGAGTTACGGTTCTTGTGCACTGCACACCTACTCAATGAGCTCTATCTACCTACAAAGTTTCATGTTGATACCTCATGTTGTTTCAAAGTTATGTCCCGGACAAGAAAAGCAGACAGATGGACGGACAGACGGTGCGATTCTATTATGCCTCCCTTTGGGGGCATAAAAATATAAATATCAAAGCCGTAACACAGCATAATAAACAAATTCTAAGAAAAAATCTGCTAGTTAAAACAGGATAACTAGCAAAACTTACAAAACAATCACCATGCCTATCTCGGCCATGCTGCCTGAACAAGCGCTAGAATAACTATGATCGGATAGTGTGGATATTTGCCGTTCATCCGGAACGTAATAGTGACGTAATTTCTGTTTTTTAAAATGCGCTTGATTAAGTGAGTGTTAGAATAACATGCTATTGTATACATGTGAAGCCAGAGGCTTTATGAAAAATAGATATGATTAAGTGGGTAATTCCGTACAAAAAAATAAAGTATAGACACAAGTTTACACAGAAAATATCTCTATCTTATATTATGGAAATGCCACTACTGTGTTTAAATTTTATTGATTTTCATTATAAACAATTTCTATTTCGAAAAAAAATGGCAATAAATATTAAGGAACATACTATTTTTTTCAAACACATCAAGTTGTTTCACCTTAATTGGTAAAATAATGATAGAAAAATAGAAATATCATGTAATAGTGTTATGTACTTCATTTGGTGTAATTCCCCAGAGGTAAATCAGTAATGTATCAGAAAATGGTGTTTAGCTAGGTTTTCAAAAAGGTCAATAATATTGATAATCTATATTGTATTTTCTGATTGCAGATCAGGAAATACAATGCTGACATTCAATCTTCCCAACAATCCTAACAACATAAAGTAGTCTTCAAAACAGCTGAAAACTAGCGATGTAAAAGAAAGAAATATTTTTATTTTGTTACAAGTATCCAGCGAATTATAATGCATTCAAAGTTTAAAAGTAGCTCTGGCTTATAGAATTGTCAATAAATGCACAATCACAAATTACGCGGATGAATATCATTCTAATCAATGAAAATTGCTCGGCTATTTCCGTAAAGCTTCGGATTATTGTGATCGGAATTAAACGCCGCCTAAATGACCATTTTTTATTTAGACTTTCTGAAAAATAAATTAAGGATGTTGCCTCTAGGACAGGGACAAATTTAGGGCAGTCGACAATTGATAATAAATTTCTACAATAAGTAACGGTCTTATAAGTAAAGAACCCACGTAAACAAAGCACTATTTTAAGCTATACTTCAGGGCATATTTCACAAATAAATCTGACTGTCAAGTAAGTAGTAAAATATTATATACATGGACTGTTTTGCTAAATTATTTACATCAGTGTTAAACAACAGGTTTGTAACCGTGAACAAAATATCTCAAAATTAATAATATTACAAACCCTAATTTAGAATAACATGATTTGCTTCAGACTGTTTTCTCATAACTTCCCCGTGGTCCAGGGGTTACACGCTCGTTTAGGAAGTGAGAGGTCTAGGGTTCAAATCCCAATCTAGGCAACTCATGTTGTTTTTTTTCTTTGTTTTTTTTTTTTTTTCAAGTATTTTTAGCGATTTTAACATTCTTTCTTAAGAAATTAGCCATGATATGCAAAGACATACATGCCACATCTCCCGCCGAGAGACAAAATCCCCTGATTTTTGGCCTTGTCACCCATCTCCTGCTGTGGAGATTCCACAAATTCCACCGATTTTCAAAAATCCAACCATCAAAAAATTAAAAACATAATTGTTACAAATGAAACTAAATTTTACAATACACTATGTCTTGGTATTTTTAACATATTTTCAACTTTAAAATAAATCAGGTGCAAGTTGGTAATACCTCGGACATACTTCTAGAGCTGTGTATTGTCAGGGTAGAGGTGATACCATATGATTCCAGATGCAGACGAGCAATTCACAAACCGGTTTACGATACACCACTGAATAAATGTTTTATGTCAAATTATAATATTACATAAGACTTTATAATCCAGCCATTCAAATATATAGCAGAACACATTTACGAGGGATAATAATGCCCCCCCTTCGAAGAAGAGGGGGTTTATTGTTTTGCTAATGTCTGTCTGCTAACTGTCTCTCCGTCAGTAGACCACATGGTTTCCGCTAATTATCTTGAAAACTATTTATCACAAAGTCTTCTTATTTCACATATTGATTGGTCATAACTAGTAGATGACCCCTATTGATTTTGGGGTCACTAGGTCAAAGGTCAAGGGGGCTTAAAAATCAGAATGGTTTCCGCTCATTATCTTGGTTACAATTCATCACAACGTCTTCATATTTCACATACTGATTCGTCATAACTAGTAGATGACCCCTATTGATTCTGGGATCACAAAGTCAAAGGTCAAGGTCACAGGGTCCTTAAATGTCAGAATGGTTTCCGCTGATTATCTTGAAATGTATTCATCACTAAGTCTTCATATTTCACATAGTGATTGGTCATAACTAGTAGATGACCCCTATTGATTTTGGGGTCAAAGGTCAAGGTTACAGGGGCCTTGAATGGTATTATGATTTCAGCTTATTTTCTTAAAAGATAATTATCACAAAGTCTTCATATTTTACATAGTGATTGGTCATAACAAGCAGATGACTCGTATTGCTTTTGGGGTCATTAGTTCAAAGGTCCTGGCCACAGGGGCCTTAAATGTCAGAATGGTTTCCGCTTATTGAAAACTATTTATCACAAAGTCTTCATTTGTTTTCTTTTTTCCATAATTGAACACTTCAATGTACCAATTTATGGCAAGTTTCTATAACACAAGAGCTGTCGGTAGGACAGCAACGCTCGACTATTCTTAGTGCTTGATAGTAAAAAAAATGCTTGATAGAGTTACCTCCTCCTGTTTACAGGTTGGGGTCATGATGGTGAACAAGTGTGCAAAGTTTCAAAGCCATATGTCAATGGACTTTGAAAATATTTGAACTATTACAAAAACTTTAACGTAAATTCTAAGTCGAAAAAGGGGCATAATTCTGTCAAAATGCTTTTATAGAGTTACCTCCTCCTGTTTACAGGTTGGGGTCATGATGGTGAACAAGTGTGCAAAGTTTCAAAACCATATGTCAATGGACTTTGAAAATATTTGAACTATTACAAAAACTTTAATGTAAATTCTAAGTCGAAAAAGGGGCATAATTCTGTCAAAATGCTTGATAGAGTTACCTCCTCCTGTTTCCAGGTTGGGGTCATGATGGTGAACAAGTGTGCAAAGTTTCAAAGCCATATGTCAATGGACTTTGAAAATATTTGAACTATTACAAAAACTTTAACATAAGTGGTTACGCGGACGCCGACGCGGACGCCGACGCTCGGGTGACTGCAATAGCTCTACTTATTCTTATCGAATAGTCGAGCTAAAAATTACCAATAATGTGAGGCAAGGGCTAGAAAGGGGGGCATATGTGTCGTTCGACATTTCTTGTTTTATATTAAATTTCTTTACAAGTAAACATTATCAGGGTTTTCATTATTAACCGATTGGGGATCCAAAGTATCAGGTAAAATGCTATAAAAATGGGTTGTATTTTCAGCCTGTATATTAAAGTATCACCATTGAACCTTGTCAAAATTGGTTGTTTTCTTTGGAGCATCTTTTGCCTCACATAAAAATGAAAACCCTGCATTATGGTGCCTTTTCATGTTTGTAGTACCACCACTGGAACGTTTTACAGATTACTTTAGCTTCATCAATTTTAGAAAAGCCAAAGTATTTCCATACTTTTGACGAAAATTAGGCATCTTTGTACGGTAAACTATCTCTGTCCATTTTGCAGAAGAAAATACAGTATTTAGCATAATCATATAAATACATTTTTAAATTCAAGTCATAGAATTGAATATCAGAGCTTATGTTTATTGTTGATGCATCCGACTAAAATTTACTCGATTTGACTTCCTTGACTTGACATATAGTAGTGTGAGACCATCATTTGAAGAGATTGTGTCAGAGACCTGCTACAGGTTTCTGCAACATGGAAAAAACTAGAAAATTGATGATTTTTGGGAAAAAACGGATAAATTTAATGTTTTTTCCCTGGATTTTACGATAATTTCCAGTTTTTTTGGTTTTTTTATCAGTTTTTGTCGCATTTCTTTCTTTATTTTTGCCGGAGATGAAACAGCTCTGCTAAATAGACAAGTATTCGGATATCGACGGAAGTCGTGAGCTTTGCTTCCATCCGTTTTAACTATTCCACGATAATATGAAAAACCACGATAATACGAGAAACAGGGATATCTTTTTGCATAATTTAAAAATTACGACTGGTTTACGCTAAATGCTTAAAAAATCCCCCTATTTATGGTCCAAATCCCTAGTCCTATAACATAAGGCGTTTCCGTTAGTACTACGTACACTACAAGTGTACACACTGGAGTGTACGTAGTACTAACGGAAACGTCTTATGTTATAGGACTACCAAATCCCTAGTCTGGTTCCCTGCCTACATTTACTATGGAAAGTAGTATAAGGGGAAGGAACTCCAGACTACCAAATCCCCTGTTTTCTTAAAGACAAATCTATTTTGGTGGCTGGAAATATTGCATGTATGTGCAAGGATAAAGTGTGGCTACATGCAAGGATAAAGTGTGGCTGTCATAAAAAATGTACATAAATGACTTCATAATGCAAGTTAGAAACTCTGGTCATGCAAATTCCGTATGTATCAAACCAATATAGCAAAAAATTCTAATATCTATAATAATTGACCTTTTCGAAAACCTAGCCAAACACCGTTTTCCGGTACGTTACGGATATAGCTCTGGGCTGGGACATACGATAACGGGACGGGAAACACAGAGATTAGCGCTCCTGTGTGTTTTCGTCCAATCGGGAATCAGCGCCGCCATTTTACAAATTTAGTTCAAGGCGGAGGAAATGTTCGTCAAGAAAATTGATCGGTATGTTTACTTTATGGGGTTGAAGTCCTCGGAAAGTAAATAAAATAATTCTGTAAGTATCATGACATTGATCCGATGTATTTTTAACATGGTGTTTAAAGTTTCTAATGTGAAAACTGTGTTCTGTTGAAAGAATAAAAATCTCAATCGAACTGATGTTGTTGTGTTGATCGCCGTGAAAGGGTAATTTTTGTCTGCAAAACTTCGTTTAAAGAAGTAAATTACAAGAAAACTGGCAGAATATTTTGAAAGATCCTTTAAATATCTTTGGTTTAACATTAAGATTATGGAACTTTAGTGAGTTAAAGGGAAATTTTACGGGTTCCAATTTTATGAACTGTGACAAAAATCCGAAAAATAAAATGGCGGAATGCTAACGTGATGTACATTTTTTGTCCCGTAAATGAACGTTATATGTCAATTAAATTTGTCCCATGTTAGTATTTTTTTAGTAAAACATAGACATATTTATAGCAAGAGAGTAGAATTGGATCAATTATTTTGTATGATTTTTCATTATGCAGTGTCAAATTTCAACAATTTTTTGGTGAAATCTGAGACCAAACCATAAATTGATGAATTTGCAGTTCATGTTTTAGAAATAGGTAGGGTTTCTTTTTATTTTTGAAAACTATAATTTGTTATCTGAATGGAAAAAAAAAACATCTTTATTAAAAATTATAGATTCCTTAGTTGTGTCATTGGATATCATGAAGGATATCCTGTCATGGTGTCAATTGTTATTTGCACCTTTATAGTCTTTTATTTCTTTATTTTTTGTATAATAAATATCAATCTCAATTGCAGGTTTATCGAAGATTGAAAACTTTCCATCAGATGCTTTCTTCACAAACTTCTTTTTGCTTGAGAATACCAGTAATGATGAACAAAATACTGAGTGTAAGGTCACATTAGATACCATGAATTTGTCGATTCAGTTGGACACTCTGCAAATGAAGTTTATGCCATCCAGTTATCTTGATTTATGACAGTGTTGTAATCAGTGATTCACCAAGGATTAAAATATGTATTCGTGACACAGAGAAAATGAAGTTTGACCTACTTGTGCATTCATATATCTGATGAAACATTTTTTCAAAGCCGCATGCCTCCAGATGACCCAAAATATTCCAAAGAAATTACACTTGGAAAAAAAACATACTAAAACTTTAAGAAAAGTAAACAGATTAAAGATTCAAGTGATAATCTATATCTTATGTGCAATTAATGACTGTATTTTGCAGTATTTATCACCATATTTATACTGCGTTACTAACGCAGTAGGGGCCATTTATTAATTTTATGCATATTTTGACTTCTTTTTGGTAATTGATGTAGATTTCAATGTGTCAAATACTTTCTTTGTTCATTTCACAATATTTTACGCTTCAAAATTTTCTAAAAAATTAGGATGAATCTGGAGGCTTTTAGTAAAATTACAATGTTTTCATAGCGTTTTGGTATTTCATTGAAAAGTTATATAGAGGATATTTGTTTGTTTGTGTGTAAGATGAAATTTTATTTCATCGAGTGGGCTTTAAAAACAGTATTCTCACGAGTGGCGAAGCCACGAGTGAGAATACTGTTTTTAAAGTTCACGAGATGAAATAAAATTACATCTTACACAACAAACAGACAAATTTTCTTTTTATTTTATGCTTAAAAACAAGTTAAAACGAAATTTCCATAATTTTAACGTTAATATTAAAACTGTTTCCCCCATTGAGAGCCCCATTTATTCGGAATTTCTCATTAAAAAAAAGAAGTCTTGAGCTGAAAAATAAGTCCGCCAATCAACATTAAATGACGGTGATATTTATTAATTTTATTAAAAAAATATGAATGATCGCTTGTTTTGATAATAAAAACAAACAATTCTTGTAGGAGAAAAAGTCCAACCATCCATCCATATTTCTGTTGCTTAGTGCGAATTTATATTAGACCTGGCTTTGTAAATTGTAAGCGGCAGCCATTTTTTAAAGTTGTGTATTTCATAATAATTGTGTAAGATTCAGAGGGATATAATTTGGATTTGTTAGTCATACACATTTTTAAAAGAAAGAAAACTTATTTGAGGATTGTAACAGACAAAAAATAAGTGTTGACAGATGTGAAAACATTCAGAAAAGGAGCTAGGAAAATGGAAAACTTGGAAACCTGCTCAAGAACGCTGGGTTGATTTAACTTATTCTTCGAGTTATGGCTGTCAATGCTTTCAATTTTTCATAAAGCATACGGCAGTTATTGCTCGTAGGATACTTTAATATGCCCAAATGTCATCAAGAGCAGTTTTGCATGGGGAAGGAATGTATTTTTGAGACTGTCAAAATGAAACAAAAAAACGAAATTTGGTGATTGGAATTTCATGAATTTGAATGAATAGAAGTAAGTTTTCTTCTTTTTATTACTTTTGACATTTAAGTTATTAATCAATTTCAGTTTTGCTTTTTCTTTAAACAGCCTGACATTGTCAGAATTGTCAGCAAAAATAAAATTGAGGTACCACATGGGGAAAATCTTAAAAAAGTAGTTTCGTCATTGAAAAGAGTGAAATTATATTTTGATAATTTTCACTGTGAAATTACCAGATATAATTTTCACGGATAAATCAGTAATCCACTGAAAAGCATAAAATAAAATAAAGAATTCTCCATTATAATTATTAAACACACATGAATTTGTATGAAAATTCACAATAAAACATTCTGCGACAAAATATACACCTCTACTACTATTTAATTAAGTGGGTTTTTTTGGAGCATATCATCTCATTTTGAAAAAAATATGGATTATGTAACTATTGAATAATGATATATATCATCAATATTGTTTTTGCAATTCAAGATAACAACTATATAGCTTTATACCCTGAAATGAAAAGTTGGTATGCAACGAGTATTAGTGAAATATTTTGTACTCCAATTATGTTTACATTTATACAGCTAATATTCATAAGATGAAATAAATATTTAAAAGAAATCTTTTGTAATGTGTAATATTTTGATAGGGTGTTTTTTTTATCAACTAGGTAGTCCTTCATGCTGCCTAGCTTTTTAATAAAAGTATAAAAGACTTTTAATGAGTCAATGGTTCAGTTTAAAAATCACAGATATTGTCCACTGGTCTGATGCATATATATACATACAGAAATGTCACATGACAAATGGGTCGAAGCTGGAACTCTAACCATGGGTATATAGGTTGATGACCAGTATGCTTACAACTTCACCACAGTGGCCTTTGCAAATATGAATCTGTGTATTCATTTCATATATGAACATTGCATCTTAAATGCTATCTTTTTGAGTTATAATTTATAATTAAAACTGCCCAGCAAACACATGACGTTAAAATAACGTCGGATTAATGTTAGATTTTGGTCACGACGTCGGCGACCAAAATACGACGTAAATCTGACGTTAAAATACCGATGTCTAATAGACGTTTCTTTTTGACGTCGTACTAACACCAGGTTCTGGTCGGTGTCCTGACGGTAGGTAAAAAAATAACAAAAAATAATCCTTATTCGATCGCTGTTATAATCATTTAAACTTTTTTTCAAATGTTATTTGGATTACAAATGAAATGTTCTTATATAAATACAGACCAAGATCGCGGCGCTGCAACCTAATAAAACATATAGAAGGTGGCGCTGTATATAGCGCAAGTTACATGTGTTATTGTTATGAAATCTATTTATAGCCACAGATCTGTTTACAAGTTCCAATCATTTAACGTTATAATATTTTCAATTGTGGTACATTATATGTATCAAAATCACGAGTTTTTTAATAGTGCTTTAACATTTAATCATAGTGACAGAAAAGGGAAAGAAAACATAATTAACCTATAATTCGAATCTAAAGTCACGTGGATGGAAATTCAAATTCGTAGGCGTTATGTTTTGGCTGTCTGGCAGGAATCAGGATGCACTGATAACGTGAATATTATAGGTTTTCTTGAACAAAAAGGTCAGTTCAATTTATTTAGATTTATTTCTACTTTGTATTTGATAAATATTTGCATGATTGCAAGCACTCTTAAATTTAATTATCATTATTTGAACAGCTGAAGTAAAATGTCACACAAATTCGCGATAATGTCTAATAATAAATCTTTTTAAAATTGACATGTTTTAACTCTGCTTGTAAAGAGTTTATAATATGCCTTTCAGTACTACCAAAGAGAATGCTTAGTTTTCATATTTTTCTTAAACTGTGATGTTTTTGTCAGTTAAAATCTGAGAATTGAGAATGAATTTGTACGATTTCGAGCATTTCGGACCAAGACGTTTCGGTCCCAAATAACCCAAAACGTTCCGGTCCAAGATAACCCAAGACGTTTTGGTTCCAGACATTTCGGCATCAATTCTTTAATTTAAAACTATGAAATATTTAAGACTTGCGTAACTGTTCTATTTCAAACGTAGAATATATACATAACTTGGAATATAATTTTCTTTTCAGGTAGTTAAAGTGTTGGACATGCTCTCAAAGGTCGGAGGGAGGAAACACGTGAATATGTAAAAAGAAACATATGACAGTAATATTTTTGTAAATTCTATAACATACTTTAATCCATACTAAACTGGAGTTTAAAAGCGGCTTTTTAAATGTTCAGTATTTATGTTTACTTTTAATTATACCCCCGCACAACAAAGTTGTAAGGGGGGTATACTGGAATCAGCTTGTCCGTCCGTCCGGCCGTCTGTCCGTCCGTCGGTTTTTTCTTGTCCGCCCAATAACTTAAGATTCCTTTGACCCTTAGTCTTCATATTTGGCATGGAGGTTAGTCATGATTAGTAGATGACCCCTATTGATTTTGAGGTCACAAGGTCAAAGGTCGAGGTCACAGGGGCCTTGACTTCAAAAAGCTTGTCCACCCAATAACTTAAGATTCCTTTGACCTACAGTCGTCATATTTGGCATGGAGGTTAGTCATGATTAGTAGATGACCCCTATTGATTTTGAGGTCACCAGGTCAAGGTCACAGGGGCCTTGACTTCAAAAAGCTTGTCCGCCCAATAACTTAAGATTCCTTTGACCCACAGTCTTCATATTTGGCATGGAGATTAATCATGATTAGTAGATGACCCCTATTGATTTTGAGGTCACTAGGTCAAAGGTCAAGGTCACAGGGGCCTTGACTTCAAAAAGCTTGTCCGCCCAATAACCTAAGATTCCTTTTCCCTACAGTCTTCATATTTGGCATGGAGGTTAGTCATGATTAGTAGATGACCCCTATTGATTTTGAGGTCACCAGGTCAAAGGTCAAGGTCACAGGGGCCTTGACTTCAAAAAGGTTGTTTGCCCATTAACTTAAGATTCCTTTGACCCACAGTCTTCATATTTGGCATGGAGGCTAGTCATGATTAGTAGATGACCCCTATTGATTTTGAGGTCACCAGGTCAAAGGTCAAGGTCACAGGGGCCTTGTCTTCAAAAAGTTTGTCCGCCCAATAACTTAAGATTCCTTTGACCCATAGTCTTCATATTTGGCATGGAGGTTAGTCATGATTAGTAGATGACCCCTATTGACTTTGAGGTCACCAGGTCAAAGGTCAAGATCACAGGGGCCTTGACTTCAAAAAGCTTGTCCGCCCTATAACTTAAGATTCCTTTGACCCACAGTCTTCATATTTGGCATGGAGACTAGTCATGATTAGTAGATGACCCCTATTGTTTTTGAGGTCACCAGGTCAAAGGTCAAGGTCACAGGGGCCTTGACTTCAAAAAGCTTTTCCGCCCAATAACTTAAGATTCCTTTGACCCACAGTCTTCATATTTGGAATGGAGGTTAGTCATGATTAGTAGATGACCCCTATTGATTTTGAGGTCACCAGGTCAAAGGTCAAGGTCACAGGGACTTTGACTTCAAAAAGTTTATCTGCCCAATAACTTTAGATTCCTTTGACCCACAGTCTTCATATTTGGCATGGATGTTGATCATGATTAGTAGATGACCCCTTTTGATTTTGAGGTCACTGGATCAAAGGTCAAGGTCATAAGGACTTTGACTTCAAAAAGTTTGTCCACCCATTAACTTAAGATTCCTTTGACCCACAGTCTTCATATTTGGCATGGATGTTGATCATGACTATAAGGTGACCCCTATTGATTTTGAGGTCACTGGGTCAAAGGTCAAGGTCACAGTCTGACAAAAAAAAAAGCTTTTCTTCTCAATTGCTAAAGAATGTCCTGTCCGCAATGTATTGATTTTGACATTTTCACATTTGAAGCATGTAGAATACATAACTTAGCAATGCACTGGCTTAGTAACCTCAGATTTGGCAGGGAGGTTGTCCTTGAGCTCTAAATGGCCACTGTTGATTCTGACAAAGTGGTATGCGGGGGTATTCACGCCATGATAGTGGCAGTTCTAGTTTTTGTTAAAGCTCTCTTATAAAAAGTTGGCAAAATTGTTCATTATGTTAAGATAACCATGAAAACATTTTTGCTTGTTATTTTTACATATTTCATATATTTCTTTTTTTTTCAGTGAAAATGATGTCACACACGCTATTGGACGCTACAAACGCTACATATCCTCCGGACAGACGAGGGGTGCTGAAAGAAGGTCATATCTTTAAGCATCACACCTCAAAATTCGTGCTAATTCTCATGGATATCTAAAAGTATAACTTTGTGAAGTAACTAAAAGGCAGCAATTTATATATTACTGACAATTATCAAAGGAGGTCAAAATATGCAAAATGGCACTAAATGTTTTAGAAATGCTGTAGAAATATAGTTAAAATACTGAAAATCTGTCATTAATTGCTTGAAACATTATTATCAGAATCTTTTAACTTTTCTTAAAATTATAATATTTTCATTATTTTATTTGATAAGGCAAACTTTGATAGAAATGTGCATACATTGTTTTGTTCTTTAATATTTGTACATATTTTCTTAGTTTCATTTATATCATTGTTTTTGTAATCCCTTTTTGTTTTGTAATTAACTTAATTTACGTTTTATTTTGTTTAATTTATAAAAATTATTTAACCTTGCAGAATTTACTAAAATTGTATGTATCCGCTTAAAATTGCAACTTTTATTTTAAATTAAAAAAGCATTAAACATATTTTTGCTTTTAGTTTTCTGTTATACATTTCATTGGAGGGAAAGTTACTTAATAGAATGAGTTACATTAAATTCGATCAAATCAGGATTAGCCAGAAAATATTTATGACGTGGTGAAACAAAAAAGATTAGGGGAATGATCAGATGAAGGTCAGAAAATGACCAGATTTAGGGCAGAAAAGGGTTAATATTTAGGTCGGAAAATGGTCAGATTGAGGTCAGAAAATGGTTAGTAACTGGTTAGATTTAGGTCGGAAAATGGTCAGATTGAGGTCGGAAAATGGTCAGATTTTGGTCAGAAGAAGGTTAAATAATGGTTAGATTCTGACGTCTACCTGACGTCAGATTATTACGTCAAAAAAAACTTTCAAATCCAACCGTTTTCCGACCGTCATCCGACGTCAGAACCTGACTTAAATCTGCCGTCAGTATGACGTCTTGTGTTTGCTGGGTGTCATTCAACAGCATTTTTGAAAAGAGCATTGTTGTGTGTAGTAAGAAAACAATCTATTCAAAAATGAAGATGAAAGCTTAATAAGAACATAATTACAAATATATGTGAAAAATATGTTAAACATCAAAAGGTTTTCTAAGGCCATTATACAAACAAACATTAATAAAACAATGGTCAGATATTTCATTAAATCAGAAATTATAACATGTTATAATCATGTTTAAAGCAGCTGTACACTTTAATTACATAATTAATATGCCGTCCCAATACAAAATAATTTGTATGTTTATTGACAAATTTGACATAATTATATCATATAATTAATATAAATTAAAGTCAGAAAAAAAACACAATATAATTGAAGTTATTTCTGAACGTATTTTAATTACAAAACGTAAATTTTCTATCATAATTAAATGTGAGAAAACTTTTAAATGCCAATACTATTCTGTATTTGTTTAATATTTATTCATATTTTCAAAATTGATCAAATGAAAAAGTATTTAAAAAACGGTAAATTTACCCATAACCTTTAAAAAAAGATGGCCTATTAATTCAATGCCCACCTCCCGAAATCACCGGAAAATTTATGCACGGAATATATCTGATAAATCCGGCATGTACCGTGATTACGGCGTTTAAACACGGCACTTATCGATCGATCTATTCCAATTGGACACCAACATTGGCACTGATAAGAAAGCGTGAGTTGCTTGTCCCGTTATCGTATGTCCCAGCTCTGGGGAATTACACCAAATGAAGTACATAACACAGTTACATGATATTTCTATTTTTCTATCATTATTTTACCGTTTAAGGTGTAAAAAATTGATGTATTTGAAAATTGTCAATATTCCTTTAATATCTATTGCAAATTTTTCAAAAAATAAATTGTTTATAACGAAAATCAATAAAAATAAAACAGACGTAGTGGAATCTTCCATAATAAATACAGTTATTTTCTGCGTAAACTTGTGTATTTACTTTATTTTTTGTATGGAATTATTCATACAATGATATTTAATTATTTTCTTATAAAGAAATAACTGTTTTATTTCAATTTAATTTTGAAAAAGGCCGAAAACATCGAGTTCGCTCCATTAGGTGAATTCGTTTCTTTTCGTTTCGTTCAAAGCCTTGATAATGGCCGTGTTGTCACTCCGGTATTTACAGCTAAACTCTGGTATTTCCGATAACGGTAAAAACTCTGAAGTAGGGTTACAATAATTTAATAATGATTATGAAATAGAATCTATACTGGAGAATAAATAAAAAAAAAAAAAAAGAATTCCCCCAGAGCTATGTACAGAAAGTACGGCAAAAACAGCGTTTAGCAAGATTTCGAATTCGGGATTTAGCTGAATACGGGATTGGAGCAGTACCTCTAGACGCTTGCAGAAATCATGATCACAAAATAGACAAATATCGTTTTTTTCGCCGAATTTTACATTTTTCCTTGATTATCGTACTTGATTCGGTGTGAAAAGATGAATTAGACCTGTTAAAGTTCATTCCGTTGGGCAAAAAGACAAGATTTTAGCATTTTATCATTCAAGCGCCTTGTCCGGTATATACCGGAATACGGTATTTAGTGTGGTGCTCCAATCCTTTTTTTAGTCACAGCCTCGAATTTGTGAATATGACTATTCTCTCCCTAACCGGTTCCTCTCCCTGACGGTTCTCTCCCTAACCGTTTCCTCCCCCGACGGTTCTCTCCCAAATTTGAAATATGCAGACAGTTCTCCCCCATTTTTTCTATAAGTTATTATTTTAGTTTTGACTTTATCTAATAATATTTCTTAATGAAGATTATTAAAAGAATGTGTTTGATATTAATGCATTTTATGTTTTATGTTTATCAGCTGAAAAGTGTTTGTAAATTTAACACCTTTTTTGGTATTTTAATCCTATGAACACCTTCATTGTGAGAGATACAGATTATTGGACAGTGATTGGACACCTGTAATTATGTTAAGGTCTAGCTTGTAAATACTTATTCATCAACACCTTTTCACAGCTGTTTTAATCTAATCAGCACCTTGATTCTTGAGTAATAAATAAATAAATAAACACCTCAATTATCACTAACAGCAAACTTAACACGTGTGTGTATTGAACTCCTTTTTTCATTATACAAAAGTAAAAAATTTAGCAATTAAAATTCATTAATCATATTTTGCTTATAAATTTCACATTTATTTATTTAAAAAAAAAAATAATAACAATACTGGTTTGGGAGATAAACTCGGCCGAAAATCAGTGTTTTGGGGGCATATTTCATTTATTTGTTTACGTATTCTGATGAATCTTGCACCATAATAAACTTCAGCTCTTCGATTTTCCGGTATCACCATAAAAGTTATATTTAGAAACATTAAACGGGTAATTTTGAGAGGCCTGGAAGATGTGCGAAAAAATGATATTTTTAACGCGCGCGAGTAGATAATTCCGGCTCTTTGTTTTTCTTCTTAAATGAGTAAGTAAAAACGTAAAATAACATGTTTAGACATTTTATTATTTCTTTTTATAATTTTGACAAATAAAAAATATTTGTTACCAAAATTGTTGAGCATTATGTTAGTATAATGAATATCTATGATAACACCATATTTATATGCAACGTACTATGTAACATATAAATCATTTTTTACGTAAAAACACATGCATTATCATTTATTAACGAATAACGAAATATGTAGTTAAAGAATAAGTGATTCAAATTTATTTTTGCTTAGCTTAACAGAGTGAAGAATAAATAAATTTAGTGGTATTCAACCTACACATTAACATATAAAAGGAGCATTTAACATCAATAAATCTTTCAATCGATTACAATTGTGTAATCAGCCATTTTTCTGAGTTAGCAAGACAAAAGTGAGTCTGAATTTCATCTGCAAAATGTATACGTAAACGTCGTCTGCTTTAAATTATCGGTAGTCGGTCAATATATAAAAGTACCCATGTGCGGGCCTCAAAATGAGCATCTGCTGCACCAAACTCCTCACAGTGATTACCTCCCTTGGCAGAATTGTAATCACTGCCTTTACAGACGTCACATGATGATGAAAGTCACATGACGTAACGTCGAAATTCAAATGTAAATATCGACCGTTACATAGAAAATCTAACGTCATTTTTCTCTTTCTGTTTTATTTTTAACTTTTTGTACCTACGTCCGTTATATTTTAACAAAAAATTATCAAAAGTACACAAAATAATGAAAAATAAATTAAAAAGCTAAAAAATATAAATATCCAAATTTGGATATTTCAATGTTTGTGATGGCAGAGATCTCTGTACTGATAAGGGGAGATCACTGCGTAGGAGATTGCTGCTGCACATACACACAACAATGGGATTCCCGTACTTTCTATAGGCATGTTTTGTAAACAAACAGGTAAAAGTCTGTGTTTTTTTTAAAATATCTTACCAATCTTGACAAAACTTCCAGATATTGTCGAATTCAAGCGATAGTATGAGATGGTGAGCTTGATTAGATTAAAAATTCTGATAACTCGATTTAATTATAAAAAGCCGAGTTTATCAACCAGCCGAAGTTATCTCCCCAACCAGTATCTTATAATTATCTTAATCAAGAAAATTATTTTCAATGACTAAACGCATTAAAAAGTATACATAAAAAAAATCAGAATAATTTACTTATATGCTAAAAAAAATTTCTAATTTAATTTATATCAATTGATAATAAAGTTACCAATTTATTTAACATCTAAATACTTCAATAAAATATTTTTTTCTCTAATTTATATCAATTAATTATAAACTTACCCATTTATTTATCATCTAAATACTTTAATAATAATGTAATGATAAAAATAAGAATGGATAGGAACTGTCTGCCTATTTGCAAATATGCAGACAGTTCTCCCCCAAAATAGGGAGAGAACCGTCAGGGAGGAAACGTCAGGGAAGGAACTGGTAAGGGAGAGAATAGTCCGACTACCGTGCATATTGATTGATATCTCTAGCGCACGCTAATGTACACGTCTATTATTTTTGACTTAAACTATCATCAGGGCATATGTATTGTATAAGATACCTTGGCACAAAAAACATCCGTCGTTTGATACATTGGATACAGTCATTATTTTCCCCTCGATTTTACGATAACGAGTTGCCCTACTAATATTCCGATCGTTCTAAAAGTTAACGGTTGAGAAAGTGTAACGACCGAGAGAGTGTCAATCACTTTGTTTGCTCCGCCTCTGTTGAAGTACGGCTCCGCCTTCATTTGTCTGGACTCCTGGTCATGCTGGCATAATTTTAAGGGAATGACATGGCTGACAGACTTGCAGGGGGCCTCCGTGGCCGAGTGGTTAAGGTCGCCGACTTGAAATCACAGGTCCCTCACCGCTGTAAGTTCGATCCTCACTCGGGTCGAAATCTTTCATGTGAGGAAGCCATCCAGCTGGCTTACGGAAGGTCGGTGGTTCTACCCAGGTGCCCGCTCGTGCCTGAAATAATGCACGGAGGGGCACCTGGGGTCTTCCTCCACCAATAAAGCTGGAAAAAAATCGACGAAAAAAGCCCGACTTGAGTGTACGGTCGCCCATATGGGCTTTCCGGCGGCGACCTTAAATAAACGCATTTAAAAAAAAAAAAAAAAAAAAAAAAAAGACAGACTTGCAAAAGAAGCAGCAAAAGAAGCTGAGGAAATGGAAACAGAAGATTCACTCATTATAACAAGTCAAAGTGACATTCGCCACTCAGCTAGAGAATCAGTCCGCATCAAATGGCAGAGAAGGTGGAAAATTGTTGAAACTGGCAGGCATCTCTATATGGACTCAAGTTAAACCCAAACAAATTAACTTCCATGGCTTGAGCAACCAAAGACAGTTACTTCAACTACAAAGTGGATATTGCCTCAATGATTATTTGAACAAGATTGGGGCTAAAAACACAAGTCTATGTATTAAATTGTGGAGACAGTAACACATTTTATAGAGGACTGTACCCTGTATGAGACATCAAGAGAAAACCTGAAGAAAGAAATATTCTTAAAGACAGGAATAAGTGTATTCACAAAAGAACTGTTGCTGTCAGACATACAAGAAGACCAATTCAAAGACCATAGACAAGAGTTGTCAAACATTGCAAATGAATTTGTCAAATCATCCAAAAGATTTTAATTTTTTTTCTTTGCTTTCATCCAAAAGATTTTTTTTCCTTTCAGTAGATTCTATTTCATAATCCTTATTAAATTATATTGTAACCCTACTGAGAGTTTTTACCGTAATCGAAAATACCAGAGTTTAGCTGTAAATACCGGAGTGACAACACCGGTATGCCTAAAATACGAAAGTGAGATTTTTGACGAAAGTGAGCGAAAGTTTTCTGGTTTCCTGCGGTGAACATTTTAATGATGTAAAGATATTTCATTTAACTAATTTCAACATTTTTTTGTGTGGGGGGGATAAATAAACGTTTGTATCAGGAATATAGTTGACAATAATCGATCAATATAGAAGAAGGTCTTTGGAAACTGGGACCGTTGGAGACCGGAGAAGGTCGAACATAAAACAATTATTTCTTTTTAAGAAAATGATTAAATAGGCCTACCATTTTATGAATAATTCCGAGCAAAAAATAAATAAAGTAAACACACAAGTTTACGCAGAAAATATCTCTATTTATCATGGCAGATGCCACTACGAATATTTTAATTTTGTAGATTTTCAGTATAAACAATTTACTGTTTGTAAAATTTGAGATACATATTAAAGAAACGTTGATAATTTTCACACACATCATTCAAGTTTTTCCACCTTAAACGGTAAAATAATTATAGAAAATTAGAAATATCACGTAATAGTTTTTTGTTGTTAATTAGGTGTAATTCGGACTAATTCCCTAGAGGTAAATCCGTAACGTACCGGCGAATGGTATTTATTTAGCTAGGTTTTCGAAAAGGTCAATTAACCAATCATATACGGTTTACAGATCACATGCTCCTCCATGAACCGAAAACAGGTCACGTGCTCCTCCATGCCTCAAAAGTTAAACGCGTACCAATACCCTGCGGTCTCCAGACCGCAGGGAATAATCAATATCACTTCAATACTGATTATAATGACTTAAATGTTACATAATGTTATTGTTTGGTCAAATCACATATATATCTATAGTTAGCTTCATGGTCAAACTATGTGTACATGTAATTTGCTTAGTTGTAATTTATGTAAAATGCTTAGACTGCATGTTTGTTTGTTTGCTTTGTTTTTGTGCATCCCTTTTCAGTTTGCTATGATGCTTTGGTTATATGCTGTGTTTATTTTCCTTTAAACCCTGTATTTTTATGCTATAGTTGTAACCTTGCTGTCTCATTTGTATGTTTTGTTCTAATTAAAACTCCTTATTTTCCCCTTCCATTAGGCTGCGCATGCAACTTAATTTAGTTAACTTTTTTGTTACCCTGTATGTGTCTTATCTTGTTTCTATTTTTTCATGCTATTTTAGTTCTGTACAATTTTTTTAAGTAAGCCAATTTATTTATTTTTTTTAATCTTTAACTATGTATAAATTCCAGATGTTAACTATTACTATTTTAATTAGTTTTTATTTTTATTATGAATTTTTTTATTTATTTTACATTGCTACATGTATCATACTTAAATTGTCAGCTCATTTTATACTACAGTACAGTACAGTACAGTACAGTCATTTATTAATTTTAAACTGTTAGTACCTTTAATACAATATGTACTGTGCATGTCACCTTACTTTGCTTTAATTTGGCATCTTTTTGTATAGTTCTTCTTAATCTTGCTACTTTTATTTCATGCATAAAGTTGCTACTAGTTTTAAATGTTTTCAGATCTGTTATATATGTTAGCAAATATGTTTTATGTCTCTATTATTGTCGGTTAATAGCTTATTAGCTAAATACCTGTTTCTTGTAATATGTAAACCGACTTAAAATAAAGTTTCTTGTATCTTGTATAATAATAAGTAAACAATAAACTAACAGATACACGTATAGTTGTTTTTAAAAAGATATTTTATGTGTAAATAAAATACAATCTAAGATGCGGTAGTAATAGAATGAAACTGCTGTAGTGTATATAACTAATTGAGGATATAGAGATAAACATTCTCAATAACATTGGAAATAATTACAAAAGAAGTGGAAGGGAAAACACTTCCAAAACGGCCTAAGAAGCTCAGCTTAGCATCCTTGACGATGTTCCGGTCTGAAATACTACATGAACTCACGGATTTAAATTACAAGTCAATTAAAGTCCGTGATGAACTACACGAAATTAACCATCTGCCGTGTTTCGCTCTTTCTCTTAAACTATTGTTAGTATTTAGACTGTGCCTTTGTATTCTCAAGTGTTGGGATATTTTGTTCCTGAAATGTTAAGATAAAGCCAATCCGTTAAGATACTCCGGAAATGAGATCAATTCTCTAATTTATTTCGGAAGAAGTAATTAAACTTTTAAACGATCTGCTTCTTAAAGATAAACTGAATATGTCTGAAGTCATACATGTAGGTAGAAAAAGATTCTGTATAGCCTGTAGCCTATAGGTTGTTGTTGAGTGTAACCATTGTTAACCGATCTGGAGTAAAATTTCGGTAAGTAGCTAATTTTTGAATAGGCATGATAGTCCAAGTGCATTTTTCTTAACCATAATTTTGTTTACAGTACTGTAGTGAGTTGAGTAGGATGAAAGTTGCACATGAAAGGTGGTCATCAATTGGACAAGGTCATTTTTATAGGGTCGCACCCAACATGTAGGTCGTTGTTGATGGTCAAAACTGAAAAACTGACAACCTACCAGTTCTTTCTGGTGTTCCCCAACATGGCCCAAGGCTTGGTCCTGGGAACTTGCCTTTTCTTATCTTACATAAATGACCTCCCTCAGGGGCGGATACAGAACAGGGTTACCGGGGGGGGGGGAAGGTAGTGACATATGGGTGGAAGAGTTTGACAAAAACAAAAGAAAAACAATGCAACTGGCAAAAATTGTGCATGTTTGAAGATTGGTGGCCAGCATCTTGTTCATGTGACAAAAATTGTAATTGATGTAGACTCGTCGGACCTATGCTCGCCCAATTAAGGCAATTATTTGAATACTATTTAATACACTTTGACTTTAAAAAAACTTTTTCGAATTTGTTTTATAGCTGGTCATATTTGGTACGTAATGTGACCCATTTAAAACATAAACACTTGCATCTGGGTACTGTGTGCTAGGTCAAACACCACCAAATTAATATTCTGAAATGTTGAAGGGAGGAGACCCATGCTCACCCGCCGGTATATTACCAATATAAAACAGATATTACCTGGAATCATTCATCATATTTTTAGACTGATTTGTTAATATAAAGCAGGTATTTATATTTTGCATTATAATTATATTTATTCAGAGAAAATCTTATTTAGATATTCTTACTATGTAGACTTTTCATTTTTTCAAAAGATAGTCAACTCATGTCGGTAGAGTGTGACTAAAAAGTTTCTGTGACTAAATATCATGTACATAAGTTTTTTTTCAATTTCAAAAAGTAAACTAGAAACATAAACTAGAACAAAAACAACAGTGTGTGGTCTACAGTTTCAACAATTACTCCTCTTCACAATATCTACAAAACCACCTTGTGCTGGTAACTAAACTCAGATTTACATCTGTTTGCACATTAGATGGCAAGCACTTATAGTGGTACCACTTGTCATATCCCTCTTCTAAAAGCTTTCTTGCCTTTTTTAAATGTCTCAGGATCATGAATTTTTGTTGCCTGGGCATACTGATCACTCTGAATAGGATATTGGGAAAAACTATAGTGGTGTAAGACCTAGGTTATTTTTAGTAACTTCTGATAAAAAAAGAAAAAAATAATTATGTTTTTATTTTAAGCTGCAGTCTTCGTTAATTATCAACTAAGTTATTAATAAATCAATGTCTTACCAAAAAAGAACATCATAAATGCACCAAAAGCGACAGATATAATGGAAAAAGCTGACTATTGTGGCGGCCCTGGAAATTGCATGTAGAAAAACAATATGACAGCTGGTATCAATACCAGTTTATGGCTGTTTTAAATATATCGGAACAACTTAAACTTTACAAAAAGTAAGAACAATGTTTATTTGTTATTTTAAGTTGATTTTTATTAAGATTTTATTAAAAGTCACACATGATTCGTTGTTTTTATTAGCATCACAGACTTTCATTTGTACTTAGGTCTTCGTTTTCGTCTGCTTTATTGTGCTAACAACTCCTGTTAAACTCTTCAAAAACAAGGTGAGAAACTAGGACACTTGCAGCATCAAGAAACAACAACACATGATTCAGATAATATTTTTATTCATAAGTTTATATCATAAAAATCAAAATCTGGGCGAGCATGCGCCTGGGCGAGCATAGGTCCGGTGAGTCTATTTTAATGTGATGTGGGTATTTTGTATGTTACCTTTTTGATGCTTTAACATCACATTGTATTTTTTATAGGTTAGATCTAGTGTTTTCAGGGTCTCTCAAATAGTATTCCCCTGGTGTTTAGTAGTAAGCATTTACAAATTAACAGCTTACTCACCAATGTATACACGACCGTTAATAAAAATAATTTCAAACACTGGATCAATTTACTTGTTTGAATAATAGTTTTATTGTATTTTCTGATCGTAAGATCAGTAAATACATAGCTAACATCCACGGTCTAACACAAAATTTCCTAACAGTCCTAACAACGCAAAGTAGTTCTCACTCAAAACTGCTTAAAGACCAGCAATTTAAAAGAAAGAATAATTTTTAATGTAGGCATTTAACGAATTACAGTGCATTAAAAGTTTAGATTAGTCAATAGAAATGTGAGGTTACAATCACAAATTGTCAATCCCAGCACATGTACCGATCATATATATATATAAAAAAAACTTAACATAAGCCGTTTTGAAAAAAATTCATATTTCAACGTCTATAATAATACAATACACAAGGCCAAAGCTCCCCTTACAAAATGTATGCCATTTTAAGAGGGTAAATCGTCTGAAAATTCAACCGATCGTCTGAAAATTCAACCTATATTTATAGAATGTCAGACAAAAATCCCCTTCATGTATTTTTGTATGTCTGGACATAATCCCCTCCATGGGTGGACATAGTCCCCTTCATTTGGAAATTTTGAAGTGGACAAAATCCCCTTAATAAAATTGCTACCTTAGGACAAAATCCCCCTCAGATGAAACTTCTGTTTATATAGTGTGTATGAGCGTGACATACTGCATTATGCTGTGTGGTGATTACTAGTACTTTATTTGGGAATATTGGTTTCAACATCAGTTCTATACTGCTAAGGCCTGTGCTAGATGGACAGTGTTGCACAATTCATTTCTTCCTCACCATCTTTCAGAATTTATAGACAAGTTGTAATAGTGTTCTTCTTTTTCCAACAGCAATTTAAACAATTAAAATGAACACTGTTAAACTAATTAAAATGTTTTTCATACTAATCAATTTAAAACAATTGAAGAAATTGCCTATTCAAATCTAATTGTTATGCAGTTGATAATTTACCACAATTATAATGAACACTGCTAAACTAATTAAATCATTTTTAGCTCACCTGACCACGAAGTGGTCAAGGTGAGGTATAGTGATGGGGCTATGTCTTGCGTCTGTCGTCGTGCGTCGTCAACAATTGGGTTGTTAACAGTCTAGCAGTCACAGTTTTGATTGGATCATCATCAAACTTTGTCAGAATGTTTGTCTCAATGAAATACAGATCGATTTAGAAGATGGGTTATCTCGGGTCAAAAACTAGGTCACAGGAGCTAAAAATAGAAAAAGCTTTTTAACACTCTAGTGGCTGCAGTTTTCATCCAAATATTCTGGAAATTTGTCAGGAAGGTTGTTTTGATGATTTCTAGGTCAAGTTCGAAGATGGGTCATCTCCGGTCAAAAACTAGGTAACAGGAGCTAAAAATAGAAAAAGCTTGTTAACACTCTAGAGGCTGCAGTTTTCATCCAAATATTCTGGAAATTTGTCAGTAAGGTTGTTTTGATGATATCTAAGTAAAGTTCGAAGATGGGTCATGTTCGGTCAAAAACTAGGTCACAGGAGCTAAAAATAGAAAAAGCTTGTTAACACTTTAGTGGCTGCAGTTTTTATCCAAATATTCTGGAAATTTGTCAGGAAGGTTGTTTTGATGATTTCTAGGTCAAGTTCTAAGATGGGTCATCTCAGGTCAAAAACTAGGTCACAGGAGCTAAAAATAGAAAAAGCTTGTTAATACTCTACTGGCTGCAGTTTTGATTCAAATATTCTGGAAATTTGTCAGGAAGGTTGTTTTAATGATTTCTAGGTCAAGTTCGAAGATGGGTCATCTCCGGTCAAAAACTAGGTCACAGGAGCTAAAAATAGAAAAAGCTTGTTAACACTCTACTGGCTGCAGTTTTGATTCAAATATTCTGGAAATTTGTCAGGAAGGTTGTTTTAATGATTTCTAGGTCAAGTTTGAAGATGGGTCATCTCCGGTCAAAAACTAGGTCACAGGAGCTAAAAATAGATAAAGCTTGTTAATACTCTACTGGCTGCAGTTTTGATTCAAATATTCTGGAAATTTGTCAGGAAGGTTGTTTGGATGAATTGATCTGAACAAATAAAAAAAAATTCTTATCAAGCTTATATAATTATAAAGGTTAACTTGATACATAATTATAAATCAAAAACCAAAGTTCATTATTCATCAATTTTTATGGAGCATAATAATACATTATTCATCAATTTTTATGGAGCATAATAAACCTATGAAATAAGGGGATTTTGTCCAGCCTTGCAAAAGCATGAAGGGGATTATGTCCACCCATGGAGGGGATTTTGTCCGGGTATGTGAAGGGGACTTTGTCCGGGTATGCGAAGGGGATTTTGTCCATACACCATATTTATAGACACTTAGGGATACGGATCGGGTTGATCGAACTTGAACCAGCATCCTAATCGAGTACACCTAAAGCCAGATGAATAATATTTTCATAAATCTTAACACATAACACTTCATATACATAAAATTTTAACTGATAAGAGATACATGTAGCTTTAGATGTAATAAAATTGTTTATCACACACCCGTGCCGATTTTGCGACTCCGTAAATATGGTATTGCACGGCCGTGCATATATTTTGACGTGATGTCATTAGCGTTATACAAACATAGTGTAAAGACGCGCTAAATGTTAGCATTATACTATAGACGCGTCAATGAAATATTACTCTTATTTCACCTTAAACGGTCTTTATTTTTGGTATGTGATAAATAGAATATTAAATTTGTGTAAGTTCATTACTGAATTTATTGCACTCGTTGAATAAAATAATATTATGCTGACCAGAGGCTCGCATAATATAATTTTATTCAACTTGTGCAATAAATTCAGTATTGAACTTACACTCATTCAATATCCTCTATTTACTACAATTCAAAGCATGAATAAAAATGCTGTTTTATTTATATTATATTTTTCTTCATTCTGAAAAAGATAAAATGAACATGTACTCTTACAGGTTGATATATATATATATAAATATATGATATGTATTTTTTTTGGCGGGAAAAGAAGGAAATTGAATGAAAGCATACATGTATGTTAAATATTAATAATATATATTGCAGTTTACATCGTTTGTGAGAGGTATTGTATTATTTTATTAGTCCCCTACCGGTTTACCGGATCACTTTTAAAGAACTTTTCCAACAAATTTACTTAAAAAAGAGAAAAATTGAAACATTAGTGAATGGCCAATGGCCCTTCAGAATGTTGCTGGGGTAAGTTTCATGAGATGTAGATGTGAAAAATTTAATTTGAGTCAATGAAATATTTATACTATAAAGCATTTTATTATATGATCTAAATATAGCTGCAATCTCATTGGTCCAAACAGTAGTCAACAGAACTTTTTATAAAATCATATTTACTGGGTGTAGTATCATATTCACTGGCTGAATTGGATTTTCCCAGTCTAAAAATAGATTGAGACTCATATTCAATGATCATACACCGTAGACTGTTCAATACGCGTGTTACTTAAAAAATAATTGATGCTTTTTGTTCTTTATGGCATATTTCTCGATTAAAATATCAATACATTACCATTTTACTTAAAGGCTACAGTATAAACTTGAATTACTTTTGTATGCGTAGCGTTCGCGAAGTCGTTGCACGCCTAACACGTGCGTATTTTTTCCCGCGCTTCAACGAGGCAAAATTTGTACATGTATATAAGGTTGTACTTTTCGTGATTTTTTTATTTCTTAGCCAATTCATATAATAAAACAATTATTGACTAGTGAGCCATTGAATATGATGTGATATTCACCGGCAGAAAGTCATATTGACCTCGGCTATCGCCTCGGTCAATATGTCATCTGCCGGTGAATATCACATCATATTCAATGGCTCACTAGTCAATAATTGTATAATATAACGCAATAGGGTAAACTACGGGTTTATAATTTCTAAATGCCATACGTGTTGTAAGATCGAGATCGCATATGTTTTTTTTTCTTATTTATTTTTTCAACATATTTGAAAAGTGATTGTTTTTTATAATTTTTATGATTTTCGTTTTGTTTTGTACTTACTTTGATTAAGTCTATACTCTTTTTAAATAACATGATTTAAAATTCATTCGGATTAAAATCAATTGATGTCATTTCAATGCCGTGAAATACAAAACAAAATGCTATAATGTAGTCATAATTGACAGGTCAATAAAATTAGAGTTAAGGGTTGTAGAGTGGGTAAAAAGGGGGGGCATGGTGACCAATCAATGCGCCGAACACCTTTCCTTGTAATCGTTTAGGTCAGGGTCCGAGGATAATCAATCTGATCCCATGAAAAGAGAATAATTATGTACTTTGAAAATTTGATGAAAATATTATAAGGAATTAAATCTTTTTCAACTAATTATTTTATCAGAG
The DNA here is from genome assembly GCF_026571515.1 of Ruditapes philippinarum. NCBI lineage: Eukaryota > Metazoa > Mollusca > Bivalvia > Venerida > Veneridae > Ruditapes > Ruditapes philippinarum. Next base: position 217,321 of record NW_026858399.1, on the reverse strand, counting down.
TATATATTTGTTTTACTTAGTTACCTAACTGTTCAAGCCTTTGAAGGAATGCAGTTGAGAGCACCTCGCCAGTAAGTGCTGGAAGTCTCTGAGAAACCCAAAAATTCCTCACGAACAATTTTGTCATCGACAAATCTCACACACAATTGCCATCTGCTCCATTGTTGATGCATCCGTGGCTTCGTCAGCAATGAACCCAAACATCCCATCTTTATTGCATACAGCTACTAAATCTGAAGAGATCTGCTCTCTTGAGATAGAAATAAGCTCATTTTGAATACTTGGTGATGTGTAAAGCGTAAGAGGGTCGCCAGATACCAAGTGTTTCTTCAAAATAGTATTGTTCTTTGCTTGGAGTCTTAATAAAGCATTTAAACTCAAGCATGATTTTTCACTTGAATTTGATGAAATCTCATTCAGCAAATTATGATACAATTGTATGAATTATGTACGTGCATGGTAAATCAAAAGGAATTTATACGATTAAACGTTCAAAATATATGAAATTATATAGTATTTACAATGTAATATAAGATTGTGATAATAGACTAAATAGAAACCAAATGTAATCGCCAAATGACAAGATAACATCACATATTATTGGGAACATTTTTTTTTAATGATAATTATTTAAGCCGTAATTTAGATCTGAGTATAGCGATATCATCAGACCATCATATCCAGGTAGAAATCTAGTATTATCATACTCAGGCAAATCGTATTAGATCTATCTACGCTCCAGCTCAGTCCATTATGTTGATGTCATATTTATTGACGTAGATCTAAACATACCGGTAATAATATTTAAAGATAATAAAGAAGACTAAATTCCACATTCATTTTTAAGTTAAAAAGTATACAAGTAATAAAAGGGCTCCACAAAATATGCATCTGTATGAGATTGCTTGAGCTTAAAATATTTTACTATAGAAAAGAACTGTAATAAAAATTGAAAATCTTCATCTTATGCATTTTTAAAAAAATGAATTTGATCATTTCAAAACCTTAAGACAGTCAGGCCTACTGTTGAGGGAAAGAGAAATTGTCCAGATTCCAGCTAGATGTTAGAAGAGCAAGCTTCTCATCATGAGTTAATGGCTTCATTTTTGATGTTTTTGGTGTTGCTCACACTGACAACAATTTCTTCGCAGTGGTCCCCCTTTGCTTCGCTACACAGACCGTAGCCAATAAGGCAGTTAGCTGTGTTTTATTTAGAAAACTAAGGGAGTGAACCATATTAAAATGATATAAGTGAACAAAATAACTTTTTCTTATATATATATATACAAAATGTATATTTTTGTGCCCCGAATAGGAATAGGGGCATCTAACTGTAAACAGAACAAAAGAGAACAATAGAGTTCATTCCGTAACAATAGAGTAAGGGGTCATTGGGCCTCTATTAAACAATAGAAAATAACAAAAGAAATGGCCCCTTATTCCATTTCGGCCGGATGTTTATCCCTCCTTTCTCATTTTGTGTGGCACATAACTCAAAAAGTATTTTACCTAGAGTCATGAAACTTTACAGGAATGTTGATCAGCATGTGTAGTTGTGCACCTGGATATTTTCGTGTGGATATATTTAGTTTTTTTAGAGTTATTGCCCTTGAATTAGTAAAAATTTGCAATTTTCAACTTGTGTCGCAGGTAACTCAAAAACTATTTGATTAAGAGTAATGAATCTTTACAGAAATGTTGCTCAGCATGTAAAGTTGTGCACCCGGGTATTTTTGTGGGGTTATATTTAGTATTTTTAGAGTTATTACCCTTGACTAAGTAAAAATTTTCAATGTTCAACTTATGTCACACGTAACTCAAAAAGTATTTGACCTAGAGTCATGAAACCCTACAGGAATGTTGCTCAGCATGTGAATTTGTGCACCTGTGGATATATTTAGTATTTTTAGAGTTATTGTCCTTGACTTAGTTTACAATGTTCAACTTGTGTTGCATGTAGCTCAAAAAGTGTTTGACCTAGAGTCATGAAACTTTACAGGAATGTTGAACAACATGTTTAGTTGTGCACCTGGGTATTTTAGATCTATTTAGTATTTGTAGAGTTATTGTCCTTGATTTATTAAAAATTTACAATTTTCAACTTGTGTCACATGTAGCTCAAAAAGTATTTGACATTGGGTCATGAAACTTTACAGGAATATTGATCAGCATGTGAAGTTCTGCATCTGTGGTTTCGCTTTTGAATTAATATGCTTTGTCAAAGTAATTGCCTTTGACTAACTGAAAATTTGCAATTTTCAATTTGTGTCATGCCTAGCTCAAAATTGATTTAATCTAGAGTCATGAAAATTTACAGGGATGCTGGTCAGCATATGTAGTTGTGCACCTTGGATTTGGCTTGTGGATTTACCTTGACTTAGTAAAAACCGTTTCATTATATTGTGTTATTTGTTCCTTGAGTTAGAATCAATCAACTTTGCAGGAATAATGATGAACATCACTGTGAAGCTATTCACCTGGGATTTTGCATGTGGATGTTTTCAGTTTCATTAGAGTTATTGCCCTTGACTATAAATTTGCAATTTTCAACTTGTTCATGCATAGCTCAAAAAGTATTTGACCTGTTTGTTTGTTTTGGGTTTTACGTCACATCGACACCGTATAGGTCATATTGCAACATTCCAGCTTTACTGGTGGAGGAAGACCTCAGGTGCCCTTCCGTGCGTTATTTCTGGCATGAACGGGCACCTGAGTAGAACCAGCGATGTTCCTTAAGCTAGCTGGATAGCTTCCTCACATGAAAGAATCCAAAGTCCCTGTAGGGATTCGAACCCACAGCAGTGAGGGGCAAGTGGTTTGAAGTCAACAACCTTAACCACTCAGCCACGGCCTCCCGTAGGCCTGAAAGTTTACAAGAATGTTTGTCAGCATGTGTACTTATGCACATGGGGATTCGCTTGTGGATTTATTCAGTATTTGTAAAGTTCTTGCCCTTGACTTGAAGAAAGATTTTTAGTTTTGTACTTGTGGCACATGTAGCCCAAAAAATACTTGACCTAGAGTCATAAGATTGACAAAACAGTGGAGTGTGGGGGCACCGGTGTCCTATGGGATACATTTCTAATTTATTCCTTAAAATCATTTTTGTGTGCCTAACCAGGGTTAGCCTTTGGTTTTTTTAGCTCACCTGTCACAAAGTGACATGGTGAGCTTTTGTGATCACTTTTCATCCCCGTCCTTCGTCTGTCCGTCATCGGTAAACTTTTACTTTAAACAACATCTCCTCATAATCCGCTAAGCCAATTTCATCCAAACTTCACAGGCATGTTCCTTTGGTGGTCACCTATAAAAATTGTTCAAAGATTTTAATTTCATGCAGACCTGTAGTTGCCATGGCAACTAAAAGAAAAAACTTAAAATATCTTTTTTAAAAAACCCAGAAAGGTAGAGCTTAGATATTTGGCATGGTACATCTTCTAGTGAGTGTCTATCACGTTTGTTCAAATCAAAGCCCTGGGGTCTAAATTGGCCCCGCCCCATGGGGTCATTGCTTTTCCTTATCTGTATAAAGTAAAAACTTAAAAAATCTTCTTTAAAAAAACGAAAAGAGGTAGAGCTTAGATATTTGGCATGAAACATCATCTAGTGAGTGTCTATCAAGTTTGTTCGAATAAAAGCCCTGGGGTCAAAATTGGCCGGTCCCAGGGGGTCATTGCTTTTCTTATATATATATAGTAAAAACTTAAAAAATCTTCTTTTCAAAATCCTTAAGAGTTAGAGCTTAGATATTAAGCATGAAACATCTTCTGGTGAGTGTCTACCAAGTTTGTTGAAATAAAAGCCCAGGGATCAAAATTGACCCTGCCCCGGGGGTACTGATTTTCCTTATATGTCTATAGTAAAAACTTAAAAAATCTTCTTTTATTAATAACCCATAGAGCTAAAGCTTAGATATTCAGCATGAAACATCTTCTAGTGAGTGTCTACCAAATTTGTTCCAGGGCTCACACTGGCTCAAATAAAATAAGGCCATCCTTAATAATATATATGTTTGCTATCGCCGACCCAGAGTTATAAGTTATAAGTGTTATAAGTTATAAGAGTTATATAGTAGGTAGGCTTTTTTTTTTCGAAATTTGGACTACACTATCATCATCGGCGACGACAAAACTGACATGTAAAAGACAGTCAAAAACAATCAAAAACATATTCACTAGTAATCATGACATGAAATAAAAAAAATGACTATGTGGACATAAATTCAAACATGGTTAAATTACCGATGTGATAAACTAATCCTGCGTAAATATTCCTGTACGACCTGGAAAAATTATAGTGGATCACCGGGACATTTCGTTCTCTAGGGTGATCATTACTCAATTTATTACACGTCTGTTAAAAATATCAAACGCAAGATTTGTCTCCTATAATTTCTGAATGGCGGATATTTGCACCCCTGTTTTAAAAATGTTAAAATATTTAATTGTTACCGAAAATTATCGCCGATTGTTGAAATTCCATAGCGCTAAAAGACACAAAAACACTCGCGCAAAAAGTAGCATCCATAAATAAAAGGAATATAATGTTTCCATTGTTATATTGGGTCATGAAACTTTACAGGAATATTGATCAGCATGTGAAGTTCTGCATCTCTGGTTTCGCTTTTGAATTAATATGCTTTGTCAAAGTAATTGCCTTTGACTAACTGAAAATTTGCAATTTTCAATTTGTGTCATGCCTAGCTCAAAATTGATTTAATCTAGAGTCATGAAAATTTACAGGGATGCTGGTCAGCATATGTAGTTGTGCACCTTGGATTTGGCTTGTGGATTTACCTTGACTTAGTAAAAACCGTTTCATTATATTGTGTTATTTGTTCCTTGAGTTAGAATCAATCAACTTTGCAGGAATAATGATGAACATCACTGTGAAGCTATTCACCTGGGATTTTGCATGTGGATGTTTTCAGTTTCATTACAGTTATTGCCCTTGACTATAAATTTGCAATTTTCAACTTGTTCATGCATAGCTCAAAAAGTATTTGACCTGTTTGTTTGTTTTGGGTTTTACGTCACATCGACACCGTATAGGTCATATTGCAACGTTCCAGCTTTACTGGTGGAGGAAGACCTCAGGTGCCCTTCCGTGCGTTATTTCTGGCATGAACGGGCACCTGAGTAGAACCAGCGATGTTCCTTAAGCTAGCTGGATAGCTTCCTCACATGAAAGAATCCAAAGTCCCTGTAGGGATTCGAACCCACAGCAGTGAGGGGCAAGTGGTTTGAAGTCAACAACCTTAACCACTCGGCCACGGCCTCCCGTAGGCCTGAAAGTTTACAAGAATGTTTGTCAGCATGTGTACTTATGCACATGGGGATTCGCTTGTGGATTTATTCAGTATTTGTAAAGTTCTTGCCCTTGACTTGAAGAAAGATTTTTAGTTTTGTACTTGTGGCACATGTAGCCCAAAAAATACTTGACCTAGAGTCATAAGATTGACAAAACAGTGGAGTGTGGGGGCACCGGTGTCCTATGGGATACATTTCTAATTTATTCCTTAAAATCATTTTTGTGTGCCTAACCAGGGTTAGCCTTTGGTTTTGTTAGCTCACCTGTCACAAAGTGACATGGTGAGCTTTTGTGATCACTTTTCATCCCCGTCCTTCGTCTGTCCGTCATCGGTAAACTTTTACTTTAAACAACATCTCCTCATAATCCGCTAAGCCAATTTCATCCAAACTTCACAGGCATGTTCCTTTGGTGGTCACCTATAAAAATTGTTCAAAGATTTTAATTTCATGCAGACCTCTAGTTGCCATGGCAACTAAAAGAAAAAACTTAAAATATCTTTTTTTAAAAAACCCAGAAAGGTAGAGCTTAGATATTTGGCATGGTACATCTTCTAGTGAGTGTCTATCACGTTTGTTCAAATCAAAGCCCTGGGGTCTAAATTGGCCCCGCCCCATGGGGTCATTGCTTTTCCTTATCTGTATAAAGTAAAAACTTAAAAAATCTTCTTTAAAAAAACGAAAGAGCTAAAGCTTAAATATTTGGCATGAACCATCTTCTAGTGAGTGTCTATCAAGTTTGTTCAAATAAAAGCCCTGGGGTCAAAATTAGCCCCACCTGGGGGGTCATTGATTTTCCTTATATATATATAGTAAAAACTTAAAAAATTCTTCTTTTAAAGAGCTTAGATATTAAGCATGAAACATCTTCTGGTGAGTGTCTACCAAGTTTGTTGAAATAAAAGCCCAGGGATCAAAATTGACCCTGCCCCGGGGGTACTGATTTTCCTTATATGTCTATAGTAAAAACTTAAAAAATCTTCTTTTATTAATAACCCATAGAGCTAAAGCTTAGATATTCAGCATGAAACATCTTCTAGTGAGTGTCTACTAAATTTGTTCCAGGGCTCACACTGGCTCAAATAAAATAAGGCCATCCTTAATAATATATATGTTTGCTATCGCCGACCCAGAGTTATAAGTTATAAGTGTTATAAGTTATAAGAGTTATATAGTAGGTAGGCTTTTTTTTTTCGAAATTTGGACTACACTATCATCATCGGCGACGACAAAACTGACATGTAAAAGACAGTCAAAAACAATCAAAAACATATTCACTAGTAATCATGACATGAAATAAAAAAAATGACTATGTGGACATAAATTCAAGCATGGTTAAATTACCGATGTGATAAACTAATCCTGCGTAAATATTCCCGTACGACCTGGAAAAATTATAGTGGATCACCGGGACATTTCTTTCTTTCGGGTGATCATTACTCAATTTATTACACGTCTGTAAAAAATAACACACGCAAGATTTGTCTCCTATAATTTCTGAATGGCGGATATTTGCACCCCTGTTTTAAAAATGTTAAAATATTTAATTGTTACCGAAAATTATCGCCGATTGTTGAAATTCCATAGCGCTAAAAGACACAAAAACACTCGCGCAAAAAGTAGCATCCATAAATAAAAGGAATATAATGTTTCCATTGTTAAATAATAAATACAAAATTTACACACGAAATGACCTCTGACAAATGACTGGTCGGCTCTTCTGAAGAATCTGTGAATCTTTGATGTTTACACACCTGTAGTTGTTGCCGAATCATCAAAGAAGTGCCGACACTCAATTGACTTCCATCCTTTTTTATATATCAGAAAAAAAACTGTCATTTCTTTTTGTCAAGGAATGATTACACATGTTTAATTATTGCTCAAGTAAAAAAAAAATGTTGGATATTTATTGTGTCAATTATTGACATATTATTAATCGTAAGTGCATTTTGATTGTGATATTTTATTTACATTTTTATGATCTTGAAGATATTGTGCAATACTTGTGTCTGCTATCAAAACAATAATGCATATGAAAGAACCACAGCTTCCAAAAATTTATTTTTTCGGTCAATTTTATGACAGAATCCCGCTGCTACCAGAAATGTTTTATTGCATGGGCTAAGTATTGAATCTGTGTCAGCAGTCATAAACAAACGAACATGTACCCCAAAGCACATTAAAATTACCACATGGTAAACTAGTGACCATATAAATGCTTTACAAATATTCATTAATTGAACAAACATTATTTTAAGCTGAAAAAAACTTTTGAGTCGGGGCATTTTCGCCAGGTCGGCCGGCAATAGCAAGCAGAAAATTTTTTAAGAGTGGCCTAATAGCCAATATTTTTAACTTAAAAAAATAATAGCCAAAAGGTAAGCTGACTATTCACGATTAAGTGGTTTATAACAACATAAGCAGTTGATTAAATAAACATTACATATAAAACTTTTTCAGAATACAGAATAAAAATGTTACATATTGTATAATTACTGTATAACAATAATATTAAAGATTTATTATAACTTAAAGTTTACATAGAGGATATTTGTTTGTTTCAGTGTAAGATCGAAAAATATTTCACCGAGTGAACACCAGATGCAATATTTTCCACGAGTGGCGTAGCCACGAGTGAAAATATAATAGCTGGGGTTAATGAGTGAAATATTATTTGATCTTACATGTAAAACAAACAAATTTTCTGTTTATTTCATGATTTTTTAACGATTTTTACACCATTTTACTGATTTTTGCCGCGTAACGTCATGCTCCTATCTTCATGACGTCATCAAATAATGACTTCACAATGTTGAAGCAAAATATAATTCCATTATTATTTTCAGATTTTAGATGTTTTTTAGCACAACGTTCGTAAATATTTACGAACTACAGTTATCGCGTACATTTTTTATTATGATTGACTACATTTCCGCTGAAAAAAACATTCATTAATGATAAATATTTTATTTTTACGCCAAATATAGTTCGGCTACTGTGAAATTATATTTGGTAATCATTACTGTGAAATTATCAGAATATAATTAACTGTTATAATTCAGTAATCTACTGCAAAACATGTAATAAATAATGCTGTTATCAGACAATTTGTTTGTTCTTATCAAATTTTGTCAGCTATAACCACTGTCAATTTCCACATTTCACACAGAACTGGAGTAGATCTAGGTCATATTAGCCTATAGAAATAACACTTGCAAACTCATTCACAGAATGCAGCCTTTTTTCTGAATAACTTACTGAAAAATGTCATCATCACCAATGTAATACAAATTTTCTGCAAATGCAGCCATAATAGTAAAGATTTTTAAACAGAACATAGCTTATTTTCACCTTTAAATAAATATCAAAATTATCAGTGTCGCGAAAATATGTGACAATCGGATTTTTTCCTGTTTTCTAAAGAAATATTCACAATTTGGGTTGTTGTGCAAATAGTTGTTTGGAAGTTATTACTTTTTAAATATTTTATCATTGTTTTCCACTGGCGATTTAATCAAGCAGCTTAAAACAAAAAAAATCAAAATTTGCAATTACCGCAATTTACGGTAAATTTTGGGTTCGTCAATATCCAGTTATAATATCAATTTTAAGACGATTTTTGTGGCTAATTGACGGATATTTGATGGCTATTATAATGTTGGACAATATCTTTAAAGTCTTTATACAATTTTACATCTCGCATGTATTTTTTATCACCTTGGGCAATATAGTAAGCAGCATGTGACTGATAAAAAGTTTACCAAGTTGGTTAAAAAAAAGCCCCTGGGTTAAAATTAGCCCCGTCCCAAGGGCCTCTATACAGGTGAGCGATTTCAGGGCCATTATGGCCCTCTTGTAATATCATTTTTAGCATGATACATTTTTGTGCCCCCACTTTAGTGGTGTGCATTTAGATTTACCCTTGTCCGTCCTTCCGTCCGTCTGTTCTCTTTTGTGTCGCACGTAACTCAAAAAGTATTTGCCCTAGAGTCATGAAACTTAACAGGAATGTTGATCAGCATGTGCAGTTGTGTACTTGGGTATTTTCGTCTGGATTTAATCAGTATTTTTAGAGTAATTGCCCTTCACTTAGTAAAAATTTGCAATTTTCAACTTGTGTCGCACTTAACTCAAAAAGTATTTGACCTAGAGTCATGAAACTTTACAGGAATGTTGATCAGCATGTGCAGTTGTGCACCTGGGTATTTTCGTCTGGATTTATTTAGTATTTTTAGAGTTATTGCCCTTGACTTAGTAAAAAATTTGCAATTTTTCAACTTGTGTCGCATGTAACACAAAAAGGATTTGACCTAGAGTCATGAAACTTTACAGGAGTTGTGCACCTTGGTATTTTCGTGTGGATTTATTTAGTATTTTTAGAGTTATTGCCCTTGACTTAGTAAAATTTTGCAATTTTCAACTTGTGTCGCACATAACTCAAAAAGTATTTGACCTAGAGTCATGAAACTTTATAGGAATGTTAATCAGCATGTGTAGTTGTGCACCTGGGTATTTTCGAGCGGATACATTTAGTATTTTTAGAGTTGTTGCCCTTGACTAATTAAATAGTAAATTTTTTTACAATTTTCAACTTGTGTTGGACGTGAATCAAAAAGTATTTGACCTAGAGTCATGAAACTTTACAGGAATGTTGATCAGCATGTGAAGTTGTTCACCTGGGGTTTCAATTGTGGATTTATTTTGTTTTGTGATAGTTATTACCTTTGACTTAATAAAATTTGCAATTTTCAACTTGTGTCACATGTAGCTCAAAAAGTATTTGACCTAGGGTCATGAAAATTTACAGGAATGTTGATCAGCATGTGAAGTACAGTCGAGACTGTCATATGTGACTTTCCAAGGGATCTTCAGAAAAAGGTCGCATATGACAGGGAGTCTCTAAATACAGTCTCAAAGAAAATTAAATTTAAATATCATCTATCTGTCTATATACCAATGTGACTTACAGATCCTGTATGTTTTGTGATTGATATTGTTACTGTGTTTACGTATCTTGCAAAAAATATATATGGATATAATTATGCAAATAAAACAATTTTCAAACATCAAAGAATATGTAAAATGTGTACTGCAAATATTTGTTCACATTATATTTAATCAATAAATTACATGCATTGATTTCTTATTGGAAAATTTGCCTTAGAATTTATAGAAAATAAAGTTCTAATTACCTCCCTTTAATGGCCTTTATTTACATGAAATGTTAAATTGGGTGATATCTTTATAAATAATGCTTATTTGAACTTACAATATTGACAAATCTTAATTTGAGCATCATATTTATGAAATAAAACCATGAAAAAATTGTGTTACAGGATCTTTAAACAATTGTCCATATCCAAAGCTTTTTGTGGTTCGGTATCAATATTTTTTCCGTTTTAATTATGCAGCCATAGAAAGGTAAATTAAAAAAATGCTGCCTAAAAAATCTTCCGTGGGCACTCTATAATTAAAAAAAAATCTAACACAAGTACTCAGGCCATTTTGTACATTACACACACATCGATTACATCATGCTTTCCATAAACAGACGCTACGTCACTTGGTACCTGCATGTATCTACCGGTATATACGCTAATTGTGTAATTGAGATAGAGGTGTGTAGACTTTGTTTGCTACAGTGCTGGATAACAATTGGACTTAATTATTTTGGCCCTCTGGGTGTTAAAATAGGTATTCATTATCTGATTAACGGATAATAAAAAGGTGTGAAAGTCATTTAAATCAGACATAACATTGCATTGGGACCAGACAATTAAGGTCGCTTGTCACATATGACAGGGAGTCGTTTAATTCAGACCATTTATATAGGAAAATACGTTGGGAGTACTGAAACAAGGTCGGATAAGACAGGGAGTCGTTTAAACCAGGGGGTCGCTAAGGCAGTCTCGACTGTATTGCATCTGGGGTATCAATTGTGGATTTGTTTTGTTTTGTGATAGTTATTCAGAGCAATAGATAGGGTGCGTATTTGTGTATTCATGTTATTAATTTTACAAAATACTCAATTGTTTGAGGGGGGCATTTAGATTAATCCTTGTCCGTCCATCCATCCTTCTGTCCATCCGTTATCATTTGTGTAGCACATAGCTCAAAAGTATTTGACCTAGACTCATGAAACTTTATAGAAATGTTGATCAGCATGTGTAGTTGTGTACCTGGGTATTTTCTTATGGATATATTTAGTATTTTTAGAGTTATTGCCCCTGACTTACAATTTTGAATTTGTGTCGCACGTTACTCAAAAAGTATTTGACATAGTGTCATGAAACTTCATAGAAATGTTGAGCAGATGTGTACTTGTGCAACTGGTTATTTTCGTATGGATATATTTAGTATTTTTAGAGTTTAGCCCTTGACTTAGTAAAAATTTAGGACAGTAAGGCTCGACTATTCGAAAAAGTTGTCACAAGGGTGTTTTGTTGAGTATAATAATGCTAATTACCTATGAATACATAAAATTGACCAAAAAGGTACAAAGGCTTGTTATTAAGATGTTTTATCAAGTAAATCACTGCTTTATTATTATGAATGCATAAAATTGTCCCAAAAATGGCACAAACCCTTCAGTAGTTATGGAGATAACAGCTTACAAGCAAAACTTTACCATGAATTTCTAAGTTGAAAAAGGGGAGAAAAATCAGACTAAATGCAAGATAGAATTATGCATCTTGGTCAGTGACCTACAATTAAGACCCTAAATACATTTGTGAAGTTTTAAATAAATATCTTTAATAGTTATTGAGATATGTAAAACTTGCATGTAAACATTAACCAAGACCCTAAGTAAAAAGGGGGAGATAAATCAGCCTTAATACATGACACAGATATGAGTGCTGTTCAGTGATCATTATTTATGACCACAAATATACATATGAAGTTTCAAGTTTGTATCTTTAATAGTTTCAGAGATATGCAAAACTTGCATGGTAAACTTAACCAAGAAAATGAGATTTTTTTAGTACAAAAGGGAGCATAATTCAGTCAAAATACATGGCAGAGTAATGGATCTTGAGATGTGACCTTCAATTATGACCCTAAGTACATGTGTAAAGATTCAAGTAAATATCTTTGAAGACCTTTAACCAAAATTTCTAAGTTTCAAAGGGGCAAATAATTCTGCAAATATTGCAGGCAGAGTTATGCAACTTTGCAACTTTGATGTACATTGTTACTATAAAAAAGTATTGTAAATTTCAATTGAATATCTCAAGCAATAATTGAGATATTTGACTTTACAAAAAAACTTTAACCAAAATTTCTAAGTTAAAAAAGGGGCATAATTCTGTAAATATTGTAGGCAGAGTTATCCAACTTTTCAATCTGATGTACATTGTTACTATAAATAAGTATTGTAAGTTTCATTTGAATATCTCAAGCAATAATTGAGATATTTGACTTTACAAAAAACTTTAACCAAAATTTCTAAGTTAAAAAGGGGCATAATTCTGTCAATAATGTAGACAGAGTTATCCAACTTGTCAATCTAATGTACATTGTTATTATAAATATGTAATGTATGTTTCAATTGAATATCTCAAGCAATAATTGAGATATTTGACTTTACAAAAAACTTTAACCAACACAGACGCCGACTCGGAGGCCGACGCCGGGGCGACTGCAATAGCTCGAATAGTCGATCTAATAAATCCACAATTGAAACCCCAGATGCAAAACTTCACATGCTGATCAACATTTTTTTCCTGTAAATTTTCATGACCCTAGGTCAAATACTTTTTGAGCTACATGTGACACAAGTTGAAAATTGTAAATTTTAACTAAGTCAAGGGCAATAACTCTAAAAGTACTAAATATATCCATAAGAAAATACCCATGTGCACAACTACACATGCTGATCAACATTTCTATAAAGTTTCATGAGTCTAGGTCAAATACTTTTGAGCTATGTGCGACACAAAAGAGAACGGACAGACGGATGGACGGACAAGGGTAAATCTAAATGCCCCCCCCCCCCCCTAAAGTGGGGGCACAAAAAAATCAATTCAGTATTTTGTAAAATTAATTGCAAAAATACACAAATACGCACCTTATCTATTGCTCTGAATAACTATCACAAAAAAAAAACAAGAACTGTAGGCTCTGTGTCAATAGATGCTCTGATGAAAGCAGTAGCATGCCTGGTAAATACTTTATAGGGACCAAAAGATGATTTGAAACATAACAGTTGTGAATAATTAAAAATCCACCATAAAACGAAGTTGTTTAAATATTTTGAACAATGTTTTATGTGCGATATTCGGGAATGTGGGCAAAAAACTGGCACATTGGCACATTTGGGAGATTGCGTAAATAATAATAAAAATAATAAAACATAATTAACCATGAAATTCATATCTTCATATAATTGAATACGCAATCGATCTTAAAATCATAGGGTAACAGGTTTTAGAATACCCAATTAAATGGAGCCATTATATCCATTTCCACATGAAATGATGGAGTAATAAGCAATTCACTTTCAAAGCTTATCTGTTGCTCTGGTTATTGCCCTTGACTTAATAAAATTTGAAATTTTCAACTTGTAGCTCAAAAAGTATTTGACCTAGGGCCATGAAACTTTACAGGAATGTTGATCAGCATGTGAAGTTTTGCATCTGGGGTTTCACTTGTGAATTGATATGTTTTGTCAGAGTTATAGCCCTTGACTAAGTAAGTGAAAATTTGCAATTTTCAATTTGTTTTGTGTGTACCTCAAAATGTATTTAATCTAGGGTCATGAAACTTAACAGGAATGTTTGTCAGCATATGTAGTTGTGCACCTTGGATTTCCCTTGTGGATTTTTCCAGTATTTGTAGAGTTATTGCCCTTGACTTAGTAAAAGCCGTTTCATTATGTTGTGTTATTTGTTCCTTGAGTGCTTGAATTAGAATCAATCAACTTTGCAGGAATAATGAAACACAGTGATGTTGATCATTACTAATGATCAACATCACTGTGAAGCTATGCACTTGGGATTTTGCATGTGGATTTTTTTAGTTTGTTAGAGTTATTGCCCTTGACTTAGTAAAAATTTGCAATTTTCAAATTGTTCATGACTAAGCTCAAAAAGTATTTGACCTGTAGGCCTGAAAGTTTACAAGAATGTTGGTCAGCATGTGTACTTATGCACCTTGGGGTTTGCTTGTGGATTTATTCATTATTTGTAAAGTTCCTTCCCTTTATTTAGTAAAAGATTTTTAGTTTTCAACTTGTGGCACATATAGCCTAAAAAATATTTGACCTAGAGTCATAAGATTGAAAAAACAGTGGCGTGTTGGGGCACCCGTGCCCTATGGACACATTTCTAGTTTCACTTAGAATTTACCGTAAAATCCCGATTTAATTAACGCCCCCAACCACTTTTGAAAACCTTGTGTATAATTTAAACAAAGAAAATAAAAGAAAATAAAGAAACTCTCTTACTAGATCGGCGATTTATGGTATATCGAATATGATTCCATTTATGAAAAATATCCGTGAATCAAAACTTAAACACTTTAAAGTTCACTAAAACAGAGTGTAGTTTACTTGAAAACAGTAAATGTTGAAAACACAAATCAGTAAACATATTTACAGCACACACTATCGATATAGCTTTGCAGCTGGACAACTACACACATTGTAAATTAGGAAAGTAGCATTGATTTACCTCAGATCGTTGTCAAGATCAAAGGTGTCAACTGCAAGTATCTGGGAATTTTTGGGAGTAAAATTAGAGAAAGCTGGCGTGTATATCAAAGGTATCATGGGTTGACAGAGTGATGATGTGTTTGTGGATTTTTTTTATATTGTTTAAAGAGAGAATTTTTTTATATTTTTTTTTTTTGAGAATTTTTTTTTTTGGAAAAATTTTTTTTTAATCTTTTTTTTTTCTAATCGTTATTAAACGCCCCCTTTTGAAAAATGTTATGCCTAAGGGTGTTAAATCGGGATTTTACGGTATGTTAAAGTTTGCATACCACCTCAGCTATTTTCATGTTTCATTGACATCTTGCTTTGAAACAAGTTGAAATTTTATACACTTTTTTGAGAGCAAAATAAGGCTCTCATCAAGGCCTATAACTGTAACATGGATTTTGAAAAACTTTTTACATTATCAAGGCTCTTACTATCAAGCACTAAGAATAGTCGAGACTGCTGTCCTACTGACAGCTCTTGTTGTCCTACTGACAGCTCTTGTTTAATGTTTTGACCCTTTCCATAATTAATGTAGATTGTAAGTGGCCTGTTTGCAATGTGTCTGTAAGTGGCCTGCATTGTGTCAATTACTTCCTTTGTTCACGTGACAACATTTTACTTTTAAATACAATTTCAAAATTTTCCTGAAAATTAGTGTAAATCTAAAGGCATGCTGCTTTAACTGATTACAGCTGTATCTGAAATATCTTCACAAATTTCCAGTATATTCAGTGCTGTTATTATAGTGAAGCTCTTATTCTTTTTGAAGGTTTACACTGGTTGATTAAAGCAACATGGGATCTACACCAAAAACTGCGGAGAGAAATGTCATTATTAACCTAACAGAAATTCTAAAGAAAAATTGTAAGTATCTGTTTTAATATAACACTTCATAATACTACTATATTGATAATGTTATGCAATAAATTGTTGCATGATAATTATTCCCAGCCATAGAAATCAGGAGAGGGATATAATTATATCGAAATGGTTGAATAAAAGGACATTTGCTGGCTTCTGGAAACAAGTAGCAATGAATTTTAAGTTTTTTTCCATATTATTTGGTTACACTGGAACCAAAAGTGATTTGCCATTAGTATAGGTTGTTTGTTGAATTTAAAGTCACACTAACACAATATAGGTCATATGGCAACTTTCCAGCTTTACTGGTGGAGGAAGACCTCAGGTCCTCTTTCTTAATTATTTCAGGTATGAGCAGGCACTTGAGTGGAACCACCAACATTCCGTAAGCTACTAGCTCAGTTAGCTGGATAGCTTCCTTACCTGAAAAATACAAAGTCCCTGCAGGGAATTGCACCAACATTGGTGATTTGAAGTTTGTGACCTTAACCTACTTGCCCATTTTGGCGGCTGTCAATTCTGACCTTGCTTTGTTCTGTTGGTAGCTCTATTTTTATGCCCCCAAAGGGCGGCATATTAACATTGCACTGTACGTCCGTCTATCTGTCCTATTTTCATCTGTGTCCGAACTTCGTCTTACATTGAGGGCAGGGCATTTTTTTGCTAAAATTGTGAAGTGGCCTGGGCCTGTTCATTTTGTGAAAAAAGCGTGATATGTCATGAAATTGTGAAAAAATGACATAATAAAATTTGCCATTTAATGAAATTTTGAAACCGGAAATGATGCAGCTTGATAATTATTCCTGTAAAATCTGCTTTGAGCTGGTACTTTAATCTGGTAAACATGCACAAATACTATATAACTTGATTAAAACTATTTACATGTTTGCAATAGGGAAAAATCAAGTTTTACCAGAAGGTAAACAATGAAATTTGAAGACAAAGTCCCAAAATTTTATGAAATCTCTTTTGAAATTGTGAATTTTTTCCTGCCGCTTTGTGAAAAAAAAGTGCAATTTTGAATTGTGAAGGGGCCTGTTATCGGCCCTGTTATTGAAGGATAAAATGCCTTGGAGGGATTTTGAAATAGCTTGGCACAAATGTTTACCACATCAAGATGATGTGTCTTGTCCAAGAACCTTGTTCCTACCTCAAAGATCAAGGTCACACTAACAATTCGAAGTTTCACTTTATCACAATGAGAGATTATAGGTACACACATTTGTGTCGAATCTGTTGCTTTGTCATGCATGGAAGGAGTTTAAAATTACATGGCACAAAAGTTTACCACATCAAGACGACCTGTCGCGTCCAAGTCCCATGTCCCTACCTCCAAGGTCAAGGTCATACTTGTGTCCAAACTGTAGCTTTGTCATGCATGGAAGGATTTTAAAATTATGTGGCACAAAAGTCAAACACATCATGGTGATGTATTTCATCATTTAAGACCCATATCTGTTAGTCAAAGGTCAAGGTCACACTAACATTTTGAAGTTTCACTTTATCACAATTAGAGTTTTTAGGTATACACATTTGTGTCCGGACTGTAATTTTGTCATGCAACATAGGATTTTAGAATAACTTGGCATAAATGTCTACCAAATCAAGACGACATGTCGTGTCCTAGACCCATGTCCCTAATTCCAAGGTCAAGGTCACACTTTTAGTTTGAATGTACTCATTTTCTCAAGAAGAGTTTGAAGGTACACATTCATGTCCGGACTGTAACTTTGTGATGCACGGAAGGATTTTAAAATAATTTGTCACAAATGTCTACCACATCAACACGATGTGTCGCGGCTGAGGCTTATGTTTGTCTGTCCAATTTTGTGTCCCCACTTACACAACAATCATGTCCCGATTGTAAATTTGTCATGCATTTAGAGATTTTGAAATAACTTGGCACAAATTTCTACTCATCACTAAGTTATGTAGCGTCCAAGAACTATGTCCCTTCTTCAAAGGTCAAGGTCACACTTACATTTTGAAGGTTCCTGGACTGTAACTTTTTTTATGCACGAAAGGATTTTTATCTCACCTGTCACAAAGTGACATGGTGAGCTTTTGTGATCTTTTTTCCTCTGGCGTCTGTCCATCCTTCGTCCGTCCGTCATCCGTCTGCCGTCCATCCGTAAACTTTTACTTTAAAGGACCGCTGAGCCAATTTCATCCAAACTTCACAGGAATGTTCCTTTGGTAATCACCAAAGAATTTAATTCCATGCAAAACTCTGGTTGCCATGGCAACAAAAGGAAAAAACTTAAAAAAGCTTCTTTTTAAAAAAAAACCAAACAGCTAGAGCTTAGATATTTGGCATGAGTGAGTGTCTACCAAGTTTGTTCAAGTAAAAGCCCTGGGATCAAAATTGGCCCTGCCCCTGATGATCATAAGAGAAACCGGTTGGCAAATAATTAAATAAGTTAACTCATGGACTGTATTTTTTGTTTTATTTATATGTGACTTTTTTCCGGCACTTGTTTTCATTTTTTGTATATAATATATATATATATATATATATAAATGCGTATATATATGCATATATATATATAAATGCATGTATATAAATGCGTGTGTAATATATATATATATATATAAATGCGTATATATGTAAATGCATATATATATATATATGCGTATATATATAAATGGTATGTATATATATATACAAAATATATAGACAAAACTTATGTGACAAGACAGACTGATTAAATTTTTACAAGGAAACGTTAAGATTTGTTGAAGCATTTCTAAAAAGTTGAGCGTTGCCCCCGCCCGGCGGTGGCTCTTGTTTTTATAAGTAACATAATCTTATCATGCAAATATTTGTGTAAATGACTACTGCATATCTTGAATTTCAGCTGATCAATTGTTATCAGGGGAGACAAATCTGTGTCTTACTACAAGCTCTTTGAGTGTTTTGGCAGTCAATTTTCGCCGATTTAGTGAAAATGCTGGACATACAATAGAGGCTGAATCATCATCAGGTTGTATAGACTGGAGGTCAAAGAAAAAAGATGAAATAAACTTTAAAACTTGGCAGGATAACATAAGGACATTGATTGATTTTGTTTGGAAGGTGAAAGCCTTAAAGGTATCAAAGCTGCTGAAAGTTAGATTTTCCCAGATATTTTCTTTTTGTGCCAAGAGATTGGTATTGACATTTCCTTCTATATGCAACTCCTACATTTCTCAAGAGTTTTCAGCTCCCAGAAAAATTTTGGGGGAGCATATAGTCGCCGGGTCGTCCGTCTGTCCATCTGTACGAACCCAGAGGTACTTGTGTGACTTGGAGAACAATTGGTAACAGTAAATTCTCTTTGATCCTATTCATTCCGTTTATACTTGTGTGTGTTTTTTTAAGCCTTGTGTGACTAAAAATGGCCAAAAAGATCAAAGGAAAAGTCACATAAGTACCATTTTGTTAGTACATCTGTCCGTCACACTTTCGTGTCCGGTCCATAACTTTGTAATTTATCAAAGGAATCTGAAATAACTTGGCACAAATGTTTGTTATAATAAGACGATGTGTCATACGCAACAACCAGACCCCTACCTCAAGGGTCAAGGTCGCAGTTGCTCATTCAAGGTCAACATTGTCTATTTGAGGGTATATGTCGTGTCCGGATCTTTGAAGGGATTTTGAGAATTACTTGCCACAATTGTTCACAATAATGAGACAATGTGTCATGCGCCATAACCGGTCACCTACCACCAAGGTCAAGGACATGCTTGGAGGTCAAAGATTAACATAGTCTGTTATAAGGTATATTTTGTGTCTGGTCCATAACTTTTTCATAGATCAAAGGATTTTGAAAATACTTGGCATAAATAGTCACTATAATAAGACGATGTGTCATGCGCAACACCTGCACCCCTACCTCCAAGGTCAAGGTCACAGTTAGAGGACAAAAATAAACATAGACTGTTATAGGGTATATTTTGTGTTCGATCTAGAACTTCTATATAGTTCAAGGGATTTTAAAATAACTTGGCACAAATAGTCACAATATAATAAGAAGATATGTCAAGCACAACACCTGCACCCCTACGTCCAAGGTCAAGGTCACACATAGAGGTCAAAGGTTAACAGAGTCTATTATATGGTATATTTTGTGTCCCCGTCCATAATTTCTTTATAGATCAAGGGATTTTGAAAAATACTTGGCACAAATAGTCACAATAAAAGTCCCTACCTCCAAGGTCAAGGTCATACTTAGAGGTCTAAGATTTACATAGTCTGTTACAGAGTATATTTTGTGTCTGATCTAGAACTTCTTCATAGTTCAAGGGATTTTACAATAACTTGGCACAAATAGTCACAATAATAAGAGGATATGTCATGTGTTACACCTGTGTCCCTACCTCCAAGGTCAAGGTCACACTTAGAGGTCAAAGATTAGGGCTGGGGCGAGTATTCGAGTACTCGGATAATCACGAATCAAAATGAAAAATCGAGTACGAATATTCGTCAGTCCAGAGATCGTGGATTGCAATTTTATTTGTTTATTATACATTCGCTGTTTTTTACACTTTTAATGTAAAAAAAATCAATTTGCGTATGAATTATGCAACGATTACCTAAATACAATTTGCTCTTTAAAGACAGGAAGTAAACAAACATGCACCATGATGCTGAGCTAGGAAGTCATTAGTTTCGAAAAAGGAATCACTTTATCTTTATTGAGCACTTGTTTTTAAATGAAAATAAATAAATATTTTTAGTCGCTTTGTATAGATCTATAATGACGTGACATGTATTGAAGACTGTTTTATTTTTAGGAAAAACGCAAGTTAATACGTCAGTGTGACATTACAGTACATGTATTGGCTGAAAAAGAGTGGCGCCAATATAAAAATCCCACCAGCAAAATTTACTTCCAATTTTTGGAAATACTTGTCTTTTCATGTGATAAGACAAGTTTGTTGTACCACCTGTATCAGTCAATTTGCCATGGCATGTTTTACAAACTGCTTATTCCTCAATTTCATTGAAAGAAAATTTTGCTGGTGGAATTTTATATTGGGGCGACTCTTTTTCAACCTAGTTTATATTTGCATTGCATATGATATGTTTAATGAATAATTAAATTAATGTTTAGTATTGTTTTAAGAAAAATTAACATGTTTTCAAAACTAATGTTCATGTTTTTATGGGTGTCTTGATAACCAAAAGATTTGTGGTTCGATTTGTGAATCGCATGTGCTGAATTGTGGATCAGATCGGATCGTCACTTACCCAACGATCCACACCCCTATCAAAGATTTACATAGTCTGTTATAGGTTATATTTTGTTTCCAGTCCATAACTTTTTCATAGTTCAAGGGATTTTAAAAATACTTGGTCTGAAAGTTTGTTTTGATCATTTCTTGGTCAAATTCGAATATGGGTCGCCTGAGATCAAAAACTAGGTCCCACTGCCCAAATATGGAAAAACCTTGTTAACACTCTAGTGGTCACATTTTTGACTTGATTATCATCAAACTTTATCAGGATGCTTATCTAGGTAATTGCTCAGATGAGTTCAAACTTGGGTCATCTCTGATGAAAAACTATTTCACAGGAGCAAAAAATAGAAAAATCTTGTTAACACTGTAGTGGCTACTGTTATGATCCAAATATCCTGGAAATTGGTCTGAAAGTTTGTTTTGATGATTTCTAGGCCAAGTACGAATATGGGTCACTTGGGGTTAAAAACTAGGTCACACTGCTCAAATATGGATAATCCTTGTTAACACTCTAGTGGTCACATTTTTGACTCACCTGTCATGAAACTAATTGCTCAGAATGCTTGTCTTTCTTCTGTAATTGTTCGGATGAGTTCGATGGGTCGGGTGTGCGATCTAGGGCCATCTTGGCCCTCTTGTATTACTTGTTTAGTTTTCCCTTTATCTTTGGATTTATTTCCTGGCTTTACAACCACACTTTTAAGTTTATTTTGTTTAGACTCAGCATGGCTTTTATGAGAAACAGGACCGATTCAGGCCTGTTTTGAACCAGAATTGGCAAAATCAGGGTGAAATTGACATGGACCCTGAATTTTTAAGAAATCTCACATGGGAATTCAAGTTTTTTCTACCCTGACATCGTCTTCATTTTGGTAAAAGTCAGGGTGGAAGCAGGAATTTTTGCACTTAGAAAAAATTTTGACACAGATTTTACTGACTTTGAGAAATAGAAGCAAAATCTACCCAGATATTTCAATGTTAGAAAATTTTCAAGAACCAGTTACAATACAGTCTTAAGAGTTCTTCATTTCCAGCCTGATTTTTCTTAGTTAGGGTTGTTAGAATACACTAATAGTACAGTTTACATTGCTGTTCAGATAAAATTAAATTTTTAATTCAGAAGAAAATATATTATAACGTCTATTTCTGGAAAGTTTCAGTTGATTTATGTTAAACTCCATTTAACAAAAATTCTTTTCATTTACTGAATTATTCTTTATAATTTTTTTTTTGAAATTATGTAGATTATTTAGCTCAACATGATTTATTGTTATCTATAAAATTGATAATTGTCACTGGTAATTGATTGTATTTATATTTAACTTATGATAAAAAAATATTATTTAATGCATTAATTGGTCAGCAATGTACAAGATTTTTAGTTTATATCCATCATCTCACAATCTGTACAGAATCTCCTACTTCTAAGGTCAGCTTTCAGTTTATATAAACAAATAACCTTCAAGTGGAACTTTTTACAGTATTTCAAAATACTTTATGTTACACTGGGCTATCTGGCAGATGAAAATAAAGAAGTTACCACAGATTGACCGACAGCAGTTTAAAATCCAGAGCAAATATCACACCCTGAAAATTATTTCCAGCATGGTCATTTTCTTTAGAAAGATTGGAGGCTTTAGTTGTGATTTTAATTCAAATAAATCAACTTACAATTATATATTAATACATAAATGAGTTTTGATAATTACATAGAAAATGAGATTTAAGAATTCAACTACCCTAGCTATACAGAACTTTCTTGGGAAATTTATTGTGAAATTTATATATAACATGGAGCATAATAGATGTGTTAAACTTCGTTATTCAATTTGAAAAAAATGGAGGGAAATAAGCAGCCAATTGTAACAGATAAATGGTAAGTTATAATTGAATTACAGTTCTTAATATTTTTAATTTTTCATAAAATTATGAATTCTGTAAGCTCATTATTCAAAAAAGATTTTAAATTTTCCAGGAAACCTGTTTTAAAATATGGAGGGAAAATGAAATCATACTTAATTTTTCTAAATAAACTATACATTTTGATCATACCATTTTAGAAAAAAACAACTGAAGTCTTAAAATGTAATAAAAATTATGACACGATTGCATATTTGTTTTTTTCTACTTCCAAAATTTAGGTTGAAGCCAAATATTTCAGTAACATGTGACAAGAGGATGAAGAAGAAGAAAATGGTGTAATTGGAACAAAAGAATACAATAGAAGAAATATTACTGGTAATTTTTAATTTTTTTCATTTTCTATCAAAATTAGTTTCAGTTTTAATTATTAAAAGTATTCATTCCTGCAAATTTTATGGAAATAATGACTTCATGAAGTCAGTACATATATGTTTATAATGCTGTAGCTTCTTTAAAATAATTTCATCAATCATTTGTTCTTCTGATGTTTTGATTGCAATTAATGAAATATTATACCTTTAAAACTACATTGTATGGACATATTTCTCTATATAAAGGTGTTACATTTTCTTTTAGATAAATATATAAATTGAAAGTTGACTATAGCATATTCCTCCACTGCTTTCATATGTTTACAGATTGTGTAGTCCAGAGACTATAGTGTGGAATTATGTAATACAGTGTGCAGCTACCTAGTGGAAATATCAAACAAGAATGACTTTTGAAATGTTTTTAATTGTATGAAAATCAAATACAGATAAGTGAAAAAAAAAATCTCAATTATTATTTTGTCAAATATCAAAAAGAACAGGAATCTGGGTGGATTTTTATTTTAATTTCAGGGTGGGATTTGCAAAATTTTGGGGTGGGATAATAGCAGTAGGAAAAAAGTCTGGCCAGACTTTTTAAACAGAAATCAGGGTGAATTATGGCTCATTTAAATATTTCAAATTAATCCCACCCTGAAATTGCTCTTAATTTAACTAGAAGTAAATCTATTTTTAGAAATCTGTGTGAGTGAAAATTCTGCCCTGGATTTCCATTTCAGGGTGGTATTTTTTCTGGCTCATTTAAATATTTCGTTGAATCCACCCTGAAAACACTATATATTGTATACCATAAAATCTAAAAATAGATTTCTGTCTTCTCTATAGTCAACTGAATAGCCTAAAAAATCTGGCTGGGAATAAATTTCTGATCCCATGTCAAATCAGGGTGTAGTCAGGGTAGGCATTTTCGTACAGGTTCGGCTTAGAGGTCTTATCAGCCGAGGTACCCACAGTTACATTAGCCCCAACATCAGGAACAACAGGGACGTTATTCTCTAACTCTGGCTCGGAAAAACCCGAGAAGGACGACTGGCTATCTTTGTCAATTATTAATCTCGTCACTCATATTGCGCTACAGCAGTTTGAGCTTTGCTCGTTTTTTAAACAACCGTAACAAGGTAACAAAATATAATTTTCGCTGACAAAATTTTCGGGAACAAAACACCGTAACACGGTATAAATGAACTATTTCAAGGAAATAAAACCGTAACACGGCAAAGAGATATTCAAAAGAATATCAATAGATAATAAAACTGTTACACAGCTGTTAAAATATGCAGAAAAATCTTGAAAACAAGAAAAATTTACCAGCGGCAAGAAAAAACCAACGTGCTCTCTGAAAGCATTCAGATAACTATGATCAGGTTGTTCTGTGACTTAAGTCCGGTATTTTACGTTTCTTTAAAGAATGTGCTCATTGTGTAAGGGTGTTAGGATAAATATACTTACAAGGCTGAAGGCGTATGAAAAATAATGTCGAAAATTTAACTAAGTCAGTAAACAGGACGTGGATGAGTGATAGACCTGAAGTTGAATCCTACATTATGGGACCACATGTCTATACTGTATGCCAAATATCAAGAGGCTGTGATAAGTAGTTACTTAGAAAACTGTTACGAAAATTTCCTACCAATGACCATTAATGTAAAAAAAATTAACTAAGTTGCTAAACAGAAAGTGGATGAGTGAGAGACCTGAAATAAAACCCACAGTATGGGATCATATGTCAATGCTGTATGCCAAATATTAAGAGGCTGAGAAAACTTCCTACCATTGACTATTAATGTCGAAAATGTAACTAAGTCGGTAATAAGGAAGTGGATGAG
The DNA here is from genome assembly GCF_026571515.1 of Ruditapes philippinarum. Lineage (NCBI taxonomy): Eukaryota > Metazoa > Mollusca > Bivalvia > Venerida > Veneridae > Ruditapes > Ruditapes philippinarum. Next base: position 192,147 of record NW_026858399.1, on the reverse strand, counting down.
TGACAGACCTGAAATTGAATCCCACAGTATGGGACCACATGGCAATATCATAACCCGGGTTTGCACCTGTGCAACCCAGCCAAAAATTACAAGTCTGTGTGAAGTATGTTTTCTTGGCCTAGCATTAATGATAATGCAACCTTTTGTAGATAGGTATATACCCAAACATGGTAACAATGACACACGTACTAAACACCTGGATTGACGATGAATTTATTAATTCAAATAGTAAGAGGACAAGTGCTTCTCGCGCTCATGTATACATTTGGTACAAGCGATTTCATGATGGTAGTGTTGAAACTACAGAAGATTTACGTTGTGGGAGACCAAACATTATTAATGAGAAAACCTTAACATTTGTGAAAAACATCATTGATGATGACCGGCGCCTTACGGTAAGAGATATTTCTGAATAATGTGATATTTCAAAAACAACTGTGCATAAAATCCTTACTGAAAACTTTGGAATAGAGCATGTTTGTGCACGTTAGGTCCCCATGTTAATAAAGAGGCGCGTTTTAGAGCACCAAATTAATTTATTCGCAAATGGAAAAGAGGCGGTGATGCATTTATGGACAGAATTATTACAACTTATACATCATGGTTTCATACAGCTGCAACTACTTCGCTGGAAATTCAGTTACTGGGATTTGAGACTCTGCTGCAAGCACAATACAGTCCGGACTTAGTGCCGATGGATTTCGCCTTGTTCCCATTGATAAAGTCTCAACTCAGAGGTATAAATTCAGGAATTTCACTGAACTAAGAAAAACAACACTATTTATTATTATTTATTTTTTCTGAAATTGAGAGTAACTGGTATTCAAAGGAGTATGACAAATAGGTTGATAAAGAGAGGAAATGTGTGGGATGCAACGGTGAATATTTTGAGAAAGAATTGTAATGGCGCTTCAACTTCGACGTCACATTTTATTAAGTAAATTCATGATGTAACGTCATGGCTTGCTCCGCACACATGTACATCCCTTTTCATAAACCCGTGCCATTTCATTATTTAAGGACAGAAAGTTTTTAAATTTTGTAGCATCGATCACAGAACATTGGTGAGTGATTGGAGAAAGTTTCATTTAATTCTAATGCGAAATACTTGTATTAAAGCAGGTGTCTACGAACTGTCCGGACAACCCTCGTATACATTAAACTTTATGCTTTAAACAAAAAAAACAAACTTTTTACAACATTTACCATTAGACAGGATTAATTTTGACCTTAAGTTTTTCAAGATTGTATGTAAATGATATGCAGACTGGAAATCTATACACCTGACAGACAAATAATATCTGTCATATGTTGCGGTTCGGACCAGAATATCCATCCGGAGGAATGGATATTCTGATCCGAACCGCAAACATATGTCAGATATTTTTTCTTGCATATTCTGCCATATTATTTCATATTTCAAATGGTTTACCTCAATATGATATATGTTCATGGAAATTAAAGTCATTTCATCCATAATTGTTTTCTTACAATAGCGTATGAACTTACAACAACGGCGAAATGACGTCATCCTAAGCACATATTTCCCTTCTATAATGACGTCATTTTAAACCTGTTCATTCATAAAGTGCGCTAAAATGACGTTGTTGTTTGGCACCAACTCATCTGGCACCCCTCATGCCAGATGAAATTTCCGGCATGGGTAAAATTCACGATAATGCCAGTCTGCTAGACCAGAAAATGTTTCCTTTTTTCGAATTTTTCCATGAATATGTGACCATAAGGCTTGGAAATTTTTGAACAACATATTCTGAGGTATCCAATGCCTTTCCTCGTAAAACTTTGGCTAGAAACTTCTTAAAAGGAAGTTTTTCACATATTTGACCCGAACAATTAGGTGAAATATGTAGGTCCATTATTATGAAAATGGAAGCCTGATGTTCATTTAAAAAAAGTGTTTATACCTTGGTCATTCAAACAAAAAGTTATAATGGTTTTCCTCCAAAAATGATGTATTTCTCTTCTAAACAAACAACTGTGCACAGTTCAACTCTATTTATTTATGATAAAATCTTACAGTTCACATATATTCGTCTTACATGTCCAATCAATCAGTAAATCAATCAGTTGATTGATCACTAGATCATTCTATCAACAATCATCAATCAGTGAATGAATCATTGAGTCAATGAAATCAACGAATTCAACACTCTGAAAGTAAACAAATAACATCAACATAAAAATAGAGTTAAATCCATTTCCTATGTCTGAAAAGCATAATTATCATTGTGCTACCCCTGTCTACCAAGCAGAATCCCATGAGTGAACAAACGTCGTATTTTATTACGTATTATGTTGTTTTTTTAAATATTTTATTAATTCATTGTTTGAAATAAAATTTATCCTATAATAAACATATATATATATTTTTAACATTGTACAACAAGTTTGGATAATGATTGCCCAATCGAACTCAACTATTTAAAATATGCATGAATATAGATTAACACAATACACAATGTACCGGTAATACACATTTGAAAACAATGGGATAATAATTCTTAATATTTTAAGGAAACGACGAACATATGTACTAACAAACAATTATATTGACATATTTATCATTCGACCAATGTAAGAGGCCTATGTCCTACGTAATAATAGTTCACCCTCTGTTGGCTCGAACTACCAATCTCTTAAACAAATTTGCACAGGCCCTCCGGTTATTGTAATGCAGAAAAGTTGGTGTATGGGTAGCTTACATCAAGAGGCTTTTGTGATCGCTTTTCATCCGGTGTCCATCCGTAAACTTTTACTTTAAACGACATCTCCTCATAAATCGCTAAGCTAATTTCATCCAAACTTCACAGGAATGTTCCTTTGGTGGTCACCTTTAAAAATTGTTCAAAGAATTTAATTCCATGCAGAACTGAGACTGGTTGCCATAGCAAACGAAAAAAAAGACTTAAAATATCTTCTTTTAAAAAAGTCAAATAGCTAGAGTTTAGATATTAAGCATGAAACATCTTCTAGTGAGTGTCTACAAGGTTTGTTCATATAAAAGGCCTAGGGTAAAAATTGCCCGTCCCTAGGGTCATTGAGGTCATTGATTTTCCTTATATATATATATATACCTAGGGTCATTGATTTTCATATATATACAGTGAAAGCTGAGAAAACCGGACGGCTTTCGTACCGAGGGATTTGTCCAGTTTTCTCAGCGGTCCGGTATTCTCAACGTCCCCTTCAGCTGTTCAGGATCCTCATATGTACCGAGTAATAACTTACAAAGAATGCTGTATATTTGCATTTTCATGATCATATGTACGTATATTGCTAAATAAAGAAATGATAAAAATACAATAAAATATGTTGTAATTATTTTTTGTCACATTATTGCATATAATGACAATAAAATTTTGGATTTAAACGAACAGCATAGGTCCGATTACATCCGGATATGTTTACATTTGGGTAATGGATAATGATTTTTACGAACACAGTTTACTTTCTTTGTATATAATAATGTCCCAATTGTAAATATTGCCAATACCATATTTGTCAGATAAAGATCTTTAAAGTAGGTCTCGCCAAAGTTTCACTGTTTTTGATTAATTTAACATTGTCGCTTATAGACAGCTCTCGTCAAACTCTTTTCAGCCATGGAATAGAATTTAGCGCTGCTAAATGTTTCCGATGCGTATTCATTTTGGGAAATGAATATACAAAAAGCAACGCAGTATAAAACTACTCTATATTTTCGATTCATACTGATTTTAACTTACCAATTCCTCGTTCATTTTGGCATTTATGTAACACGGTAACATCTATGCCTTACAATAAATCAAACTGTGAAAAGAGACATAAGAAACAAATCAGACCATCATGCAGTGCTCCGTTACCGCTCAGGTAGCGTTTTAGACACAACCAAGTGACAAGTACACAAGGTTATTCACACATTCGTCGTCCGGTATTGTCAGGGTAATTGTCTATATAATTGACTTTGTAGTCCCCTATCAACCGTCCAATATTCGGTTTTTACAGATTCCGGTATTGTCAATGTTTAATGCAATAGTTTAAAGAAGGGAAAATTTGGGACTGAAATATTCGTCCGGTATTTAGAGAGTTCCGATTTTCTCAGCGTCCGGTTTTCTCAAACTTTACGGTATATAGGAAAATCAATGAAGTCAAGGAAATATATATAGTAACAATTTAAAAAATCTTCTTTTAAAAAACTCAAATAGCTAGAATTAGAGATAAAGCATGAAACATCTCCTAGTGGGTGGCTACCAAGTTTGTTCATATTGAAGCCCTGGGGTCAAAATTAGCCCCACCTAAGGGGGTCATTGTTTTTCCCTATATGTATATAGTAAAAACTTAAAAAATCTTCTTTTAAAAAACCCAAAGAGCTAGAGATTCGATATTTAGCATGAAACATCTTCTGAGCTTGCTCAGGGTGAGCTTTTAGGATAGTTGAATGTCCGTCGTCCATCCACATTTGTACTTTAACACTATTATACCGGTCACATTATTGCCTTGATCATCATCAAACTTTGTCAGGATGTTTGTCTAGGTAATTGCTCAGATGAGTTCGAACATGGGTCATCTCGGAAGAAAAACTGATAACAGGAGCTAAAAATGGAAAAATCTTGTTAACACTCTTGTGGCTACTGTTTTTATTTCCAGATATCCTGGAAATTGGTCTTAAAGTTTGTTTTGATGATTTCTAGGTCAAGTTCGAATATGGGTCACCTGGGATAAAAAACTAGATCACACCACCCAAATATGGAAAAACCTTGTTAACACTCTTAATTTGTCACATTTTTGACGCAATTGTCACCAGACTTGGTCAGAATGCTTTTTTATGTAATTGCTCATATGAGTTTGAACATGGGTCATCTTGGATGAAAAACTAGGTCACAGGAGCTAAAAAAAGACAAATCTTTTTAACACTCAAGTGGCTACTGATCAATCCAAATATCCTGGAAATTGGTCTGAAAGTTTGTTTTGATGATTTCTAGGTCAAGTACGAATATGGGTTACCTTGAGTCAAAAACTAGGTCACCCTGCTCAAATATGGAAAAACCTTGTTAACACTCTAGAGGTCACATTTTTTACTCAACTGTCATGGAACTTGGTCAGAATGCTTGTCGGATCAGTTTGAGGGTCAGGTGAGCGATCTAGGGCTATCTTGTCCCTCTTGTTTTAAAAAGCCCAAAGAGCTAGAGCTTAGATATTTGGCATGAAACATCTTCTAGTGTCTACTAATTATTTAAAAAAAAGCCGGGGTCAAAATTGTCCCCGCCCTGGAGGTCATTGATTTTCCTTATATGCATATAGTAAAAACAAAAAACAAATCTTTGAAAAAACCCAAATAAACAAGTATTCTGACTCTGGTGAGTGATTTAGGGCCATCATGGCCTTCTTCAAACTTCAAATATATATATATTACTTATCGTTTATTATAACACACATGTTGTGTGACAAGGTTCATAACTCTAGCATGACTATTTCTAGAAATTACTCCCCCTTGAACTTGGAATTGATGTTAACAAATGTTATTTTTAGCTCAACTATTCGAAGAATATGAAGAGCTATTGCAGTCACCCCGGCATCGTCGTCCACGTTCGCATCGGCATCTGCATTGGTTAAAGTTTTTTGTAAAGTCAAATGTGTCAATTATTGCTTGAGGTATTCAATTGAAACTTACAATACTTATTTAAAGTAACAATGTACATCAGATTGACAAGTTGGATAACTCTGCCTACAATATTTGCAGAATTATGCCCCTTTGAAACTTAGAAATTTTGGTTCAAGGTTAAAGGTCTTAAAAACTATCAAAAAATTTACTTGAAATTTTACACATGTAATTACGGTCAAAATTGAAGGTCATATCTCAAGATCCATTACTCTGCCATGTATTTTGACTGAATTATGCTCCCTTTTGTACTAAAAAATATCTCATTTTCTTGGTTAAGTTTTACATGCAAGTTTATTAAAGATACAAACTTGAAACTTCATATGTATATTTGTGGTCATAAATAATGATCACTGAAGAGCACTCATATCTGTGTCATGTATTTAGGCTGATTTTTCTCCCCCTTTTTATTTAGTCTCTTGGTTAATGTTTACATGTAAGTTTTACATATCTCGATAACTATCAGAGATTTTGATTTGAAACTTCACATATGCATGAAGGGTCATAATTGTATGTCACATGACTGTCCATTCAAACTCCAACACGTCCATTACAAAACTGCTGACTTGTTCCTTGATTTTGAAATATATTTTCATCAACAAAATAAGGGTTCCTGATAATTTAATCTTTTTACACATTTTTAGCTCGACTTTTTTTTTTGAAAAAAAAGTAGAGGTATTGTTATAGTCGGGTCGGCGTTTCCGTTGCCGTTCCCGTCCGCAAACTTGTACCTGGATCATAACTTTTTTATTTCTTGGTGTATTGTCTTCATACTTGGCCACAACAACCCTTGGGACAAGACCTTTCAGTAGACCACACTAACCTTGACCTTCATCCATAAATGACCTTGACCTTCAAGGTTAAAAGTCCAATTTTTGCTTGTTAATGCTGTTATTGGCTGTAACTTTGTTATTTTTGAATGGATTGTCTTCAAACTTGAACATAATAATCTTCAAGGATATCCCTTAAAAATAACCAGCCAGACCTTGACCTTCACTCATAAATGACCTTGACTTTGAAGGTCAAATTATTGAAATTTTCATTTTTTTGGCTATTATTGGCTGTAACTTTGTTATTTTTGAATGGATTGTCTTCAAACTTGAACATAATTATCTTCAGGGATATCCCTTAAAAATAACTAGACAGACCTTGACCTTCACTCATAAATGACGTTGACTTTGAAGGTCAAATTATTGAAATATTCATTTTTTTGGCTATTATTGGCTGTAACTTTGTTATTTTTAGCTCGACTATACGAAGTATATGGAGAGCTGTCCTACTCGTCCCGGCGTCCGCGTCCGCGTCCAGATTTTAGATTAAAGTTTTGGTGCAGTAAAATATTTTTCACTATAACTTTGTCATTTCTTAAGGTATCAACTTCAAACTTCAAATATAATTGTTCCTTATCATCAACCACATCTTATGTGACAAGGTTCATAACTCTAGCACCAATATTTTCAGATTTATCTCCCCTTGAACTTAGAATTTTCCTTAAAAAATACTATTTTTTACTGTTACTTCTTTATTTCTTAAGGGATCAACCTCATACTTCAAATATATGTACCTTATCATCATCCCCATCTTATGTGACAAGGTTCATAACTCTAGCACCAATATTTTCAGATTTATCTCCCTTTGAACTTAGAATTTTCCTTAAAAAATATTATTTTTTACTGTTACTTATTTCATTTCTAAAGGGATCAACTTCATACTTCAAATATATTTACGTTATCATCATCCACATCTTATGTGACAAGGTTCATAACTCTAGCACCAATATTGCAAGAATTATCTCCCCATAAACTTAGATTTTTTTACTAGAAAAATGTTATTTTTTATTATAACTTTTTTATTTTTAAAGATATCTACCTCAAACTTCAAATACTTATTCCTTATCATCAATTACATTTTATGTGACAATGTTCATAACTCTTGAAGCAATATTTACAGATTTATCTCTCTTTGAACTTAGGATTTTCTTTAAGAAATATAATAACTTCTTTACTTTTTAAGGTATCTACTTCAAACTTCAAATATATATTTCTTATCATTACACAAATGTTGTGTGACAAGGTCCATAACTCTAGCATGACTATTTCTAGAATGAATTATTCCCCTTGATCTTGGAATTTATGTTAACAAATGTTATTTTTTTACTATAACTTAATACATAATTATACATAATTGATTTTTCTTTCATAGTTTTGTCCTCCTTACTGCGTCCAGTATTTTATTAGTCGAGCTTCGCTGTCTCCTGTGACAGCTCTTGTTGAATGGATTGTCTTGAAACTTGAACATAATAATCTTCAAAGATAACTGTTAAAAATATACCGAAAGACCTTGACCTTCACTCATTAATGACATTGTCTTTGAAGGTCAAATTATTGAAATTTTCATTGTTTTGGCGGTAACTGACTGTAACTTTGCTATTATTGAAGGGATCAACTTATTCATCATCATCATCATCATCATCATCATCATCATCAACAACAACAACAACAACAACAACATGTTTCTATTTATAGAATTGCGTGTTTCTATTTATAGAATTGCGTGTTTCTATTTAAAGAATTGCGTGTTTCTATTTATAGAAATTGCGTGTTTCTATTTATAGAAATTGCGTGTTTCTATTTTTAGAATTGCGTGTTTCTATTTTTAGAAATTGCGTGTTACTATTTTTAGAAATTGCGTGTTACTATTTATAGAAATTGCGTGTTACTATTTTTATAATTGCGTGTTTCTATTTTTATAATTGCATGTTACTATTTTTAGAAATTGCGTGTTACTATTTTAAGAATTGCGTGTTACTATTTTTAGAATTGCGTGTTTCTATTTTTAGAATTGCGTGTTTCTATTTTTAGAATTGCGTGTTTCTATTTATAGAATTGCGTGTTACTATTTATAGAATTGCGTGTTACTATTTATAGAATTGCTTGTTTCTATTTAGAGAATTGCGTCTTTCTATTTATTGAATTGCGTGTTTCTATTTATAGAATTGCGTGTTTCTATTTATAGAATTGCGTGTTTCTATTCATATATATATACAAAATAGATAAACAAAACTAATGTGACAAGACAGACCAACTAAATTTATAAAAAGGAAACGTTAAGATATGTTCAAACCTTTCTATGTTTGCGTTTAGAAAAAGTAAAAAGTCGAGCGTTGCCCCCGCCCGGCGGTGGCTCTTGTTGTTCACAGGTAGAGGCCTGTTTTAGCTCGACTTTTTTTTTTTGAAAAAAAAAAAGTCGAGGTATTAAAGTCCTGGCGGAGTTGCCGTCTGCAAACTTGTACCTGGATCATAACTTTTATTTCTTGGTGTATTGTCTTCATGCTTGGCCACAACAACCCATGGGACAAGACATTTAAGTAGACCACACTAAACTTGACCTTCATCCATAGATGACCTTGACCTTCAAGGTCAAATGTCCAAATTTGGTTGTTCTTGCTATTTTTGGCTGTAACTGTTATTTTTGAATGGATTGTCTTCAAACTTGAACATAATATTTTCAAGGATATCCCTTTAAAATAACCAGACAGACCTTGACCTTCACTCATAAATGACCTTGACTTTGAAGGTCAAATTATTGAAATTTTCATTTTTTTGGCTGTAACTGCCTATAACTTTGCTATTATTGAATGGATTGACTTCATATTAGAACAGAAGATTCTTAAGGACAAGACCTTCATGTTTATCAAACTCAAATTGACCTTGGCTCTTTTATGACCTTGACCTTGAAGGTAAAATTATTGAATTTATTATTAAATTTATATACATATATATAATTATATTATTATGATATTATTTTATTCAACAAGTACAATAAATTCAGTGATGAACTTATTCTATTTATCACATACCCAAAATAAAGACCGTTTAAAGTGAAATAAGAGTCATTTTTCATTTACACGCCTATAGTATAACGCTAACATTTAGCGCGTCTTTACACTATGTTTGTATAACGCTTATGATGTCACGTTAAAATATTTGCACGGCTGTGCAATACCATATTTATGGAGTCGCAAAATCGGCACGGATGTGTGATAAGTTATAGAAAGAGCATCGAAACACGAGGCTATCTGATTTGTACGAGGGAGTGTAGCCCCTGAGTATTAATCAGATTGCCAAGTGTTTTGATTCTCTTTCTCTTTTGTATCATAGTCAAACAAAAAAATATGTTGCCTGTTGTCACAATATGAAACCTCAGAAAAAAATAACCAATCAACGAGCATCTGAATATGATATTTCTATCGCTTTCCCTTTCCCTGCCGTCACAATTAGTAAATCCCAGCAAAAATGAGCCAATCAATGGGCATGCTCTGGAGTGCGGGTAACTAATACCTGCACTCCAGTAAACGCACTGTGCATGTATATGTATACGATTTAACTATGACACATTTTCAACAGAAAGGTCCCCAAACTATGATACAAATATATATATGTTTTAGGTCACCTTGCACTTTGTGCAGGTGAGCTTTTAGGATGGCCAATCATTTGCGTCCGGCATCCGTCCACATTTTATTCAAACAATATCTTCTATAATACCACTTGGCCAATATTAATGAAACTTGGCAGGAATACTCTTTGTATGAAGCTCTATCAAGATTGTTCAAAGAATGCCATTCCATGCTAAACTCTGGTTGCTTAGAATGGCAGCTAAAAGAAAAAACTTAAAAGTTCTTATACTTCAAAATGGAAAGGGCAAGAGCTTAGATATTTCTCACAAGGCATAAGCTTGTTGGTTTCTACAAAGTATAATCAAATTATGGCCTAGAGTTGAAAATTGGTCTCTGTTTTGGGGGTTAAAGGGATTTATTATTGCAAGGTTGTATAGACTTTCTTTGTAGGGATAAATTGAGATGGTGTATCTTGTATTTTTTGTCTCAACAGACATTGTTATGAAGATTTTTCTGTTAAAGTATTAGAAAGATTGAAAGGTTGTTGAATGTACATGTGAATGTTAATTCAAAACAGAGTCAATCAGAATAGCACAAATGAGAGCTACTGTGAAGTTGATTACCCCATTCAATAATGGATTCTAGCTTCCATTAATTTCTTAACACCATCAGAAAGGAGACTATGTCATTTCCGAAATACAATGTAAAATCGGTTCTTGACAATGACTTGCACATGTTATTGTGTAATAATAATCACAAAGAAATGAAAGTGAACGAAAAATGTTGTATTTTTTTCCCAAAAATTAGCTGATTAAGATAAAAGTTTAATTTACAGTACGGATATAATTTTTACATCCTTCCAGTTTGCGGGAAAAATCATATATTTCAAGGGATTTAAATCAATACAGGATTAGACGCTTGTGGAAATCATTATCAGAAAATAGACAAACATCGTTTTTTTCGCCGATTTTCAAATTTTTCATTCATTATCATACATAAATCGGCGTGAAAAGATGAATTAGACCTTTTAAAGTTCATTCCATTGGGTAAAAAGGCAAGATTTTATCATTTTATCATTCAAGCACCGCTGTCCGGTATATACCGGAAAACGGTATTTAGTGTGAAGCTCCAATCCTTTTTTTAGTCTCACTCTATAATTTCAAGCACAGACAATATTGTTATAGACGTTGAAATATGAAATTTTTTCAAAATGGCTTATATTAAGTTTTTTGATATACACATGTATATGATCAGTACATGTGCTTGGATTGACAAATATATATATTATTTGGATTTTAAAGGCGTTTTAAGCTCCACACCCCAAGTGTCTGTGATTTCAAGATACCTTTTCAGGTCTATAGCTTATCCACTTCCTGTTTACAGACTTAGTTAAATGTTCGACATTAATGGTCAATGGTAGGATTTTTTGTAATATCACAGCCTTATAATGTATGTTATTATATATAGATATAGAAATAGTATCCGTCCGTCCGTCCGTTCGCACTCACAGGACAGTAATTATGTGGCTAGAGGGACAATAGGTAACTGTTCTTTCTCTTTGATGTCATTCATTCCGTAATGCTTTTATGTGGCTATTTTCTTTTGTGTTTGTTTGTTTGTTTGTTTGTTTCATTTTACGCCTTTTTCCAACAGTATTTCAGTCATATAGGCGGGTAGTTTCCTAACCATCGTTCCTGGAGAGTTACACCAGTACTAGACTACCTTCCTCCGCGCTAAACTACCAAAGCATCTCCCGGGGATCGAACCCACGCCAGAGAGGTAACTGGATTAGAAGTCATCGACTCTAACCCCTCGACCACGGAGGCGGCTTTTTCTTTTGTGTGGCTAAAAAGAACAATAGAGAGAACAATGGAGTAGCCACATAATTACTCTCCTGTTAGAACTGGCGTCTTTCCGTCCGACATTTTTGTCCAGAGCATATCTCAAAATGTATTTAAAATATCAACTTGAAACTTCATAGGTGGATAGACCTCATTGAGGAGGAATGCAGTGCACAAGACTGATAACTCTATCCTGCATAATTTTTTAGTTATTGCCCTTTGTTATTTTTCAAAATTAATTTTTGTCCAGAGCATAACTCAAAAAGCCTTTGAGATATCAACATGAAACTTCATAGGTGCATAGATCTCACTCAGGAGGTGTGCAGTGCACAAGAATGATAACTCTACCTTTCATAATTTTTGAGTTATTGCCCTTTGTTATTTTTCATACTTAATTTTTCACCTGAGTTGAGCATAACAAAAGTGTTTGAGATGTCAACATGACATGTCATAGGTAGATAGATCTTATTGAGGAGGAATGCTGTGCACAAGAATGAAAACTCTTCCCTATTTTGTCCGGAGCTTATCTCAAAAAATATTTGAGATATCAACTTGAAACTTCAAAGGTGGATGGATCTCATTGAAGGGGAGTGCAGTGCACAAGAATGATAACTCTTGCCTGCATAATTTTTTAGTTATTGCCCTTTGTTATATTTCAAAATTAATTTTTCTTCAGAGCATAATTCAAAAGGCCTTTGAGATATCAACATGAAACTTCATAGGTGCATAGATCTCACTCAGGAGGTGTGCAGTGCACAAGAATGATAACTACCTTCACAATTTTTGAGTTTTTGCCCTTTGTTATTTTTCATACTTAATTTTTCACCTGAGTGGAGCATAACTCAAAAGTGTTTGAGATGTCAACATAAAACTTCATAGGTGCATAGATCTTATTGAGGAGGAATGCTGTGCACAAGAATGATAACTCTTCCCTATATAATTTTTGAGTTATTGCCCTTTGTTCTTTTTCATACTATTTTGTCCGGAGCTTATCTCAAAAAATATTTGAGGTATCAACTTGAAACTTCATGGGAGGATAGATTTTACTGAGGAGGGGTGCAGCACACAAGAATGATAACCTACCCTGCATTATTTTTAGTTATTATCCCCCGCCGATGGAATCGGGAGGGGGATATAGTTTTGGCGTTGTCCGTCCGTCCGTCCATCCGTCTGTCTGTCCGAATTTCATTTCCGGAGTAGTTCTCTGCAACTACTGGCTGGAATTCAACGAAACTTTATGGGAATCATCCATATCAAGAGGAGATGCGCATATCGTCTGCTTGTTCTGGTCCGACCCTTTAACTCAGAGTTATGGCCCTTGATTAGTTATGTAGTATGTATATAGAGTAAAAATCGTTTCCGGAGTAGTTCTCTGCAACTACTGGCTGGAATTCAACGTAACTTTATGGGAATCATCAATATCAAGAGGAGATGCGCATATCGTCTGCTTGTTCCGGTCCGACCCTTTAACTCAGAGTTATGGCCCATGATTAGTTATGTAGTATGTATATAGAGTAAAAATCGTTTCCGGAGTAGTTCTCTGCAACTACTGGCTGGAATTCAGCGAAACTTTATGGGAATCATCAATACCAAGAGGAGATGCGCATATCGTTGGCTTGTTCCGTTCAGACACTTTAACTTAGAGTTATGGCCCTTGATTAGTTCATGCACACTTTATCTTAGAGTTATGGCCCTTGATTAGTTATGCAGTATGCATATGGAGTAAAAATCCTTTCCGCGCTACTTCTCTGCAACTACTGGCTGGAATTCAACGAAACTTTATGGGAACCTTCAATACCAAGAGGAGATGCGCATATCGTCGGCTTGTTCCGGTCAGACACTTTAACTCAGAGTTATGGCCCTTGATTTGTTATGCAGTATGCATATGGAGTATTTAAAATCGTTTCCGTGCTACTTCTCTGCAACTACTGGCTGGAATTCAACGAAACTTTATGTGAACCTTCAATACTAAGAGGAGATGCGCATATCGTCTGCTTGTTCCGGTCAGACACTTTAACTCAGAGTTATGGCCCTTGATTAGTTATGCAGTATCCATATAGAAAAATATTTGTTTCCTCGCTACTTCTCTGCTTCTACTGGCTGGAATTCAATGAAACTTTATGGGATACTAAAAGGAGATGTGCATATAGTGGCCTTGTTCCCGGTCAGATACTTATAACTCAGATTTATGGCCCTTGATTAGTTATGTAGTATGCATACATCTCATTGGCATTTCCAGATTTTACTATTTAACACAAAATTATGGCTCTGTTATTGCCCTGAATATTTATCAAGTTCAAAGAATATTACTGTTTATGCCATGATTAATATATAAATATAGCCTTATGTCTTCAGTTGTTGTGTTAATAATAACCAGTACTCGGCGGGGGATATAAATTCAACGAATTTGCTTGTTGCCCTCAGTATTCACATAGGTTTCAAATCTGTAATCACTTCAGCCATTAGTTTTCATTACCAAAAGACCTCTTAAAATTGAATTAATCTGCTCTACTACATATACATCCTCTTAAAATGGAATTATTCTGCTCTACTACATATACATTCTTCCAATGAGCATACCCATTCGGCGGGGGATGGCCATGTTGACATGGCTCTTGTTTGGTATACAAATGCAACCTGGCCATTTTTGTCTTTGACCCATTTTTATTGAAGTATTATCCAAATTTGTACTTCGTCTTGTTAATTATGATGTCATTGTTAAAATTTTCATGATGTAAACATGCTACAGGGAGTGTATTTTTTAGCAACCTGTACTTTAAAGAAAAAAAAGAGGTATTTCTATACACTTGTTTGCATTCCTGTTGCTGTTGGCCAAAATTACTTTACATTTGACACTAACCTTTAAATGACATTAAAGAATTTTATAAACCTGGTGCTTGTTTTTAAAGCAGCTGACCTCCAGAAGATTGCAGAAAAAACTGCAGTCTTGCTAATATTTCAAAATCCCCCCTCAAAAACATTATATAGTTGAAAGAAATCGAAATGAAACTTAAAAATGTCCATATTTTAACATGCTTGCTCTGAAAACAAACAGTTCGCCTTTTATTATACCACTGAATTCTTTCATCCGGGTTTTTTTAGTCCCCTACCGGTTTACCGGAGGGGACTTTAGGTTTACCCTCCGTCCGTCTGTCTGAGCAACCAAAAAGGGTAAGGGGGCCATCTAACAGTAAACAGAACAAAAGAGAACAATAGAGTTCATTCCGTAATAATAGAATAAGGGGCCATGGCCCTCTATTAAACAAAGGAAAATAATAAAAGAAATGGCCCTTTAGTCCATTAAAGTGGCACATCCGTCTGTCAGTCCGTCTTTCCACAAAACTGGATCCCGCGATAACGCAGAAAGTAGGATGGCCAATCAAATGCGTCCGTCGTCCGTCCACATTTTATTCAAACGACATCTTCTATAATACCACTTGGCCAATATTAATGAAACTTGGCAGGAATACTCTTTGTATGAAGCTCTATCAAGATTGTTCAAAGAATGCCATTCCATGCTAAAGTCTGGTTGCTATGGCAACTAATAGAAAAAACTTAAAAGTTCTTATACTTCAAAATGGAAAGGGCTAGAGCTTAGATATTTCTCACAAGGCATTAGCTTGTTGGTTTCTACAAAGTATATTCAAATTATGGTCTAGAGTTGAAAATTGGTCTCTGTTTTGGGGGTTAAAGGGTTTTTTTATTGCAAGATTATATAGACTGTCTTTGCAGGGATAAATTGAAAAAGTGTATCTTGTATTTTTTGTCTCAACAGACATTTTTATGAAGATTTTTTCTGTTAAAGCATTAGAAAGATGAAAATGTTGTTGAATGTGAATGTTAATTCAAAACAAAGTCAATCAAAATAGCACAAATTTCAGAGCTACAGTGAAGTTGATTTCCCCATTCAAAGATGGATTCTTCCATTAATTTCGTCACACCATCAGAAAGGAGACTGTGTCATTTCCGAAATACAATGTAAAATATTTCGGTTCTTGACATTGACTTGCACATTTTATTGTGTAAGATATTGCACAAAGAAACGAAAGTGAACAAAAAATGTTGTATTTTTTTCACAAAAATAGCTGATTACGATAAAAGTTTAATTTACAGTATGGATATTACTTAAATACATGACCTTCCGGTTTGCGGGAAAAATCATATATTGTACACCGGTCTTACTGAATCTGCTGAACGAATTATGTCATAATATTTCATTCTGATCATAAACATACAATTCATATCATCAAATAATGTATATCAATCAGTCCTGAGTCAACATTTTTGCTTAAGAAAACATCTGTATCAATCTGACCTATAAACAAAACTAAACCGGAAGTAGGACAAAATGGCGGCCTTGTACAAGGAAATTGAGAAATTTTGTAACATAAACGCGTATTTCAAAACAAAGAAGTGAAGATGAATGCAATTATCAGTGTGCTTCATTGAAACAGGTATTTTATTAACTATTTTTAAAGTATTAAGGGATGACATTCAGTATTTATGTAAATATCACCTCCCGTGATATGATTTCTAAAATAATACATGTACACATGTGTTATTCACCTCAATAAATGTAAGTGAAAATGGAACAATAATTATGGTAATTATCCATGGTGCTAGAAATACTTAATTATCTTCATCATGTTGTTAACTAAGAAGCTTATAATTTAAAAATTACCAAACCTTACAATAGTTATCAATTTAAACTTGAAAATCTACTCTAAATGACTTCCAAAACAGTAATTTTTGAAACATGAAAATGATTCATGTAGAAAAATAACACAAGAAAAAACTGATTTGACTCATGAAAATTTTTGGCCAAACAGTTTGCCACGTGAAATTCTGACCTTCCTGAGATCCCTGCTGTTTGTTGTTGTTTTTTTTATAACATTTTACAAGATTTAATTTTATGATTAAACCTGTGTATAGAGCCACTCAGGTGAACAGGAAGAAGTTTTTGTAGAAAGTGGTGTCCTAATATGATAAACCGCAGATACTTGGGGGTTAGATCCTGTCCCCAACATGATACCCCTGAGTAAACACTTTTATCCAAAAATATTTTAATATTTAAACACTAATGGGATATCTGTTACAACTATAATACTGGTTTTCGAAAAATTTTACATAATTATATGCAAAAAAAAATACTGTTTACCATCATGTATTGAGACTTGATTCCAGGCAGGCATGCTAATTGGTTGGGCCATTTTTGAAAAATGGCCCGGTAATTTTGGTAACAGTTTTCTCAGCAACTACTCTACAGAACCTCATAATATTTAGTATACAGCATTAACACATTGACCCATACCATGGGATTCGATTTCAGGTCTGTCACTCATTCACTTCATGTTTACTGACTTAGTTAAATTCATAATAATGGTCAATGGTAGGAATTTTTCGTAACAATTTCCTTAGCAACTACTTATCACAGCCTCTTGATATTTGGTATACAGCATCAACATGTAGTCACATACAATGGGATATGATTTTAGGTATGTGGCTTATCCAACTACCGTTTGATGACTTAGTTAAATTTTCGGCATTAATTGTAAATGGAAGGAAATTTCCGTAACAGTTTTCTCAGCAACTACATATCACAGCCTCTTGATATTTGGTATTGTGACTGCATTAACATGTGGTTCCAAGTTCAGTTCTATCGCTTATCCACTTCCTGTTTACTGACTTAGTTAAATGTTCGACATTAATGGTCAATGGTAGGAAATTTTTGTAACATCACAGCCTCATGAGTCATGTTATTTGGTCGGCCATTTTTGCCTTTGACCCATTTTTATTGAAGTATTATCCAAATTTGTACTTCGTTTGGTTAATTATGATGTCATTGTTAAAATTTTCATGATGTAAACACACTACAGGGAGTGTATTTTTTAGCAACCTATATTTTAAAGAAAAGAAAAAAGAGGTAATTTCTATAGACTCGTTTGCATTCCTGTTGCTGTTGGTCAAAAATACTTTACATTTGACACTAACCTTTAAATAACATTAAAGAATTTTATAAACCTGTTGCTTGTTTTAAATAAGAAAAATCCAGTTAAGGTCTATTCCTTAAGGTGAGCGATATAGGGCCATTATGGCCCTCTTGTTCTTTTCTTCCTATGTTGAAAATTCTGGTTGCTATGGCAACAAATACACTGAATTTTAAAGATTTCTGATTCTGATTTTTACGATTTTTCACTATATCTTCTTTATTTCTTAAGGTATTTACTTCAAACTTTAAATATTAGTTTCTGGTCATCAACCACATCATATGTGACAAGGTTTACAACTCTAGCACAAAAATTATCAGAATTACCTCCCTTGAACTTAGAATTTTCATGAAAAAAATGTTTTTTTTTTAATAACTTCTTTATTTCTTAATGTATCTGCTTCAAACTTCATATGTATGTTTCTTATTATCACTCAACATATGTGAAAAGGTTCAATACTCTAGCAAGACTATTTTCAGAATTATGCCCCCCTTGAACTTTTTCGAGAAATTGGTATTTTTTACTCCCAACTTCTTCATTCCTTTTAGGATTTACTTCAAACTCCCACATCATAATAATATGACAAGATTTTTTCCAACAAATTTACTTAAAATAGAGAAAAGTTGAAACATTTGTTATACTTATTTATCCTGAGAAAATTGGACCTTTCGATTATCTATTGTGTAAACATAATTTCCTTACTTGGCAGGGAAACTAACACATTACTTTGATATATACAAACTTAGAACTCAAAAGATTTAAGTTCATTGATGTCATTCATTCATTCAATGGTATAACTGAATGGCCAATGGCCCATCAGAATGTTCACTGCGGTATACCGTACCCCGGATATTGCTCTATATTATGAGGACTTTCATCCCATTTCGCGACTTTGAACGAGGAAAGAAGGTATGTTTAGTGACGATATTTAGTCATTTTGAATTGGTTTGATATAAATTTTGTAGAAAAACAAATACTTCGATAATTTCTCTAGTTACTGAAACCCCCAAAATGTTGAGAAATAGCTTTGAAATGTAATAAGGAGGTAAAATTCGTCTCTTTGCTCACGTGATAAATGAGCTCGGATCAGTCAAATTTGATGTTTTTGTGCATATACTTCCTTAAAAGAAAAATTTGAATCGAGTGAAATGTGATAATGATGATAATGTTTATGTTGTAAATGTTCAATCAACAATAGAACCTCAGATGACAGTGCATTTTGAGAATAAATACACATGTCAGTGTACCGAGTATTGCTTTGGAGTTGCCCGCCGGTGTCACGAGTATTGCTTTTTAGTGTAACGAGTATTGGTTATCAATAACGAGTAAATGCAAGTAGTAAACACAAAGTATTTAACACATTTAATTTTAAATATTTCTTACTGTGTTTACACTATATGTACAGAATATGCAGAATTCGGAGGTACTTTACTGGAAACATCTGCGAATAATCCAGATTTTCATTTCTGCTCGTGAAAAATCTCAGTTTTCTGTGTTTAAAATGTTCTCGTTGCTATCGAAGGATCAACCTTTCCAGAATTTGTTAATACTTATTGCATATCTTACTTTAAATAGTAAAAAAATGCATCCAAAGTGCATTAATACTGCCTCAAGATTGTCAATATTAGACGGTATTGAGCAAGTGTGCCAATATCTAATATCAACCGACTTCCTACTATGCCAAAAAATCCATATAACGGTAACTTTCGGACATTTTGCACCTGCACTCTGGCAACGGCAGACCGTCTGCACGTGAAATTTTGTTACGCCTTAGCAATGAGTTACCGTATGACTGCCGAGCGGGTACAGCTAAAAAAAACGAATAATGGATTTTGATAAGATTAAGATAAAGGGCAGCAGATGCAATAAAAAGGTTATGTTCCTTATAACCTTTTACCTCATAAAGGCGTGTTTTGAAGGCTTTACACCCCCACCCCTTTTGAGGCCTCAAATAGTGTAAAACATGCGCTATTTAGGCCCCAAACACTGTTTTTTCGTTTGAGAAATGTTGTTCAAAAGAGTGATCACTTTTTCGGCGCCACCCCCATTAAAAAGGTACATCAAGGGGGTTACACAGGGGGGATGTGCCCCCTTCTGTTTGGGGGTTTGAAGTGGGGCAGTAGCCCCTCTAATCGTCGAGAAGACTTGGGACTTGTGGGGGGCTTAATGGCCTTAGGTCGATTTAAAGGTACCGTGTAATCAACGCCGAAAACCTTAGACTTTATCTCAATCAATTGAGAAGTTGGTGCACATTGAAATCAGTTTTGATGGGAAAAAACAACGCAAAATAGAGATTTTTGGCAATTTTGAGATGCCCCCCGTTGCCATGGTAACTGGAAATTTAAAATTGAGCATGCTATTCCACAGGCTATGGTCCAGCTAACATTTGTGCCCAGTTTGATCAGTATTGCAGCATTTTTTATAGTTTCATAGCAGTTTAAACTTGTAACAAGAGGCTTAATTATAATTCAATAAAAACAGCCATTTTTCGCATTATGCTCATGCAGTAAAAGGTTAAGACGATACCGGCATGCTTGGACGGCATAAGCCCTCGGGCCAATATTTTATGATGTGCGTCGATATGTTTCTTAAGGCAAACTTGCCCTGTAAAAACCTATTATTAATGTTTATCTACATATGTTTTTTTTTATTCTTGTCCTTTTCAGAGATGGGTCTCCTTGATCAAAGTTTCTTGAGACATGTATTGAAAGTTTTTTATCGTCAATTTTGATGATTCTACCCTGCTTCCGACCCTGCACACACTTTATTTCATCCATAGTGTGATTTTCAATCAAATGGAAAATTAAATCTCTGTATTTGCCCGTAGGAAAAGAACAGTATTAACACTGAAAATGCATTGTGAATCTGAAATATTTGAATAAATATCATATAAACAGTACATTATCAGAAAAATGAAATTGAATCGATAAACAGACGTGAAAATTAGACAAAAATATCGATTTTCCATACTAATGTGCTCATTCTGTTTTGCAATACTCTGTACACTAAAGTTGGGCTATTTTGCAATACTCTGTACACTTAAAATCAATACTCGGTACACTTTCTTGTATCTTTTTTGGCCTGTATCTTTTTGTACTTTCACACTTTTTGCCTGAAATTTGGACAAGGCATACTTGGATTGTGAATAAGAAAATTGCTCGATTCAATTTTTTTTATATTGGTAATATAATAATTTCTAACGATTCTACAGTATCGCGGTCAATATTTTCTAGTGAGCAGCGGATCGTTTAGGGGTAGTTTAATCAATTTTACAAATACCTGTAATACTTTTACGTCTTTTAGAGCTACAAAAATACCTCTAGATATATAAAACCCGTTGAGATAAATGAAATAGCCATTAGTTTGGAAAATATCGTCGCTGAACTTACCTTCGTTCCCCGTTCAAAGTCGCGAAATGGGATGAAAGTCCTCATAATATCGAGCAATATCCGGGGTACGGTATACCGCAGTGATGTTGCTGGGGTTCTTACCGGTAGGGGACTTATGGATTGCTTGCAATACTATGATAATTGCTTGTTTTTCTAGTATTTCGTGATCGTACAGGACAATGTCGTGACCTATGCTCCATAACGCACGGAATCCGGGATTTTTATCAATCATATAGGGATACGAATAACTGCTTTTGTTTTTATATTTGTAGTAATTCATGGCACTAAAAATTACAATTGATTAATTATTTCATATTATGTGATGACCGATTTATCGATTTAACCTTAAGCTTGAAATGTGATAGGGGCTACTTAATGACAAAAATTGATAAACGATCCCGGGCATACCGGATACCGGGATTTTTTCGGATCACTGTTGTGACACATGACCGCGTTAAATGAATTATCTTCTCTTATTTATATTGGCTACTACACTAGTAACATAGTAGATAATGGAAAAGAAAACCTGATATATTAACGCTTTAGTCAATATTCTTTCTTGAATTAAGGTGTCAGTAATGATGGATTTCTACAATAAACCTTACTAGATCAGTATTTACCATTTACTTGAAATTTTATTTCATTTTTTTCATTTTACCAACTGGAGGTCAGTGGCTTTAAAATGAAAAATACTTTTAAGATCTATTCCTGAAGGTGAGCGATATAGGGTCATCAGATGATGGCCGTCTTGTTTTTTGGTTTTTATTTGCTTTTTATGCCACCGCAGCATCTGCGATGCGGTGGCATATAGCGATTCACCTGTGTGTATGTATGTATGTATGTATGTTTGTGTGTTATATAGATTACATAGAGAACTTCAAATATCTTCTTGTGAAAAACCACTAGTCCAATTTCAACCAAACTTGGCAGGATTGATCCTTGGGTGAAGGGCTTCCAAAGTTGTTCAAAGAATTTCATACCATGCAGAAATCTGGTTGCCATGGCAACCAAAAGGAATTATAAGAAGAAATTTTAAAATCTTCTTGTAAAGACCCAAAAGGCCTAGAGCTTAGATATTTTGCATAAGGCATTGTCTGGTAGACCTCTACAAAGATTGTTCAAATTATAGCCCTGGGGTCAGAATCGGCCCCGCCCCGGGGGTCATTGATTTTCACTATATGTACATGTAGTAAAAACTTAAAATACCTTCTTGTAAAGACCCAAAAGGCCTAGAGCTTAGATATTTTGCATAAGGCATTGTCTGGTAGACCCTTACCAAGATTGATCAAATTATAGCCCTGGGGTCAAAATCGGCCCGCCCCGGGTGTCATTGATTTTCACTATATGTATATAGTAAAAACTAAAAAAATTTCTTCTAGCAATTGACAAATGCTAGAGGTTAGATATTTTGCATGAAACATTGTGTAGTGAACCTCTAGCAAGATTGTTCAAATTATAGCCCTGGGGTCAAAATTGCCCCCGCCCCGGGGGTCATGGCTTTTCAATATACACAATAGTTATAAATCAAAAAATCTTATTGTCTGAAGGTACAAGGCTTAGAGCTTTAATATTTAACTATCATCTATAGGTACGCTACCAAAGTTGTTCAAATTTTGCCTCTAGTGTCAAAATTAGCCCCGCCCCAGGGGCCATAGGTTTTCCTTATATGTATATAGTAAAAACTTAAAAAATCATCTTCTCTAAATTTACAAAGGCTACAGTTAAGATATTTTGCATGAAACATTGTGTAGTGAACCTCTAGCAAGATTGTACAAATTAAAATAATAGCTCTGGGGTCAAAATTGGCCCCACCCCCAGGGGTCATTGATTTTCACTATGTACATATAGTAAAAAATTAAAAAATCTTCTTCTCTGAAGGTACAAGGCTTAGAGCTTTGATATTTAATATAAAATATCATCTATGGGTCCTCTACTAAAGTTGTTTTAATTATGCCCCTAATGTTAAAATTGCCTTGCCCTAGAGGCGATAGTTTTCCTTATATGTACAAAGTAAAAACTTGAAAATCTTCCTCTCTGAATTGACAAAGGCTAGAGGGTAAATATATGGCATGAGACTTTGCAAAGTGAACCTCTACCAAGATTGTTCAAATTATAGTCCTGGAGTCAAAATTGGTTCCGCCCTTAGATTTTGATGATGTGACCTACTTTCTTGTCCTTTGATGTACAGCTATGAAATTTGAACCATGTGCACAGATTAAGATGTAAAGTGAACTTTGATACGAGCTGACCTAGATTTTGAGTGTCTTACTATGTTGTCCTTTGATGTAGTCATGAAATTTAGGCTGTGTGAAATATGACCTTCACCACCAAATTCACTAGACTCAAGTGCATTGATATAATCCTAGTCTGATCTTTTACTGGATTAACAATAGATTTAACCACTATAATCTTATAATAAGAATTAAATAGGTCAGGGATCTTTGCATTATGACAATCTTCAATTGTATAGAAACAAAAAAAATCTGTTCCTACACTACTATTTAGTGTTGTATTAATGCGGTGGCATAGCATTTTTCTCAAATGCAATCTTGTTTTTCTTCTGTAATGTGGATATACATGTATATGGAAAGGATTCATACTTTGACAAAACTAATGTGACAAGACAGTCCTATTAAAATTATAAAAAGGAAACGTTAAGATTTGTTAAAACTTTTCTTTGTTTGCTTTAAGAAAAAGTAATAAGTCGAGCGTTGCCCCGCCCGGCACATTCAACTCAAAGTTGACATATAGATACATCTTAGAAATAGGCAGGCCAAGTTTGAATTTGGTCATGGTTTGATGATTTTGGACAAAGTTATCTACCTCTCTTGAATGTTGGAAAGAAAATGAAATGGTATTTAAGCAGAAAATACAAGTCAAGTTTGAATTTGGTTTTAAACCGATGATTTTTGACAGAGTTATCCTTCTTGAGTTAAGAAATTTTCAGTTTCTGCTCCCACTTTTGTAGGAATGTATGTCTGAGATTGACATTTCATGAGCTCACTCACTCACGGTTATCTTGTTTTTATATGCTTTGTATTATCTGTTTGAAATAATGACAAAAACCTGATTTTAAATTTAAAAAAAAAAAACAAAAAACAAAACTTCTTATATGTATTTTGTTTTGTTTGCAGATTATACATGGATCTTACACAATGAAAGCACCTATACAGATTCACAGGTTTAGATCATTGCAAATGTTAGAAATTAAAAGAGTGCCTATACATATGGTAGAAGGATTGTCTAAATTGAGGGGTCAGCTGAAAGAAATAACTGTGTCAAAAAGTTTGCAAACATTAAAGGTATTTTTTAACTCACCTGATAATATCCTCAAGGTGAGCTTTTAGTTTTTGTGATGGCCCATTGTCCGTCGTCCATCGTCTGTCCATGCTTGCATCAACAATTTCTTTAACCCCTTATTTCATATGGACGTCTTTTCATGCCTTTCCACCCCCCTTTTTAGGCCGCAAAAAGTGAAAAAATACCCTATTTAGACACAAAACACTTGTTTTTGTTTGAGAAATGGTGTTAAAAAACGTGATCACTTTTTCGGCACCATCATCTATCAAATAGATACATCAAGGGGGTGCCAGAAGGGGGATGTGCCCCCTTCTGCTTGGGGATTTGATGGGGGAAAGCAGCAGACCCCCTCCTCTCTTTGGACTTGTAAGAGGCTAAAATGGCCTCAGGTCGACCTTAAAGTAACGTGTAACCAACGCTGAAAAGCCTTTGACTCTATCTCAATCCGTTGAGAAGTTGCAGCACTTTAAAATTAGTTTTGATGGAAAAGTCGACACAAAGTAGTGATTTTAGCAATTTTGAGATGTCCCCTTGTTGCCATGGTAACAGGAAATTTAAGATTGAGTATGCCGTTACAAAGACTATGGTCCAGTCAACATTTGTGCCAAATTTGAACAGTATTGAAGCCTTTTAATGCTCCACAAGGTTGAGCATATAGTTGCTGCTTTGTCTGTCCGTCTGCTTTTCTTGTCGGGGACATAACTCCTTAAACAACAACAGGTATCAACATGAAACTTTGTATGAAAATTCTGTATAAGTGGTTAATTTTGCGACATGGAAATATTTGCTATTTTTGCGAATAGAAAATATTGGCAAATATTTCATTACGCAAAATTTATTCCTTTTTATGAAAACTTTTTTTGATCATTTGAAAACATGTGTCCATACAGCATTTTATATGAACTAGTTACTGAGATAAGTTTAGCATTTTATTGTGTCGCCTCTACGGAGTAGTGGCGACATATAGGGATCACTTCTCCGTAGTCCGTCTGTCCGTCCGTCCGTCCGTCTGTCTGTCACAAAATTTGTCCCAACATGAAATTGGCCATCATGAGGCGACACATGTGATTACTGATCGCTCTTGTATGAACTAGTTACTGAGATAAGTTTTTCTCATTGCTTGTTATGCCCCCGAAGGGTGGCATATTACAATGGAACCGTCCATCTGTCTGTAAGTCCATTTAAGTGGCATGTTCGTCCGTCCCGCTTTATACATATAGACATTGGTGGTCGTGTCTGCTCTGAAACTTCAGTATGCATGAAAGGATTTTAATTTTTCTTTCATATATGAAATAACCATAGATGTATGGTGTGTCGCAAACAAGACTTGGGTTCCTACGACTAAGGTCAAGGTCACTGTGGGGGTTCAAACTTTGTCATTTTTTATTGTCCCCCGCCTTTTCGAAGAAAAAAGGGGGATATAGAAATAGGCTGGTGCATCCGTCTGTCCGTACGAACCCAGAGGTACTTGTGTGACTTGGAGAACACCTACCTCCAAGGTCAAGATCACACTTGGAGGTCAAAGATTAACATAGTCTGTTACAGGGTATATTTTGTGTCCGGTCCATAACTTTTTCATAGATCAAAGGATTTTGTAAATACTTGCCACAAATAGTCACTATAATAAGATGATGTGTCATGCACAACACCTGCATCCCTACCTTCAA
This sequence comes from Ruditapes philippinarum, assembly GCF_026571515.1. Lineage (NCBI taxonomy): Eukaryota > Metazoa > Mollusca > Bivalvia > Venerida > Veneridae > Ruditapes > Ruditapes philippinarum. The sequence goes on along the minus strand of NW_026858399.1, from coordinate 165,908 downwards.
GTTCAAGGTCACACTGAGAGGTCAAAAGTTAACATAGTCTGTTTTAGGGTATATTTTGTGTCCGATATAGAACTTCTTCGGGATTTTGAAATAACTAGGCAAAAATACTCACAATAATAATACAATATGTCAAGTACAACACCTGCTCCCCTACCTCCAAGGTCAAGGTCACACTAATAGGTCAAAGGTTAATAGATTCTGTATTTTGGTATATTTTGTGTCCTGTCCATAACTTCTTCATAGATCAAGGGATTTTGAAAATACTTTGCACAAATAGTCACAATGATTAGATGATATGTCATGCGTAACACATGTGTCCCTACCTCCAAGGTCAAGGTCACACGTAGAGGTCAAAGACTTACATAGTCTGTTATATGGTATATTTTGTGTTCAGTCCATAACTTTTTCATAGATGAAGGGATTTTAAAAATACTTTGCACAAATAATCACAATAATAAGACAATATGTCAGGCGCAAAACATGGGTCCCTACCTCCAAGGTCACACTTAGAGGTCAAAGATTAACAAAGTCTGTTATAGGGTATATTTTGTGTCTGATCTATAACTTCTTCATAGTTCAAGGGATTTTGAAAATACTTGGCACAAATAGTTACAATAATAAGATGATATGTCATGCACAACACCTGCACCCCTACCTCCAAGATCAAGGTCACACTTAGAGGTGATAGATTTTAAAATTCCGTGTTTCATTTTATTTCTTTAATAAGTTTATTGTTGCATTTGCAGATCTAGCATTGATCATAATTTTGGACTGAAAGTCCTGAGATCTATATCTCAATCTTTTGAAATAGCACAGTTTTATGCTTTATATAAAACTTCCCTGAGGCGTGGGACGTTGGTAACTTTTACAAATTCTTGTGTTATATAAATATAGAAGGTGGTGGTTGTGTCTGCTCTGAAACTTCAGTATGCATGGAAGGATTGTAATTTTTCTTTCACATATGAAATAACCATAGATGTATGGTGTGTCACAAACAAGACTGGGGTTTTTACCACTAAGGTCAAGGTCACTGTGGAGGTTCAAACTTTGTCATTTTTATATTATATAAATATAGATGGTGGTGGTCGTGTCCGCTCTGAAACTTCAGTATGCATGAAAGGATTTTAATTTTCTTTTACATATGAAATAACCATAGATATATGGTGTGTAGCGAACAAGACTCGAGTTTCTACGAGTAAGGTCAAGGTCACTGTGGAGGTTCAAACTTTGTCATTTTTTATATTATATAAATATAGAAGGTGGTGGTCGTGTCCGCTCTGAAACTTCAGTATGCATGGAAGGATTGTAATTTTCTTTCACATATGAAATAACCATAGATGTATGGTGTGTCGCAAACAAGACCTTGGTTTCTTTGACTAAGGTTAAGGTCACTCTGAGGGTTCAAATCTTGTCATTTTAAATTTTTATATTACATAAATAAAGAAGGTGGTGGTAAAGTCCGCTCTGAACTTCGGTATGCATGAAAGGATTTTAATTTTTCTTTCACATATGAATTAAACATAGATGTATGGTGTGTTGTGAACAACACTCGGGTTTCTACAACTAAGGTCAAGGTCACTGTGGGGGTTTAAACTTTGTCATTTTTTATGTTATATATAGAAGGTGGTGGTCCTGTTCGCTCTGAAACTTCAGTATTCATGAAAGGATTTTAATTTTTCTTTCACATATTAAATAACCATAGATATATGGTGTGTCTCACACAAGACTTGGGTTTCTACAACTAAGGTCAAGGTCACTATGGAGGTTCAAACTTTGTCATTTGTTATGTTATATAGATATAGATGGTGGTGGTCGTGTCCGCTCTGAAACTTCAGTATGCATGAAAGGATTTTAATTTTTCTTTCATATATGAAATAACCATAGATGTATGGTGTGTCGCGAACAAGACTCTGGTTTCTATGACTTAGGTCAAGGCCACTGTGGGGGTTCAAACTTTGTCAATTTTGATGTTAATATACATATAGGCAGTGATGGTCGTGTCTGCTCTGAAACTAATATGCATGAAAGGATTAGATTTTTTATTTCACATTTGAAATTATCATAAATGTATGATGTGTTGCCCTTTAAGACCTGTGTTCCTACGCCTTAGTTCAAGGTCACTGCTGGGGATTAAACTTTTTCAATATTTATGTTATATACATATAAATTGTGGTTGTTGTGTCCGCTCTGTAACATACATATACATGAAAGTTTCAATTTTTATTTAAAAATATAAAGTCACCATAGATGGACAAGACCCAGGTTTCTTTGTCTAATTTAAAGTTCACTGCTGGGGTTCGAACTTTGTCAATTTTTACCACCACACTTAACATGTAATAGGTGGTTTATAACTAAAATTCTTCGGGGGCATTTGTCACGTTTTGTGACAGCTCTTGTTTGTTTAAGTTTAATCTTAACAAATCACAAATGTTTTAATGAAACAATATGTGTTAACAACACAACAGGTTATTCATACAACAAAAGAATGCTTCAAAATATGACAAAGAAATGTGTTATCAGGTGCTTTATCAAACTAACAATGTATGTTTCAAACAATAGTATAAGTAATTAAGGTATTAAACAATTTAATAGAACGGTAACAATAACGGCATATTCTTAACATGTATCTCTTTAATTAATGATCACAAAAACAGTATTAAATTCAAAAAATCATATTTTTCGCAAATATTTACGCACGCAAAAAGTCCACTTTTTGACATTCGCAAAACTATAAAAAATAGATATCAACATAAAACTGTGTAGGTAGATAGATCTCATTCAGGGTAGATGTGCAGTTCAAAAGAACCGTAACTCTGGCTTGTCTAATTTTGGAGTTATTACCCTTTATTCATTTTGTGGGTGTCTATCCGTCGTCCGTAATCTTTTACTTTAAAGCAGCACGCCTCCAGATTCCTGCTAATGTTCATTAAAATTTTGAAAATGTATTCAAAAGTAAAATATTGTTAAGCTGACAGAGAAAATAATATGCACATTTAAAACGGCACTTACAACCAATGTTAATTACAAAAAAGAGGTCATAATATGCAAAATTAACCCTTTCTGCGTTAGTAACGCAGTAGAAATATGGTGAAAATTACTGAAAAATTGGCCATCAATCGCAAATAACATGGAAATTATCACTTTTATCTTTAGTCTTTTTACTTTTCATAAAACCTCAATACATTTTTCTCAAGTTTTATTTTTTTGAAATATTTTGGCTCATCTGGAGGCATGCATCTTTAACCGACATCTCCTCAAACAGCTAAGCTAATTTCATCCAAATTTCACAGGAATGTTCCTTTGGTGGTCTTCAAAGAATTTTATTCCATGCAAAACTCTGGTTGCCATGGTAACCAAAAGAAAAATACTTAAGATATCTTCTTTTAGAAAACCCAAAGAGCTAAAGCTTAGATCTTCTAGTGAGTGTCAACCAAGTTTGTTCAAATAAAAGCCCTTAGGTTAAAAATTGCCCCATTTAAATGGGGGGTGGGTCATTGATTTTCCTTATATGTACATATTAAAAAAAAAATCTTCTTTTAAAAAACCCAAAGGGCTAGAGATCAGATATTAAGCATAAAAAATATTCTTATGTGTGTCTACCAAGTTTGTTCAAATAAAAGCCCTGGGGTCAAAATTGGCCCAACCCAACGGGAAAATCGATTTTCTATATACAGTTGACTCTCAATAAGTCAAAATTGCCTTACTCAAATTCTGCGTCAGTCAAAGACTTAAAGTCTAGTCAAATTGCCCTCTTTATCTTTGTACATTAACTCTGCTTAGGTCAAATTTTGACTTACTGAGACTCCTGTTTAGTCGAAAGGAATGTTTGGTCCCGTCAATTAAAGTCCAACATATTTTCATCTCAATAAGTCAAAGTATGAAAACAACCGACTGATTAAAGGTCGGTGGCATCAATGTGACAATTGTTGCCACTCTGGTTCACATGTTTCATTGTAATTTTAGTTGTCGGTCATCATGTATTATTAACACTTCGTAAAAGTGACTTTAATCGGTTTAAGGACTTAATTGATTTTAACAGTTATATAACTAAATCAAGATCCAGTCTAGGTATGGATGGGTGTTATCAACGTAAATGACATTTGTATAATTAATGTTCCGTCATTTTACATATTCATACATTAATACATACTTCCGGTTCACGATAAATGCTACTTTCATTCTTGTTCGATGATAAATTCTCTAACTTTTAGACGTATTGTTGTTTGAATAAATGTGTTTTTGTGCTTCTATAGACGTAATATTGTCATGAGTGCTTACTTTAAACATGACAGTGCTTAATATTATTACTGATGGACATTCAATCAGGCACAGTCATGTATATACATGTATGAATGCAAACGTAATGGCTGCAGATCGACGCTACTCGAATTCCATTTCTCTCTAAGTGAAATACCCAGTCCCTTGAAATTCGAGTTAGCGAGAGTGAACTGTATGTATAAAGTAAAAGCTTAAATGCTTTTATCTTCTTTTTTTCAAAAACCCTTTTGCAACTGTTGTTTTCCCTTAGTAATGTTTTTTACATATGCACTGTTTCAAATACAAATATAAACTTTGTAATATCAGTTTTAGATTTAGATTTTATATCAACTTTGTTGATAGATAACAATATTGCTTGTTCCTTGTTATGAAGAGTTTGATATTCAGGTGAGCTATTTCAGGGCCATCATGGCCCTCTTGTTAAACTTTGAACTTTGTCCAGGACAACTGAAGAGATATCAACATGAAAGTGTAGGTAGATAGATCTTATATGGTAGATGTGCAGTGCAAAAGAACCGTAACTCTGGCTTGCCTATTTTTGGAGTTATTACCCTTTGTTCATTTTTAGCTCGACTATACAAAGTATATGGAGAGCTGTCCTGCTTGCCCCCACGTCCCTGTCCAGATTTCATATCAAAGTTTTGGTGCAGTAAAATATTTTTCACTATAACCTTTTCATTTCTCAAGAAATCAACTTCATACTTCAAATATATGTTCCTTATCATCAATAACATCTTATGTGACAAGGTTCATAACAATAACACCAATATTTTCAGATTTATCTCCCCTTGAATTAAGATTCCTTAAAAATATTATTTTTTACTGTTACTTTCTTATTTCTTAAACAATCAACTTCATACTTCAAATATATGTTTCTTATCATCAATCACATCTTATGTGACAAGGCTCATAACACTAGCACCAATATTTTTAGATTTATCTCCTCTTGAACTTAAAAGTTTCTTTAAAAAATATTATTTTTTACAGTTACTTCCTTATTTCTTAAGAAATCAACTTCACACCTCAAATATATGTTCCTTATCATCAATCACATCTTATGTGACAAGGTTCATAACTCTAGCGCCAATATTTTCAGATTTATCTCCCCTTGAACTTAGAATTTTCCTTAAAAAATATTATTTTTTACTGTTACTTTCTTATTTCTTAAGCAATCAACTTCATACTTCAAATATATGTTCGTTATATATGTGACAAGGCTCATAACTCTAGCAATAATATTTTCAGATTTATCTCTTTTTGAACTTAGAATTTTCCTTAAAATATTATTTTTTACTGTTACTTCCTTAGTTCTTTAGAAATCAACTTTATACTTCAAATATAAGTTCCTTATATCATCAATCACATCTTATGTGAAAAGGTTCATAACTCTAACACCAATATTTTCAGATTTAGCTACCCTTGAACTTTGAATTTTCCTTAAAAATATTATTTTTTACTGTTACTTCTTTATTTCTTAAGAAATCAACTTCATACTTAAAATGTATGTTCTTTATCATCAGTCACATCTTATGTGACAAGGTTCATAACTCTAGCAGCAATATTTTCAGATTTATCTCCCCTTGCACTTAGAATTTTCCGTAAAAAATATTATTTTTTACTGTTACTTCTTTATTTCTTAAGGGATCAACATAATTATGTTCCTTATCATTAACCACATCTTATGTGACAAGGTTCATAACTCTAGGACCAATATTGCAAGAATGATACTCCCATTAACTTAGATAATTTTACTTGAAAAATGTTATTGTGCCCCCACTTTAGTGGCGGGCATTTAGATTTACCCTTGTCTGTCCGTCCTTCCGTCCGTCCGTTCTCTTTTGTGTCGCACGTAACTCAAAAAGTATTTGACCTAGAGTCATGAACCTTTACAGGAAGGTTGATCAGCATGTGAAGTTGTGCACCTTGGTATTTTCGTCTTGATATATTTAGTATTTTTAGAGTTATTGCCCTTGACTTAGTAAAATTTTGCAATTTTCAACTTGTGTCGCATGTAACTCAAAAAGTATTTGACCTAGAGTCATGAAACTTTACAGGAATGTTGATCAGCATGTGTAGTTGTGCACCTGGGTATTTTTGTGTGGAAAATTTTAATATTTTTAGAGTTATTGCTCTTGACTTAGTAAAATTTTGCAATTTTCAACTTGTGTCGCATGTAACTCAAAAAGGATTTGACATAGTCATTAAACCTTACTGGAAGGTTGCTCAGCATATTTAGTTTTGCACCTGGGGTTTCGCTTGTGGATTTATCCAGTATTTGTAGAGTTATTCCCCTTGACTTAATAAAAACAGTTTCATTATGTTGTTATTTGTTCCTAATGTGTGCTTGAGTTAGAATCAACCAACTTTACAGGAATAATGATCAACATCACTAAATTACAGGAATAATGATTCACATCACGGTAAAGCTATGCACCTGGAACTTTGCATGTGGATTTTTTTCTGTTTTGTAAGAGTTATTGCCCTTGACTTACAGTAGTATGAATTTGCAATTTTCAACTTGTTCATGCATAGCTCAAAAAGTATTTCACTTGTAGGCCTGAAAGTTTACAAGAATGTTGGTCAGCATGTGTACTTATGCACCTTGGGGTTTTCTTGTGGATTTATGTAAAGTTCTTGCCCTTTACTTAATAAAAGATTTTTAGTTTTCAAAAAATATTTAACCTAGAGTCATAACAGAACAGTGGCGCAGTGGGGGCACCCGTTTCTAGTTTTTTACTATAATTTCTTTAGTTTTAAAGATACTATACTACCTCAACTTCAAATACATATTACTTATCATAAACCAGATCTTATGTGACAAGGTTCACAACTCTTGATGCAATATTTTCAGATTTATCACCCTTTGAACTTAGAATTTTCTTTAAGAAATATTATAACTTCTTTACTTTTTAAGGTTTCTTCTTCAAACTTCAAATATAAATTTCTTATCATTACACACATGTTGTGTGATAAGATCCATAACTCTAGTGTGACAATTTCCATAATTATTCCCCCTTGAACTTGAAATTTATGTTAACAACTATAACTTCTTGTCATTAGAAGAAGAAATATATTTATATCATTATTATATTTATTATCATTATTGCCTCCGAAGGGAGGCATATTAAAATCGCTCCGTCCATCTGTCTGTCTGTCTGTCCGTCTGTGTCTGTCTTTGCGTCCCCACTTCATTCTTGTCCAGACTGTAAATTAATCATACATTGAAAGATTTTGAATAAGCTTGTCACAAATGTCAACCACATCAAGACGATGTGTTGCATCCAAGAACCACGTCCCTACCCCATAGGTCAAGGTCGCACTTACATCTGAAGTTTCACATTATCACAAATGGAGTTAATAGGTTCACACATTTGTGTCCGGACTGTAACTTTGTCATGCATCAAATGATTTTAAAATAACTAGGTATAAATGTCAACCACATCGAGACGATGTGTCGCGTCCAAGAATTAGGTCCCTACTTCAAAGGTCAAGATCACACTAACATTTTAAGTTTCACATTATCACAATTAGAATTAATAGGTACACACAATTGTGTCCGGATTGTAACTTTGTCATGCATGGAAGGATCTTAGAATAACTTGGCATAAATGTCTACCACATAGAGACGATGTGTCGTGTCTCATAATTAGGTCCCTACCTCAAAGGTCAAGGTCACACTAACATTTTGAAGTTTCATTTTATGATTATCACAATAAGAGTTTATAGGTACACACATTTGTGTCCGGATTGTAACTTTGTCATGCATGGAAGGATTTTAAAATAACTTGGCATAAATGTCTACCACATCAAGACAATGTGTCACATCCAATAATCACGTCCCTACCTCAAAGGTCAAGGTCACACTACCATTTTGAAGTTCACTTTATCACAATTAGTTTATAGGTTCACACATTCGTGTCCGGACTGTAACTTTGTCATGCATTTAAGGATTTTAAAATAACTAGGCATAAATGTCTACCACATCAAGAAGACATGTCGCGACTAAGACCCATGTCCCTACCTTCAAGGTTAAGGTCACACTTATAGTTTGAAGGTACTCTTTCTCTCGAACTGGAAGAGACACATTCATGTCTGGACTGTAACTTTGTCATGCATGGAAAGATTTTAAAATAATTTGGCGCAAATGTCTACCACATCAAGACAATGTGTCGCGGCTAAGGCTCATGTCCGTCCGTCCATGTGTCCCCACTTACACAACAATCATGTCCAGACTGTTACTTTGTCATGCATTGAGGGATTTTGAAATAACTTGTCTATCAAATGTCTATCTCATAACAACATTCTGTATCATCCAGGAACCACATCCCTTCTTCAAAATGGCCACCAGAGCTAAAAATAGAAAAATCCTGTCCAACTACTCATTGGATTTCAACCAAACTTTACAGGAGTGATCTGCCATGAGTACCATCCTTAGTTGTGCACATCACTGTGTTAACATTATCTTTCACTGCTTTCACACAAATAACAGTCTGTCCTCTGGTGAGAACTTTGGTGCCATTGGCCCACTTGTTTACTTTTACTTCTCCAGATACATGTAATATGCATATCAAGGTATTTTGTTTTAGAAATAACACATTGATTTTATAGCTCTTTTTATATCAGAATTTTTACTAACTATACATGGTGAAATAAAAACAAACAAATATTGTTTGCAGGACTTGCTGGAGATCTGCGGAGGTGACAGAACCCCAGGTTTGGTATGGCCTTACCTGAAAACAGCATACCTCAGTTTTAATACATTGAAGGAGCTTGATGTATCTTTAGTAAGTTTATAAGATATGAATATCTTTCTACCTCAACAGTAGGGGCTGAGATTTTCAACTTAGGTAAACTTAACCATTTTACCTTTTGTGATACACAAATGACAGCCTATCCCCAGGTGAGCGCTTTTGGGGCATAAGCTTCCCTTGTTTTCAGTCCCTTACCTGTTTTACCGCAGGGGACGTTAGGTTAACCCTCCGCAGTCTGTCCATCCATACAAACAAAGAGGTACTTGTGTGACTAGGAGAACAATAGGTAATGGTTTTTTTCTTTCATTCTATTTATTCCGATTTTAGCTCACCTGAGCACAATGCTAAGGGTGAGCTGTTGTGATCACTCTGCATCAGTTGTGTGTCCTTCAAATAATGGTGTCAAACTCTTTAAACAACAACTCCTCCTATACCAATAGGCCAATATTGTTAAAACTATAAAGGAATGTAACTTGCATGAATCTCTATAAGAATTGTTCAAAGAATTCCATTCCATGCTAAATTCTAGTTGCCATGGCAACCAAAAGAAAAATCTTAAAAAAACTTCTTGTAAAAAACCGAAAGAGCTAGAGCTTAGATATTTGGCATGAAACATCCTCTGGTGGATGTCTACCATAACTGTTTATATTATGAAGAGAGATTACAATGAAATAATTATGTCTCTCAAAAGTATTGGCCAGAATCTTGTCCGGCTTTCACATGTGTAACTACTGGAGGGATTTCAATGAAACTTCACAGTGATCAGTACCATCCCTAGTTGTTCATATCTCAGGTACATTCTGCTCCGCTGTAAAAAATAGCATATGGCAATGTGCATATGGCCGGAACACTCTGCTTCACTGCACAAAATTTGGCTGCCAGACCTATAAATAGAAAAATCTTGTCTGGCTTTCACAGGTCAAACTGCTGGTGGGATTTCAATGAAACTTCACAGGAGTGATAAGTACCATCCCTAGATGTGCATGACCCGCATGTTGTGCTTCATTGAAAAAAATGGCCACCAGAGGTATAAATTAAAAAATCTTGTCTGACTTCCACAGGTCAAACTGCTGGTGGGCTTTCTCAGACCTGTTTACTTTGTTTCTATTCACTTTTGCTAAATAGTATACCTTCTACAGATAAGGGTACTATTGGCTATTTATCTTACATCTTTATCATTAATGCAATTATCATACAACAAACCTGTCAACTGTCTGCATAAATGACTCCGCCTTAATTTTCCTAGCGCACAGTTTGTCACGTACCCATGTCAGCAAAGTCTTTTGAAGTCTTGATAAGACTGCTTTTTAATTTTGATTAACACTTGTAGCACACTAAATGATCTCAAGTGCCTGTCAATCACTTGTGTCCAGGATCAGTGAAAAGATGTCTCTGATCTTGTCAACAACTCCTGATTCTGCTCTATAGTTGCTAATCATTATCATACATAATTCATATTTGTAAGAAAACCATTGTATGGAAACAATTTTACTTCTTCAAAGGTTTGCATAGTTATTTTAGACATACATGCCATAATTTTTGGACACTTTTCATTTGGAGGTGGAGCATTGATCAGCAAACGTATTTTTTATGCCACCGCAGCATCTGCCATGCGATGGCATATAGCGATTCACCTGTTTGTGTGTGTTTGTATGTATGTGTGTTCTATAGATTATATAGTGAACTTAAAAATCTTCTTGTGAAAAATCACTAGTCCAATTTCAACCAAACTTGGCAGGATTGATCCTTGGGTGAAGGGCTTCCAAAGTTGTTCATAAAATTTCATTCCATTGAGAAATCTGGTTGCCATGGCAACCAAAAGGAATTATAAGAATGAATTTAAAAAATCTTCTTGTAAAGACCCAAAAGGCCTAGAGCTTTGATATTTTGCGTAAGGCATTGTCTGGTAGACCTCTACCAAGATTGTTCAAATTATAGCCCTGGGGTCAAAATCGGCCCCGCCCGGGGGTCATTGATTTTCACTTTACATATAGTAAAAACTTCAAATACCTTCTTGTATGAAGGTACAAGGCTTAGAGGTTTGATATTTGGTATGTGATATCATCTATACATACTCTACCAAAGTTGTTCAAATTTTGCCTCTAGTGTCAAAATCAGCCCCGCCCCGGGGGTCATAGGTTTCCTTATATGTATATAGTAAAAATTTTCTTCTCAAAATTGACAAATGCTGGAGGTTAGATATTTTGCATGAAACATTGTGTAAGCAAGATTGTTCAAATTATAGCCCTGGGTTCAAAATTGGCCCCGCACCGGGGGTCTTTGATTTTCACTTTGTACATAAAGTAAAAAATAAAAAAATCTTATTGTCTGAAGGAACAAGGCTTAGAGCTTTGATATTTGTTATATGATGTCATCTATAGGTACTCTACTAAAGTTGTTCAAATTTTGACTCTAGTGTCAAAATTAGCCCAGCCTTGGGGGTCATAGGTTTTGTTAAAACTTAAAAAATCGTCTTCTCTAAATTGACAAAGGCTAGAGGTTAGATATTTTGCATGAAACATTGTGAAGTGAACCTCTAGCAAGACTGTACAAATTACAGCCCTGGGGTCAAAATTGGCCCCACCTCAGGGTCATTGATTTTCACTATGTACATATAGTAAAAAAATAAAAATCTTCTTTAGAGCTTTGATATTTGGTATATAATATCATCTATGGGTCCTCTACTAAAGTTGTTTTAATTATGCCCCTAGTGTTAAAATTGCCCTGCCCCAGAGGCGATAGTATTCCCTATATGTATAAAGTAAAAACTTGAAAAATCTTCTTTTCTGAATAGACAAAGGCTAGAGGTTAAATATTTGGCATGAGACTTTGCGAAGTGAACCTCTACCAAGATTGTTCAAATTATAGCCCTGGGGTTAAAATTGGCTCCGCCCAGGGGTCATTGATTTTCATTATGTACATATAGTAAAAAAAAATCAAAAAATCTTTTTGTCTGAAGGTACAAGGCATAGAGCTTTGATGTTTGCTATATAATATCATCTATAGGTCCTCTACTAAAGGTGTTCAAATTTTTCCCCTGGTGTCAAAATTGGCCCTGCCCGGGGGCCATTGATTCTCATTATGTACACATAGTAAAAACAGAAAATAAAACAAATGTTTTCTGAATTGGAGAAAGCTACAGCTTAGATATTTGACTTGAAATGTTGTTTGGTGGACCTGTATCAAGATTGTTTTGAATTAAACCCTTGGGTCAAAATTTTGTGTCTTACTGTGTTGTCCTTTGATGTAGTCAGGAAATTTAGGCTGTGTGAAATATAACCTTCACCACCAAATTCACTAGACTCAAATGCATTGATATATTCCTACTCTAATTGGATTAACAATAGATTTAACCACTAATCTGATAATAAGAATTAGATAGGTCAGGGATCTATGCATTATGACAATCTTCAATTGTATAGAAACAAAAAAAATATGTTCCTACACTACTATTTAGTGTTGTATTAATGCGGTGGCATAGCATTTTTCTCAAATGCAATCTTGTATTTTTCAGAGTTTTATTCCTTTTGTTGAAGTTTTAGATTTGAGTCACAACAGTATAGCTAAAACTGAGGAATGTCTACAGGTAATAATTGATATATTTTATTCTCTTATTTACTCTAAATATTTTATATGTAAAAGGAACTCCACTGAGGTACAGAAACATAAAAAATGAATTTATTGCATAGATCAACTTGGGCACTTAAAACAGTAAGACTTACAAATTATGAATAACTAGTAAGTAAGTAAGTAAGTAAGTTAAGTAAGTAAGTAAGTAAGTAAATTTTATTTTATGAGGCTAACACATTCAGTTTCCCGATCTTCCATGCAGGCCTCAGTATATACAAGACAACATAAAATACAATCACAATCAACATTTAGACAACATAAATATGTACATTAAACATCATATCAATACAATAAATAAGTAAACAATTTTTTTTTTCTTCTTACATAGAGGAGTGACATTTTCATAACTTCAGCATGGAAAGTATATGTTTTTGAAACAATTTGTACTAACAATTAGTTAGAAAATTGCCACTGGATATAGGAGGATTGAAATTTCCTCAGGGTATCAGAATTTCTAATATGTATTGGTATGCTGTTCCATACCACAGGACCAGAGTAATTAAATGATTTTCTAAAAAATTCTGTTTTTGGTTTAGGTACAGTTAGTTTTTCATTTTGTATGGATCTTAAGTTAAAGTCATGTTTGTCATTTACTGTTTGGAATTTATTTTTCATATAAATAGGAAAGTATGGTTCATTTATAGATTTATACATGAGGATTGCCTTTTTGTACATAATTCTTTGGTCAAAGGACATCCAATTTAATTCTTTAAATAGAATATTTGATGGGGTATCAAAACTTTTGTCTAAAATAATTCTTGCAGCTTTTTTTTGAAAGTTGACAATTTGTGAAAGTAATTCACTACTGCAGTTTCCCCAAATAGTGCAACAGTAGTCAATATGTGGCAAAATATAAGCATTAAAAAAAGAGTTTTCTGGATTGGAGGTCAAAGTACTGTTTGATTGCATTAGCTATATCCTCATTGAACCAATCAGCTTGATTTTTATGCTTAACTCGTTTTTGTTTGTAGTGAGCATGTATATTGAGAGTTTCCAAAAATAATTGATTAAAAGTGTCTAAAGCGTCATCTGGATCATTAAACATATCAATAAGGGACCATGGTTGTTTTGTCAGATCATCTAGAAATTTATCTGCGTTGAAGTTCTTTAACCCATTACGTTATATACACGCCTTTTAACGCCTTTTTCACCCCCCCCTTTGTATTGTCTCAAATGGTGAAAAAATGCCTTATTTAGGCCCGCAACACTTGTTTTTGTTTGAGAAATGCTGTTAAAAAAAGTGACCTCTTTTTCGGCGCGGCCCCCCAACCAAAAGATACATCAGGGGGTTGCCAGAAGGGGGATGTGGCCCCTTCTGTTTGTGGGGTTTGAAGGGGGGCGGAGTCCCCCTCATCGCCAAGAAAATTTTGGACTTGTGAGAGGCTATAAATGACCCCAGATTGATCATAAGGTAACGTGTAACCAACGCTGAAAAGCATTTGACTCTATCTGAATCCATTGAGAAGTTGCAGCACTTTGAAATCAATTTTGATGGAAAAAATCAACGCAAAAGAGTGATTTTTGGCAATTTTGAGATGTCCCCTCGTTGCCATGGTAACAGAAAATTTAAGCCTGAGCATGTTTTTGCAAGGGCAATTGTCCAGTCAACATTTGTGCCAAGTTTGATTAGTGTTAAAGCAGTTTTTATAGTATTATAGCAATTTGAACTTGTAACGGGAGACTTTTCAATGAAAACAGCCATTTTTCACAAAATGCTCATGAAGTAATGGGTTAAGTACCTGTATTTGATTGTAAAATGAATTGGACCTTTTTTAACATTTTTGATAGTTCGTTTTGTGAAAATTATTGGAAAGTGGTCACTAGGGACAGTAATGTATGATATATTTTGTGATTGATTACTATAGACATGATCAATAATAGTTGATGATATTGATGTAACTCTTATAGGCTGTGTTATAAGTTGTGACAGATTAAATGTATTAATAATATTATTCCATGCTGAGTTATTTGAACCTGTAGTTCCAAAATTATAGTAAAAATCTCCAAAAAGAATTATTTCTTTGTTTTCAACAAATATTTTTTCAAGAATTTCTCCATCAATGTTATCATTCCATGAAGTTAATGACGAAGGTGGCCTATAAATGTAACCTGTCAAAAAAGATTCATTTCAAGCCAAATTGATTCAGTATCTTCAGATTGTAAATCAGATCTTTGTTCACATGGCAATGAATTTTTAACAAACAAAACAAGTCCACCACCATTTGATTTTTTGTAACATCTCAAGAGTTGATAATTGTTTAAAGATATCTCTGAGTCAGCAAAAACATCACTTAGGAAAGTTTCTTGTAGACCTAGTATGTCAATGTCTGGATATTTGTCAACTAAATTTTTGATTTCATCTCTTTTAGGATACAGGTAGTGACTGTTTAAATGAAAAAAGTTAATTCCTTTTTTGTCGATTGTTATTTCACTCAAAGTTTGAAGAGGCAAATCTGTTCTTATATCATATTCCATAGAATTTAGATTTTCAGAAATACAGTCAAGACTGTCATATGTGACTTTCCAAGGGATCTTGAGAAAAAGGTCACATATGACAGGGAGTCTCTTAATACAGTCTCATAGAAAATTAAAATTTAAATTATACCATCTATCTGTCTATATATCATTGTGACTTTACATATATACTGTATAACTGTGTGAAGGAATAATATCTTAACCAATTGCAAATATACATAGATACATGTACTGTAAATAAAATAAGAATCCCTGTAAAGCAAATATAATAGTATGTATATCATATAAAAATTAATTTTATGTTTTGTATTAGTTTAATATTGAATCATTATGGTACAAAATAAACTTGAAATTGATGCATTCAAATCCTTAAAATAAATATCATACTTTTAAAAACATATCCATATTAGTCTGGTATCAACATTTTTCCGTATTATCCATGCAGCCATAGAAAGGTAAAATAAAAAGAAATTCTGCCTTAAAAAATCTTCCGTTGGCACTCCATAATTTTTTAAACACAAGTCTTAATACAGTTTACTCAGTTCATTATGTTCATTACACCTGTGACCTCAATTTGTCAACACACATCGATTGCATCAGACGCTACGGACGCTACGGACACTCCAGACGCTACGTCACTTGACACCTGCATATATACATGTAATCAGAGGTGTGTAGAGTTTGTTTGAAGATTATAATTGGACTTAATTATTTTGTCTCTCTGGGTGTTAAAACAGGTATTACCGTAATAATTCTATTTAGCGCCGGGGCTTTTATTAGAATCATAGACTTTTCGAAAGTTGGGGATGGGCGTTAATTGGAGACGCATCTTCATAAGACAAACTAATTTTCTAAGCAAGGCTCGCCCCTCATAACTATAAGAAGAAATCGAATCCGAATATAGAGCGGATGTTGATTTATAATTGCAGACAACGCTAAAGTCGATTTCGGTATCGTAACGTACCGGCTAAAGTCTGTTCTTTTCCGCACTTCAATACCGTGCATGTAGAGTCCGGTATCCGAGCACGGGAATAAAAAATGAGCCTCACGCATTTTTACTGCAAAAATATTATGATTTTTACCAACGAAATATTTATGTAAGGTTACCAATTAACTCTGTAATCTGGGATGTTCTATACAATTCAAAAAATCAATGGAATATTTCGAGTCCGATCATTATGCATTTTTTACCCGCCAATATAATTGTTAAAAAAAGTAAGAATAGTTCTGACCGATTTTACTGACACAAGCATATATGTTCTTAAAGGGATTGATGCGGGATTTTGATATATAAAGACAATCGTCTATTGTTCAAAATAATTTTAATCAGAACTAATCTCCCATGTTGGGCCCCAATACATTGAACCACGCACGTTGACCTTGCTGACGTAATGAAATAGGCGCGTGAGTTTTGGCATCTCGGAATGGTTACTTTTTATACATGTATATATATCTTATACACAAAACACATTGAATTATGGCAACACCTATGCTTGTGTCTATAAAATCTGTTATTAAGGGATATCACGTTTACAAATATACATGCCCAGTCGGAACTATACTTCAGTGTAATTTGGAACCAGAAAATGAACATAGTGATAGCGCAATTATCGTAAAAAATAATGGATCTCTTGTTGGACATATACCAGAGGGATTATGTCAGCCTCTTACAAAATTATTCAAAGATGGATCAGTGCCGAAATACTTGGAGAACCGCGTTCGTCATCAAAAGGAACTTTTGTAAAAGGTGGTGGCATTGAAATACCGTGTACATATAAACTTTACGGAAAAAAAGACAAGAAAAGGGAAGTTCGTTCCTACGTGAAAACGGAAATAAGGAAACTTGAATTGTAAAGGTAAGCTCAATTGTACTCAAATCGGGGGATGGGCGTTTAAAAGGGGCAGTTAATTTTTCAACTTTGGGCTGAAAAATGGCCGTTTTTTGTCCAAAATATTGGGGGTGGGCGTCTATTAGAGGATGGGCGCTAAATAGAATTATTACGGTATTTATCTGATTAGCGGACAATTAAAAGGTGTGAAAGTCATTTAAATCAGACAAAGCAATGCATTGGGACCAGACAGATGTTGGCATTCCAAAAATTTACACTTTCTCTAGAGAAATTGTTTTCTTGTTGTCCGGAATTGTTGGTATTAATTCCAAGGATTTTTCTAATGCCTGCATTAATTTGCTTTCCCAATATAGCTTAACCTTCTTTATTCAGTTGTACTTCATCATAGTAGAGATTCTGATTTACCTTATCATATTTCATGAATGCGCTAGTATTATCTATATAATCAGTTCAATAAAAACAAAAGCTTTTCTTAAGCTTTCGACGTTTAGTCTTCTTCAGAAAAATTGACGTTTATAAAATAACAAATGACAAATGACGCAACGTCCGTTTAACTATACGCTAAACCGAACGCGGGAATAAAAACTTTGTCAAATAAATACAGAATCTTTCATGAATACAGCAATATACAATTAATTACACATATAATATAATATGGATCTGCACATGTGATACAAAAATTCTCATAATTAATAATAATAAAAAAACCTTGATATGAGAACAAACATACTACATGTATATGTATACCGGCTCAATAATGACAAAGTTATATATTGTACAAAACTTTTGCATTCATACCATTAGGAGATAATGTGTTAAGCTTATGAATCCAGTATGATTCTTGTAATAAGCGTTCCATATCATCGGTGACAATCTCTATAGGCATAAATTTAAAATCCTTAATACAATGATTGGTTTTATTAAAGTGTGTAGCGACATTGGTCGAAAATAACGGATCGGAAAAATTGTTGATATCAAACCTATGGCTATTCATGCGTTTAGACACTTGTTGCTTTGTTTGACCAACATATTGCTCTTTACATTTACCACAAGTGACAAGATATATAACATTTTTCGTAGAACAATCAGTATTGTTATTTACATGATAATTCTTACCAGGAATATTAGTACTACTAAATATATTGCTTTCAATAATGGAGCTGCAATGTGTACATCTACTTCTATTACATTTGGATGAACTTTTCGCATTTTTGTTATTAGACCTAATATTAGAATTAATGAGAATGTCTTTTAGATTTTTAGGTCTTTTAAATGCAACCAAAGGTTTACTTTCATGAAGCTTTTGCACAGAACATTTACTTGAAAGTTTAAGTAAATCCCAATACTTTTTAATTATATTACTAATATTAGGTAAAGTTGGGTTATATTCAACAACAAAGGGAATAACACTGCCATCACTAGTTTTGTTGTTAGTACACAGGGCCTCATCCTGTGTTAGACATGAAACCTTACTTAGTGCATTATCAATAACATTGATAGGATAATTTCTTGCTTTGAAGTATGTACGTAAATTCTGTAAAGAATCGTTGAAAACATTATCGTCAGAAATGATACCGCGATAACGTTTTCCTTGACTGTACGGAATACCATTTTTACAAGACACTGGGTGACAGGAAGAGTATTCTAAATACTGATGATTATCTGTCTCTTTTATATGTATATCAGGGTGTACGGACATAATCCCCTTCGGACAAAATCCCCTTCATGTATTTTTGTATATCCGGACATAATCCCCTTCAAATATGTGTTATGCAGTTGATAATTTACCATAATTTTAATGAAAACTTCTAAACTAAATAAAGGTAACTATTGATACATAATTATAAATAAAAAAACAAAAGTTCATTATTCATCAATTTTTAGGGAGTATAATAATACATTATTCATCAATTTTTATGGAGCATAATAATACATTAGAAACCTATGAAACAAGGGGATTTTGTCCGGGTAGTGAAGGGGATTTTGTCCAGCCTTGCAAAAAAATGAAGGGGATTATGTCCACCCATGAAGGGGATTTTGTCCGAAGGGGATTATGTCTGACATTCGTATATCAGTGTGAATAATATTGTTTTCGTCTAATGAAACGTTTACATCTAAAAATGATATGAGAGATTTAGAAACGTTCGCTGTAAATTTTATAGATGGATGAAAGTTATTCAAACTATCAATGAAAGCATTCAAATCATCAAGGGAATAACTCCATATACAAAATATATCATCAAGAAAACGGAACCATAAACTAGGTTTTAAAGAACGTTGGCTTAAAAAGTCATTTTCAAATTTACCCATAAAAAGCGAAGCGTTAGAGGGTGCCATAGAACTTCCCATTGCTGTTCCCATTTTTAGCTCACCTGTCACAAAGTGACAGGGTGAGCTTTTGTGATCGCTTTTCGTCCGGCGTCCGTCCGTCGTCCGTACGTCGTCCGTCCGTCCGTAAACTTTTACTTTAAATGACATCTCCTCATAAACCACTAAGCCAATTTCATCCAAACTTCACAGGAATGTTCCTTTGGTGGTCACCTTTAAAAATTGTTCAAAGAATTTAATTCCATGCTAAACTCTGGTTGCCATGGCAACCGAAAGAAAAAACTTTAAATATCTTCTTTTAAAAAACCATAAGAGCTAGAGCTTAGATATTTGGCATGAAACATCTTCTAGTGAGTGACTACCAAGTTTGTTCAAATAAAAGCCCTGGGGTCAAAATTGGCCCCGCCCAAGGGGGTCATTGATTTTCCCTATATGCATATAGTAAAAACTTAAAAAATCTTCCTTTAAAGAACCCAAAGAGCTAGAGCTAAGATATTTAGCATGAAACATGTTCTAATGGGTGTCTACCAAGTTTGTTCAAATAAAAGCCCTGGGGTGAAAATTGGCCCCGCCCGGGGTGTCATTGATTTTCCCTATATGCATATAGTAAAAACTTAAAAAATCTTCTTTTAAAGAACTCAAAGAGCTAGAGCTTAGATATTTGGCATGAAACATCTTCTAGTGAGTGTCTACCAAGTTTGTTCAAATAAAAGCCCTGGGGTCAAAATTGGCCCCCCCGGGGGTCATTGATTTTCCCTATATGCATATAGTAAAAACTTAAAAAATCTTCTTTTAAAGAACCCAAAGAGCTAGAGCTAGGATATTTAGCATGAAACATGTTCTAATGGGTGTCTACCAAGTTTGTTCAAATAAAAGCCCTGGGGTGAAAATTGGCCCCGCCCGGGGTGTCATTGATTTTCCCTATATGCATATAGTAAAAACTTAAAAAATCTTCTTTTAAAGAACTCAAAGAGCTAGAGCTTAGATATTTGGCATCAAACATCTTCTAGTGAGTGTCTACCAAGTTTGTTCAAATAAAAGCCCAGGGGTCAAAATTGGCCCCCCCGGGGGTCATTGATTTTCCCTATATGCATATAGTAAAAACTTAAAAAATCTTCTTTTAAAGAACCCAAAGAGCTAGAGCTAAGATATTTAGCATTAAACATGTTCTAATGTGTGTTTACCAAGTTTGTTCAAATAAAAGCCCTGGGGTCAAAATTGGCCCCGCCCCGGGGGGTCATTGATTTTCCCTATATGCATATAGTAAAAACTTAAAAAATCTTCTTTTAAAGAACCCAAAGAGCTAGAGCTAAGATATTTAGCATGAAACATGTTCTAATGGGTGTCTATCAAGTTTGTTCAAATAAAAGCCCTGGGGTGAAAATTGGCCCCGCCCCGGGGGGTCATTGATTTTCCCTATATGCATATAGTTAAAACTTAAAAAATCTTCTTTTAAAGAATTCAAAGAGCTATGGCTAAGATATTGAGCATCAAACATGTTCTAATAGGTGTCTACCAAGTTTGTTCAAATACAAGCCCAGGGGTCAAAATTGGCCCCGCCCCGGGGGTCATTGATTTTCTTTATATGTGTTTAGCAAAAACTTTAAATCTTCTTTGAAAAAACCCAAATAGCTAGAGTTTAGATATTAAGCATGAAACATCTTCTAGTAAGTGTCTACAAAGTTTGTTCAAATAAAAGCCCTGGGGTCAAAACTGGCCCGGCCCCAGGGGTGTCATTGTTTTTAACTATATGTGTATAGTAAAAACTTAAAAAAAATGAGCTAGAGCTTAAATGTTTAGCATGAAACATCTTCTTATGGGTGTCTACCAAGTTTGTGCAAATAAAAGCCCTTGGGTTAAATTGGCTCTGCAACGTTGGGGGGGGGGGGGGTGGGGGTTGGGGGGGGGCCTATATACAGGTGAGCGACCTCAGGGCCATCATGGCCCTCTTGTTTGTATATAATGATCACCGTTGAATTGAAAGTTATTATTTTCTAGGACTAAGGAAAGAAGTTTACATTTTTCATTACATGAAAGTTTTTTGGGGGGGGTTTCTCTCTAAAAAATGTCTGCAAGATTCTACTCCGTCTGTATGGGGAATGTTCGTATATAGAGATGTAACATCTAACGTAACAAGGTAATGTTCTCCTGACCCAAGAGAGGTGGTTTTTAGTTTGGCAATGAAATCAGAAGTGTCCCGGATATACGAAGGTAGATTATGTGTTAATGGCTTTAAAATGGAATCTAGGTACTTAGAAATATTTTCTGTTCTTGATTTACAACCGGAAACGATCGGACATCCAGGATAACCTAAAGGGTACAATTCACTATACTGCTTATGAATTTTAGGAAGGATATAAAAGCCGGGTGTACGTACATCTACCGGAAAAATGTCAAATTCATCTAAAATATTCACGTTAACCTTACCTAATTCATCAATACATTTTAAAATATTGCTATGAATTGAAGATGACGGATCATGATCGAGTTTAGTATAATACTGGGGATTATTAAGTTGTCTATTCACCTCTGCAATATAATCTTCTTTGTTCATTATCACTATAGTACTTGATTTATCAGCCTTTTTAGCTCACCTGAGCAATGCTCAGCGTGAGCTATTGTGATCGCCCTGTGTCCGTCGTGCGTCGTCGTGCGTCGTCAACTTTTAACATAAACAACATCTCCTCTGAAACCAATGACTGCACATCAACCAAACTTTACAGAAATGATCCTTGGGTGGTCCCCTTTCAAAGTTGTTCAAATGGTTCCGGTCTGTTGCATATGTAGGTCACAGGGCCAGAAAAGGATTTCAAAAAACACAAAATTAAAAAATCTTCTTGTCTGAAAGTACATGGGCCAGAGCTTTGATTTTTGGTATATGGTATCATCTATGGGTCCTCTACCAAAGTTGTTCAAATTTTGTCCCTAGTGTCAAAATTGGCCCCGCCCCGGGGGGGTCATAGGTTTTTCCTTATATGTCTATAGGTAAATCTAAAAAAATCTTCTTCTCTGATTTGGCAAAGGCTACAGATTAGATATTTGGCATGAAACATTGTGTAGTAGACCTCTATCAAGATTGTTCAAATAATGGCCCTAGGGTCAAAATTGGCCCCGCCCTGGGGGGTCATTGATTTTCATTACATACATATAGTGAAAACTTGAAAAATCTTCTGGTCTGAAACTAAATGGCCTAGAGCTTTGATTTTTGGTATATGGTATCATCTATGGGTCCTCTACCAAAGTTGTTCAAATTTTGTCCCTAGTGTCAAAATTGGCCCCGCCCCGGGGGGGTCATATGTTTTTCCTTATATGTATGTAGTAAAATCTAAATAAATCTTCTTCTCTGATTTGGCAAAGGCTACAGATTAGATATTTGGCATGAAACATTGTGTAGTAGACCTCTATCAAGATTGTTCAAATAATGGCTCTAGGGTCAAAATTGGCCCCGCCCCGGGGGGTCATTGATTTTCATTACATACATATAGTGAAAACTTGAAAAATCTTCTGGTCTGAAAGTAAATGGCCTAGAGCTTTGAATTTATTTGGTCTATGGTATCATCTGAAGGTCCAATACCAAAATTTTGTCCCTAGTGTCAAAATTGGCCCCGCCCCGGGGGGGTCATAGGTTTTTCTAATATGTATATAGTAAAACATAAAAAAATCTTCTTCTCTGAATTGGCAAAGGCTACAGGTAAGATATTTGGCATGAAACATTGTGTGGTAGACCTCTACCAAGATTGTTCAAATAATGGCCCTTGGGTCAAAATTGGCCCCGCCCTCGGGGGGGTCATTGATTTTCATTATATACATATAGTGAAAACTTGAAAAATCTTCTGGTCTGAAAGTAAATGGCCTAGAGCTTTGATATTTGGTCTATGGTATCATCTATAGGTCCAAAACCAAAGTTGTTCAAATTTTGTTCCTAGAATTAAAATCAGCCTCGCCCTGGGGGTCATGGATTTTCCCTATATGTATATAGTAAAAACTTAAAAAATCTTCTTTTAAAGAACCCAAAGAGCTAGAGCTAAGATATTTAGCATGAAACATCTTCTAATGGGTGTCTACCAAGTTTGTTCAAATAAAAGCCCTGGGGTCAAAATTGGCCCCGCCCCAGGGGGTCATTGATTTTCCCTATATGCATATAGTAAAAACTTAAAAAATTTTCTTTTAAAGAATGCAAAGAGCTAGAGCTAAGATATTTAGCATGAAACATCTACCATGTTCGTTCAAATAAGAGCCCTGTGGTCAAAATTGGCCCCGCCCCAGGGGGGTCATTCATTAGCTCGACTTTTTTTTTTTTAGATATATACATATTATATATATACATACATATATATATATATATACATATTATATATATATATGTATATATATATATATGTATAACATAAACAACATCTCCTCTGAATGCAATCCTCCTTCAAAATGCAATATATATATATAATATATATAAATATATATATACATATATATATACATACATACATACATACATACATACATACATACATATATATATATACATACATAAATATAAGATATATATATATGTATACTTACATTAAAAATCTTCTTTTAAAAAACCCAATAAGCTAGACCTTAGATGTTTAGCATGAAACATCTTCTAATGGGTGTCAACCAAGTTTGTTCAAATAAAAGTCCTGGGGTTTAAACTGGCCCGGCTCCGGGGGCCTATATACAGGTGAGCGACTTTGGGCCATCATGGCCCTCTTGTTTATCACTATACTTTCATCGCTGGATAAACTCTTCAATGATTCGAGTTCCGGTTTTGAAATATTCGTATAATTCCTCCGTTTTGGTTCAGCCTTAAGGATCTCTTGATTCACAGCTTCTATGTAAAAATCCAAATACGTATCTCTCCCGGCAGGTGGCGTGAAAGTAGATTGTTTCTTATTGAAAAAAGGTTCTTGTTTATATTCATTTTCAGTAGATTCATTATTTTCACTTTCGAAAAACTCTTTAAGTCTAAGGCGTCTAGTAAATTTGAACGAATTTTCAGCTAACTTAATTTTGTCATGACTTCGCGATTTAGGACAAAATGATAAGCCTTTACTTAATAGTAAATAATCAGTTTCCGTAAGTTTTCTCGATGATATGTTTAATACTGTTTCTTTACCTTTCGAAATTTGTTGTTTCCTTCTCTTCTGTTTTTTCCATTTGTTTCTGTTCGTTGCTCGGATAAAACGTCTGTTCTTTTTACCAAATCTTGCACTATTTTCATTAGATTTTGTACAGTTTGTTGGAGATCTTGGCTGCATACCCCCTGTTTTGTGGCCTCTGCATATGTTTTTCTTGTGCCTGGGGGCTTGAAGTTTTTTGAATTTTCTACATTTAAATCCTTAGAGTTTCTGCTTACTGGGTTTTGAACTTGGTCTTTCTGTCTTTCATTCTGGTGGGTAGGAATATCTATCTTATTGTTTACTATGTTCGTCTTCTGATAAGTGTCGGTGTTCGAGGAATAACTTTTCGTTTTTTTATTTCCGTTTTGTTTCACTTTAGTGTTTGGTGCCCTCGCCTTAGCAGTAGACCTTTTCATCATAGATTGGCGCTCTGTTATCGTAGAGCCACTTAAGGGATCTTCATTAGGTTGCATACCGCTGGCCGTTGAATAAAAAATATTGGTGTCTTTCCGATCAATTAAACCTTTTAATTTTTTACTGTGTTTAACAGCTAAAATATCTTTTTTCTGTTCAGTAGTTACGGAAATGGTCCTTTCTATTTCAAAAAGATCTTCCTCAGAAATCGCTGTTTTCACAATTTGTCGTTCCTCCTCAATTTCCTTACCATACTTTTTAACTTGTCGTCTCTGCTCATCTTTTATACGCTCCATAATTTCTATAGATACCTTATTCAATAGGCGATCAATTGAAGCTTGAAATTCTCCAGAATCATTTCCGATGTGAACTTTCAATTTAAGTTTTAAACCTTTTGGTATGACATCATTAGCTACACAACTTTCCAAAAATCTTGCGTGAAGCCCGCATTTCATTTGTTTTTCGGCTAAACGTTCCAATTTAAATTGCGGATCCATAACGTGGATACATTTGTTTTCTTGTTCAAAAGTAATAATATATAATCAGTTCAATAAAAACAAACGCTTTTCTTAAGCTTTCGACGTTTAGTCTTTAAGAAAAATTGACGTTTATAAAATAACAAATGACAAATGACGCAACGTCCGGTTTTTTTTTTTTTTTTTTTTTCTAGTATTATCTAGGAAGAGGAATCCTTTGTTCTTGCAAAGCTTTTCTAGTAGACTATTTGCTTCATCAATATTTTTTCTTGATAATAAATTTTTCCTTTTTGGCAGAATGGATGATACAGCTATTTTCACATTTTGGTTTGCTGATTGTATGGAAGTAACTAGATCAGTAAAATCTTCACATATGGACTGAGGAGAGTTCGCATTTGAGATGTTTTTTATGCCTGTGTGTAGGACAATTATATCAGCTTCTTTTGTCTGTGTTTTATTGTGAGTTATTATCTTATTTATGTCCTGAATGGTTGCTTCACTGGTTGATTTTATGCTTACATTTACTTGTTGTGAGTTCATTTTCTTTCGTCAGATGTATTTCATATTTGGTAGGAAGATAACTTGCATGAAGTTGAATATTTTTCAACTTCACAAGTCAGAGCAATGACTTGGCAACTTATATTTTTCACAATTACAAAATGCCATGACTTTGTCAAGCTATATAGATTGTGTGGCAGTTGTATTTGGAATAGTTTTTACATTAATCCTTGTAAATGATTATGACTTTCAACTTTGTGCTCCCCGGTGTTATATTGAATTACGTTAAATATGATATAATGCAAATGTATGTTATCGAAATAGCTGGAAAAGCTTTTCTCTGCAATTGTATTTATTTGTTATGAGTCATAAATTGTGTGATAAAACCAGACTGAAAATAAGAAACTGGTTGTAATTAATATGTCGGGAGTATTTTTGTACTGCTATGCAAATTACAGAACTGTTGCACCAATGGTATATGTCATTGAAAAAGCTAGGAATTTTTGTGCCCCCACTTTAGGGGGGGTGGGGGGGGGCATTTAGATTTACCCTTGTTCGTCCGTCCATTCTCATTTTGTGTCGCACATAGCTCAAAATGTATTAATTTTGACCTAGAGTCTTGAAACTTTACAGGAATGTTGATCAGCAAGTGTAGTTGTGCACCTGAATATTTTCGTGTGGATATATTTAGTATTTTTAGAGTAATTGCTCTTGACTAAGTAAAACTTTGCAATTTTCAACTTGTGTCGCACATAACTCAAAAAGGTATTTCACCTGGAGACATGAAACCTTACAGGAATGTTGCTCAGCATGTGAAGTTGTGCACCTGCTTAATTTTGTGTGGATATATTTAGTATTTTTTGAGTTATTGCCCTTGACTTAATAAAAGTTTCCAATTTTTATATGCCCGAAAGAATTTTGGGCATTTTATGTTATACCCCCTTGCATCCGTCCGTCTTTCTGGCCGGGCGAATATCCAATGGTCTATGAGCTTCATTCCATCCATAATTTTAGTTAAAAAAAGAAGGTAATTTTACTGGCTTATGGAGAAAAATGCCACATAAAGATCAAAACAAAAGCACATAAACCCCAAATGTTGGCATGTCCGTCAGTCCATTTGCACTCACAGGACAGTAATTATGTGGCTGGAGTGACAATAGGTTACTGTTCTTTCTTTTTGGTGTCATTCATTCTGTAATGCTTTTATGTGGCTATTTTCTTTTGTGTGGCTAAAAAGAACAATAGAGAGAACAATAGAGAAGCCACATTATTACTCTCCTGTTAGAATGGACGTCTGTCATTCCTTCCATTAGCAATTTGGTTTCCAGAGCATAACTTAAGTTCCATTTGGCCCACAATATTCAAACTTCAGAGGATGATTGTCCATATTGGGTAGAAGACCCCTATTGATTTTGGGGTCACAAGGTCAGAGGTCAAGGTCATTATTACTTTAAAACTGAAAACAGTTTCCGGAGCATATCTTAAGTTCCATTTGGCCCACAATATTCAAACTTCTTAGTATGATTGTCCATATTGGGTAGAAGACCCCTATTGATTTTGGGGTCACAAGGTCAAAGGTCAAGGTCACAATTACCTTAAAACTGAAAACAGTTTCGGGAACATAACTGAAGTTCCATTTGGCCCACAGTGTTCAAACTTCATAGGATGATTGTCCATATTGGGTAGAACACCCCTATTGATTTTGGGACAAAGGTCAAAGTTCAATGTCACTATTACCTTATAACTAAAAACAGTTTCCGTAGCATAACTTAAGTTCCATCTGGCCCACAATATTCAAACTTCATAGGAGGATTGCTATTTGAAGGAGGTAATACTTTATTTAATTCTCATGTCTTACAAATGATTCAGCCTTACTAAAAAAACAACAAAAAAACACTTTCGGGCATATAATGCTCTGCCTAGCGGTGCTCTTGTTAACTTGTGTCACACGTAACTCAAAAAATATTTGACCTAGCGTCAGAGTCATGAAACTTCACAGGAATGTTGATCTGCATGTAAAGTTGTGCACCTGGCCCCGTGTTCACAAAGATTTAAGGATCAGGATCAAGATCAGGATCAAATTTAAAAACTCTAATATTCTTCATTATTTATCCTCATAGATTATATATCTAAAATTAATTTGATAAAACTGGACTTGCAGTAGCAAATTAATGAAATTTTAGAATAAATTTATTGTTATTTTTACAAGATACGGACATTTTACAGTTGATCCAAATATTGATCCTGATCCTAAAATTGATCCTTATTTTGATCCGAATATTTTTGTATTTGTTTTGTTATTTGTTAAGTTTATTCCAAAATAGTTTGATTTCTTTGCAAATCAGCAGTTTTTTACATTTTGAATATTTACTATTTTATTCCAGCAAAACACAATAAATTTTAGGAACATAAAACAATGGAAATAAAATCAGGATCACTTGATCCTGATCCTGATCTTTTCTTTGTGAACACGGGGCCTGGGGTTTCACTTGTGGATTTATTTTGTTTTGTCAGAGTTATTGCCCTTGACTTAATAAAAATTTGCAATTTTCAACATGTGTCGCACGTAGCTCAAAAAGTATTTGACCTAGGGTCATGAAACTTTACAGGAATGTTGATCAGCATGTGTAGTTGTGCACTTGGGTATTTTCGTTAAGATTCATTTAGTATTTGTAGAGTTATTGTCTTTGACTTAGTAAAAATTTGCAATTTTCAACTTGTGTCACATGTAGCTCCAAAAGTAATAGGGTCATGAAATTTTACAGGCATGTTGATCAGCATGTGAAGTTTTGCATCTGGGGTTTCACTTGTGAATTGATATTTTTATGCTCCCCGAAAAAATTTCGGGGGAGCATATAGTCGCCGCCTTGTCTGTCCGTCCGTCCGTCCGTCCGTTCGTCTGTCCGTCCGTCCGTCCGTCCGTCCGTCCCCTTTTCTTGTCCGGGACATAACTTTGAAACAACAAGAGGTATCAACATGAAACTTTGTAGGTAGATAGATCTCATTGAGTAGGTATGCAGTGCACAAGAACCGTAACTCTGCCTTGCCTAATTTTTGAATTACTCCCCTTTGTTTATTTTTACACTTTGAACTTTGTCCGGGACATAACTCTAAAAGTATAAGAGGTATCAACATGAAACTTTGTAGGTAGATAGATCTCATTGAGTAGGTGTGCAGTGCACAAGAACCGTAACTCTGCCTTGCCTAATTTTTGAATTATCCCCCTTTGTTTATTTTACACTTTGAACTTTGTCCGGGACATAACTCTAAAAGAATAAGAGGTATCAACATGAAACTTTGTAGGTAGATAGATCTCATTGAGTAGAAGTGCAGTGCACAAGAACCGTAACTCTGCCTTGCCTAATTTTTGAATTATCCCCCTTTGTTTATTTTACACTTTGAACTTTGTCCAGGACATAACTCTAAAAGTATAAGAGGTATCAACATGAAACTTTGTAGGTAGATAGATCTCATTGAGTAGGTGTGCAGTGCACAAGAACTGTAACTCTGCCTTGCCTAATTTTTGAATTATCCCCCTTTGTTTATTTTACACTTTGAAATTTGTCCGGGACATAACTCTAAAAGTATAAGAGGTATCAACATGAAACTTTGTAGGTAGATAGTTCTCATTGAGTAGGTATGCAGTGCACAAGAACCGTAACTCTGCCTTGTCTAATTTTTGAATTATCCCCCTTTGTTTATTTTACACTTTGAACTTTGTCCGGGACATAACTCTAAAAGTATAAGAGGTATCAACATGAAACTTTGTAGGTATATAGCTCTCATTGAGTAGGTGTGCAGTGAACAAGAAGCTTTCCTCTGCCTTGCCTAATTTTTGAATTATCCCCCTTTGTTTATTTTTTACACTTTGACCTTTGTCCGGGACATATTTCTTAATGTATAAGAGATATCAACATGAAACTTTGTAGGTAGATAGATCTCATTGAGTAAGTTTGCAGTGCACAAGAACTGTAACACTGTCTTGCCTTCTTTTGTAGTTATTGCCCTTTGTTCATTTCGACACTTTGAACTTTGTCTGGGACATTATTCTAAAATTATAAGAGATATCAACATGAAACTTTGTAGATAGATAGGTCTCATTGGGTGGAAGTGCAGTGCTTAAGAATCATTACTCTGCCTTGCCTTATTTTGAAGTAATTGCCCTTTGTTTATTTTTACTTTTTGACTTTTGTCCTGGACATTACTTTAAAACTATTAGAGATATCAACATGAAACTTTGTAGGTAGCTAGATATAATTGGATAGAACTGCAACGCTTCAAGAACCTAAACAAAGCCTGGTGTAATTTTGTAGTTATTGCCCTTTGTTCATTTTTTTTATACTTTCCTGTGTCCAGAACCTTCTCGGGGAGCATCACCCGGTTCAACCGGTTCTTGTTTTGTCAGAGTTATTGCCCTTGACTAAGTGAAAATTTGCAGTTTTCAATTTGTGTCTTGTGTACCTCAAAATGCATTTAACCTAGATAGAAATGTTGGACAGCATATGTAGTTGTGCACCTTGAATTTCGCTTGTAGATTTATCCAGTACTTGTAGAGTAATTGCCCTTGACATAGTAAAAACCGTTTCATTATGTTGGGTTATTTGTTCCTTGGGTGCTTGAGTTAGAATCAATCAACTTTTCAGTAATAATGATCAACATCTCTGTGAAGCTATGCACCAGGGATTTTGCATGTGGTTTTTTTAGAGTTATTGCCCTTGACTTAGTATAAATTTGCAATTTCCAACTTGTTCATGCATAGCTCAAAAAGTATTTGACCTGTAGGCCTGAAAGTTTACAAGTATGTTGGTCAGCATGTGTACTTATGCAACTTGAGGTTTGCTTGTGGTTATATTCAGTATTTGTAAAATTCTTTCCCTTTACTTGTTGCACATGTAGCAAAAAAAATATTTGACTTAGAGTCATAAGATTGACAAAACAGCGGAGTATGGGGGCATCCGTGTCCTATGGACACATTTCTTATTTATGCACTGTTATTACGTGAACATGTGTAATCTTAGCGTCATAAAAGGAAAAGGAAACATACTTTGTGCTTTGTGTTATTATATATGTAATCTGAATATTCAAATCTGACAAAGAAATATGTGGTATTTTCCATTAACAGGAAACATAAATACTAGTATACAGAATCTGGAACAAAGTATACTTTGTTGACTTATCACTGCCTTTTTCTATTTTCTTAAAGTATTCTAAGCAAGTTGAAATATTTTTATCCAAAACAATTTGCTTGAATTAATGACTACAGTAGTTTAAATTATCCGTGCATATACCTTGCAAAAAAAATCTAACAGAAAAAAGATCTTGTACTAAATCGCCAAACATGTTCTTTTTGTATTTTTGTTTTTTAATAGAATATAAACATTTTAACCTCTGCATCATTTAAATACATTTGTATGATGATCTGTTTGTGAAAGATACAAAAAAACAAACTTCGACATAACAATGCCAACATTTTGTGTGTGTACATTTTTTTTTATGTTTTTCTTCTTTTTTTCCAATTTTATTAGTCCCCTACCGGTTTAACCGGAGGGGACTTTAGGTTTACCCTCCGTCCGTCTGTCTGTCTGTCCGTCTGTCTGTCCGTCTGTCTGTCTGTCTGTCTGTCAGTCTGTCAGTCCGTCCGTCCACAAAACTGGATCCCGCGATAACGCAAAAAGTACTGAAAATATTTTTATGAAACTTGATATATGGATAGATGGCAGTATGGAGATTATGCACGTCTTTTTTTTTTCTTCCTATGTTGAAAATTCTGGTTGCTATGGCAACAAATAGTCTGAAAATATGGCAAATTTAACACATAAACTGGATCCAGTGATAACTCAAAAAGTACTGAAAATATTTTTATGAAACTTGAAATATGGGTAGATGGCAGTCTGGAGATTATGCACATCTTTTTCTTTTCTTCCTATGTTGAAAATTCTGGTTGCTATGGCAACAAATAGCCTGATTTTCAAGATTTCTGATTTAAATTTTTCAGCTTTTTCACTATATGTTCTTTATTTCTTAAGGTGTTTACTTCAAACTTTAAATATAAGTTTCTGGTCATCAACCACATCATATGTGACAAGGTTTATAACTCTAGCACAAAAAATATCAGTATTACCGCCCTTGAACTTAGATTTTTTAGGGGAAAAAATGTTGTCTTTTTTAAATAACTTCTTTATTTCCTAATGTATCTACTTCAAACTTCATATATATGTTTCTTATTATCACTCGACATTTTTGAGAAGGTTAAATACTCTAGCAAGACTATTTCCAGAATTATGTCCCCCTTGAACTTAGATTTTTTTCGAGAAACTGGTATTTTCACTTCAACTTCTTCATTCCTTATAGGATTTACTTTAAAATCCCACATCGTAATAATATGACAAGGTTGTATAAACATAATTTCCTTACTAAGCATGGAAACTTAACACATTACTGTGATATAGACAAACTTATTTTATTATGTTTTGTGGTTGATATTTTCAAATACAGACTTCATCCTCAAATTCATTATAAATGGCAATACACAGGAGTGTATGACAATTAAAGAACTTTTTGAGGGACCGGTAGGGGACTACTGTATTGCCCGCAATACTATCAAATGCTTGTTATATTTTATTTATTTTATTTTATTTATTTAATATGTTTTTTTTAAGTCATTGTAAAATATTAAAAGTAAGTTCTCCGCAGTGATCGCCGACAAATATCATATGAAACAGGGAAATATCCTGTATTCAAGAAAAAAGTCTTCTTTCAAGGTAATATTTGTGGCAAAATTCATTTTTTCATTGAAAGGAGCAAAATTGGGATACAATGCAAAAAATTTTTGCACATTGCTTGCACATCATACATGTGACAACTGAAATGGGCCAAAACTGGATTTTCAGCTGGATTTTGGGGCTCAAAACTGGATTTTTTTATCGACTTAAATTTCAATGCGCGTTAAGCAAATTTGGTAGAAACCTTTTACACAAAGACCATTTAACAATAATAATGACAGAAAGTAAAAAGTAAAGTTTCTATTATTTTATTCATGATCTAATCAAGCACATTTAACAAAACAAAAACATAATACTATTACATGTCCTATATCTAATTTCTAGTCACATTTCAATATCAATGTCACATTAGTTCTTTCTGGAACAATCACATTCCTTTATCAATCATTGTCATCACATCACTTCTCTAATGTCATCACATCACTTATCTTTATACAGTTGGCATGCATTTTTAACAGCAGTCATGAGTGACTTTTAGTGACTTTTCAAAAATATGCCAGGAAAGGGCTTGACAAATCATATTATTCTCCATCGTAAAATAATTATACAAAACGTGCTAAAATAATTAAAGTAGATCAAAAGACGAATAGTTTTTCTCTGACAGTGTCCTATTATCCGGACATAAACATCTTTTGGACATCACAAAATACCGCCGCGTATTAAACAAATCCGCTAATTGCAGTCAGGTGGCTATTCAAAGACACACTTAACGTGTGATTTCAATAATTATTATCCAAACAAACAATCAATTATCCAATTATCCAATAAACAATATCATAAAGTGTCACTTGTTAATCCTCTCATTCGGCACACTTGGACACTTACGTCTGAGATAATCGGCACACTTTGACTTTACCGTAAGGTGCGAGATATGGAATTTTACCGACGATTTTTTTTTTTTTTTTGTTTTTTTTGTGAGAGACAAATATCGGGATTTCATAAGCTGATATCGGGAATCGGGATTAGGGTCTCAATATCGGGATTTTTTAAAATCCCGTCGGGATATCACATGTATGGCACATGTATTAAAAATAAAAAGTAAATAATCATAATGGCAACTGGAATACAGGGTAAAGTAAAGTTCATAGCAGAACTGATGTTTAAACAGTAAACATGTATACTGTAAAATCATTATTATTCGTGGGGCACGAATTTTCGTGGTTTTCGTGGGTAGGTCAATCTACGAATTTAAGATCCGACGAACTTTTATCCCATCAAATACTTCTTACCCTGTCTCTGTTCTATCTATTACAAACATGCGTCGGCTCTTTTCCGGCCGATATTTCGTGAAATGAATGTAAACTTGTACAGACAGATAACCAGGTTAGTGACATATTAAATCCGTTTGCAATATTTAAAAAACTTGAAAGAAAACTTGATTATATGTCACAAATGTCGCATATACATACTTGATCGTTGTAGTCTACTAGGACTTGATTGTGTTTACAAGAATACTTGACATAATCGAGTTAATATGGAAACCCAGGCAGTGCAATAATTAGCGCTAATAAAAATTGTTCGTTTGCTCTTATTAATTTAAAAAAAAGTCTTTGATATTAATGTCGTAAGTACACAAAACTATAAAAAAAATACGATCGCTAAAACAGATTTATTGTACATTCTTCTGTCGTTTTTAAATGATCCAGTTTATATGAATTTTAATCAGTATTTGTGCGATTGCTATTCCGTAAACATCAAAGACACCACCGACTTTTACAAGATCCACATAAACTCGTGTTACTTACCGAGAATGATTTATATGCATGTAAATTTACACAGTCGCTGTGACGTTGCGTGTAGTTACTGTCAAATATGTTAAGTGTAAACTTTTAAACTCGCTGGTTAAAACGTGCCAGGTGTCGTATAAATTATGCGATGTTTACATCGGCGAATTACAGGGGCATTGTGTCCAATGGAGGTGCATATCATGTCAAATAAATGTGTTAATTGTAGTCAATTATCGGCAGTTACTGTGCTGTATTAGAGTTATACCCAGAGGCAAGGATTAAATTAATTGACAACTGCTGTGTGACAAGTAAAGATATGTACATGTTGTAAGTAAAAATGTTCGGCGATTAAGATTACTTTGCATTAGGTTACTGAATTTTTTTTTTTACAAGAAAACGAAAATCCACGAATTTAAGAACCCACGAAAATGCCCGTTTTGATAAAACCACGAACTTTCATGCCCACGAATATAAGTGAATTCGCAGTATATCTTTTTAGCAGTCATGTAAATATTTACAAAAATTGTAAACAAGGAAGCCTTAGTTGTTATATTGATTTCTAGCTGAATTCTGAATATGGGTCATCTTGGGTAAAAAACTAGGCTACAAAGTGCAAATAAATATAGAAAAACCTTGTTTTTTTAAACACCATACATGTAATATTTTCAGCCCAGATATCCTGGAAATTTGTCAGCCATTTGTTTAAATAATTTCTTGCTCAAGATTGAATATGGGTCATCTGGAGTCAAAAACAGTTATTAGGTGACACAGCCCAAATATAGAAAATCTTTGTTTACATTTGCATTATTTTAGAGGCTGATATCAGTTATGATTAAGACATTGTAATTTTCTGCTTTTCATTTAAAGTTGACAATATTATTTTTTCCATTTTTGCCGTATTGTTTGGGTCATTTTGGAAAAGACACAAAATGTTCTGAAAATTTGCACAAAAATTATTTGTCATCAAAGTCATCAAATTTTTAAAAAGTATTTTCAGTCCCTTGGTTTCAAATAAAACTCAAGTGGAGTGTCTTTAAAATATTATTACTAGTTCTAGCAATTGATTTCAAGGACCTTCTTGGCCTTGCTACAAATTATGAATGGAGATTGCTTAAATGTTGTCATGACACTCTGTGGCTGTCATAAAATATCTATCTGAGAAAATGATTATTGGAGTTTGAAATAATTTGTGTACACTTCTGCAAAATTATTGTGTAGTCTTTATTCAAGCTAATGAGTCTTTTTATGATATTTCAGAATTTGTTAGATTTAAAGAGAATTAATCTGGGTTACAACTTGTTGAAGTCAGTGCCTCAGTTTTCATCTGTCAATAAATTGAAAATTAAAACACTGGTATTGCGCAATAACAACCTTGAGGATTTGGATGGTAAATATCTTTTATTTTTGTCTGATTTTAAAAGGAAATTAGTTGTATATATGGGAGTGAGCTTGTCAGTCTGTTGGACAGTCAGTGGGTCTTGTTGTTCACAGCTGTTAACTACAGTTAGGAATTAGATATTGTGTTCAACCTTGGTATAAAGCAAGCTTATAAAAGATTTTTCATGGGATTGCTTTGATGCCCAAAAGGTCAAGGTAGCTATTACTTCAAGAAGAGTTTAGAAAAATGGTTTCAAAATGATCACAGATTAGTATATAGCAAGCTCTTGTAGAGAACTGATTTGGAATTGTTTTTTGACCACCAAGACTAAAGGTTACTATTGTTTAAGACTTATCAGTAACTATAGTTAGCAATGAGATATTGAAATGAAACTTACTATATAGCATGCTAATGTAGAGACCTTGCTAGGGAATGCTTTTCAGTCCCCTAATGATTTCCAGATGATAATTAAAGTAAGGAATGAGATTTTAATCAAGCTTGGTATATAGAAAACCTATGTGGAGACCATACGTAATATTGCTTTTGGGCCCTCTAGAGTCAAGGTCAATATTAAAAAATATAGAAAAGTGGTTTATGGAGAAACATTAAAATAAGAAATCAACCTTATCATATAGCAAGCTTATTTGGAGACCTGGCTTGTAATTACTTTTTTACCCCCTACGGTCAACGTCATATGACAACAACAGACACTACCTGTGGTACTACCATAAATGTCATTTAAACCAAAATTTTTAGTAATAATTGTTATTTATTTAAATTTTATGCATTAAATGCCTTTGATTAATGCCTTCATAAAAAAAATAACATATTTGAAAAAAAAACGCCTTTGTAAATAATTGATTTTGTACAAAAATTCTATAAATTTAAATTGTCCATATCAAAGTCATTTTAAGCTCACATGAGCTTCTGTGATCACAATTTGTCCAGCTTCCATCATTCATCAGTGTGTCCATGCTTTAGTGTGTCTGTCGTCAACTTTTTATACAATGACTGAGAAAGAAACCACTCGGCCTTATTTGATGAAAATTTCCTGAGCTGTCCATTGCATAAAGTTCTAAAAATGAAAATGTTCAAATGGTTATGCTCAATGGAACATCAGGATCAGGAGGTCTAAAATAAATTTTTAAATGAAGTCTTTTAAATTTTCTCTGAAAGTGCAAGGCCTAGAGCTGAGATATTTTGTTCAAATTGTAGTCTTGGGGTCAAAATTTGCCCCATCTTCTTGTATGTATATAGTAAGAACTTTAAAAATTTTCTCTGAAAGGACAAGGCCTTGAGCTTAGATATTTGTGTGTAACATCATCTAATGAAATTCTACAAAAATTGTTCAAATTATAGCACGGATCAAAATTGGCCTCGCTTGAGGGGTCATTGATTTTCCTTATGCGACTTATATAGTAAAAACTTAAAAAATCTGTTTTGATGAAGGCTAGAGGTTAGATATTTGGCATGAAACATTGTTTAGTAGACCTCTACCAAGATTGTTGAAATTATAGCCCTTGTGTCAAAATTGGCCCTGCCCTGTTGGTCATGTACATATAGTAAAAACTTAAAAAATCTTCTCCTGAAAGTGCAATGCCTAGAGCTGAGAAATTTTGTGTGTAGCATCATCTAATGAATCTCTACAAAAATTGTTCAAATCATAGCACTCAGGTGACAAAATTTGCCTCACCCCAGGGGGTCATTGATTTTTGTTATATGTAAATAGTAAATACTGCAAAGGCTAGAGGTTAGATATTTGGCATGAAACTTTGTGTAGTAGACCTCAACCAAGATTGTTCAAATTATTTCATTATGTACATACAGTAAAAACTTAAAAAAAATCATCTTTTCTGAAGATAAAAGGCTTAGAGCTTTGATATTTGGTAAATGATATCATTTTTATGTCATCTAACAAAGTTGTCAAAGTTTTTCTCTAGTGTCAAAATTGGCCCCACCCTGGGGGCCATAGGTTTCCAAATATGGAAAAACACTATACTGGACTACTGTTTCAGTCCAAATATCCTTAAAATTGAAAGGTTGTTTTGATGATTTCTAGGGCATTTTCGAATATGGGTCATCTGGGATGGAAAATTAGGTCACACAGCTCAAATATGGAAAAACCTTGTTTACACTTCCGAGGATACTGTTTTAGTTCAGATATCCTTGAAATTGGTCAGAAAGGTTGCTTGTATGATTTCTAGCTGGAGTTCAAATATAGTTCATCTGTTGTCAAAATTAAGTTACACAGTCTAAATACGGAAGAACCATGCTATTAACACTGTAGAGGATACTTTTTTTTTCCAAATATCCTGGAAATTAGTCAGAAAGGTTATTTAGATGGATTCCAGGTCATGTTTGAATATGGGTCATCTGTGGTCAAAAGCTAGGTCACACGACCCAAATTATGGAAAAATATTGTTTACATTCTAGAGGTAATAAAGAAGGACTTACATCAGTCTTGCGGTCAACCCTCCATATATGAAAAAAAACCTTATTAACATTTGCACTATTTCAGGTGCAGAAATAAATGTTATGACATCAGTTTAAGTTCATGGCATTATATCTGCTTTTCATTCATTGCAAATAATTTTGATTTAGTGCCTTAAAAATCATTGTGCAATATAAGGGTCATCATGACCCTCTTGTTTCACATATGCGATCTTGTTGTTTTATGATGCAACCTTTTTTATGCCACCGCAGCATCTGTGATGCTGTGGCATATGGCGATTCACCTGTGTGTGTGTTTGTACGTATGTGTGTTATGTAGATTATATAGTGAACTTAAAAAATCTTCTTGTGAAAAACCACTAGTCCAATTTCAAATAAACTTGGCAGGATTGATCCTTGGGTGAAGGGCTTCCAAAGTTGTCCAAAGAATTTCATTCCATGCAAAAATCTGGTTGCCATGGCAACCAAAAGGAATTATTAGAATAAATTAAAAAAATCTTCTTGTAAAGACCAACAAGGCCTAGAGCATAGATATTTTGCATAAGGCATTGTCTGGTAGGCCTCTACCCAGATTGTTCAAATTATAGTCCTGGGGTCAAAATTGGCCCCGCCCCGGGGGGTCATTGATTTTCACTATATGTACATATATTAAAAACTAAAATACCTTCTTATCTGAAGGTACAAGGCTTAGAGCTTTGATATTTGGTATATACTATCATCTATAGGTACTCTACAGAAGTTGTTCAAATTTTGCCTCTAGCGTCAAAATTAGCCCTGCCCCGGGGGTCATAGGTTTTCCTCATATGTATATAGTAAAAACTTAAATCAAAGCACAAAAGGCGCTTAATTTGTTTGGGTCTCAGAATGTAAGAAAGGTGCAGGTTGTGAGATTATAAACCAATTTGTTTTTGTATAGTGCCACCAATGCTTTTCAGCGCTTCAATTGTAGTAAATTGGCTATAAGACTAATTGGAACACTGATATTCAATCCAATGTTTATTTGACTTAAACAATTTGAAAAAAAAAATGAGTTGCCTTAACTGGGATTTGAACTCAAGACCTCTCGCTTCTTAAGCGAGCGCGCAAACCCCTCGGCCACGGTGATTTAATATGTTAACGGCCTGAATTTATTCTAAATTAGGGTTTGTAACGACGCTAACTGTTGTTTAACACAGATGTAAATAATCATGAAGCTTACTATAAGCATGTAAATCTATAAAGAATAAAACAATATTAGAAATCTTCGACCATTCGGGAATTATTTTGCTTAAAATTAATGCGCCTGTCATTTGACCATCTTTACGCAGTGATCTCCCCTGAATTTTTCGGCGTTAGTGTACATATAAAGGGAAGTAACCCCTTCAAAAAAGCGGACTACTTTCGGCATTTGCAATTAACAGCATTAGAGTCTGAAATTTCGCTACCATTATTTGTTTGGTCTGACGACCCAAACAAATCAAAATCATCCTCTCTAAATTGACAAAGGTTAGAGGTTAGATATTTTGCATGAAACATTGTGTAGTGAACCTGCACAAAGATTGTTCAAATTATAGCCCTGGGGTCAAAATTGGCCCCGCCCCAAGGTTCACTATGTACATATAGTAAATTTTTTTAAAAATCTTATTGTCTGAAGGTACAAGGCTTAGAGCTTTGATATTTGGTATATGATATCATCTATACGTACTCTACAAATGTTGTTCAATTTTTGGCTCTAGTGTCAAAATTAGCCCCGCCCTGGGGGTCATAGGTTTTTAGCTCACCTTGCACAAAATGCAGTGGCCAAACAAATGTGTCCGTCGTCCGTCCACATTTTATTCAAACGACATCTTCTATAATACCACTTGGCCAATATTAATGAAACTTGGCAGGAATTATCTTTGTATGAAGCTCTATCAAGATTGTTCAAAGAAATTGCAATTCCATGCTAAACTCTGGTTGCTATGGCAACTTAAAGAAAAAAACTTTAAAGTTCTTATACTTCAAAATGGAAAGGGCTAGAGCTTAGATATTTCTCACAAGGCATTAGCTTGTTAGTTTCTACAAAGTATATTCAAATTATGGTCTAGAGTTGAAAATTGGTCTCTGTTTTAGGGGTTAAAGGGTTTTTTTATATAGACTTTCTTTGTAGGGATAAATTGTGATAGTGTATCTTGTATTTTTTGTTTCAACAGACATTGTTATGAAAAGCATAAGAAAGATGAAAAGTTTGTTGAATGTGAATGTTAATTCAAAACAGAGTCAATCAGAATAGCACAAATTTGAGAGCTACAGTGAAGTTGATTTCCCCATTCAATAATGGATTCTTCCATTAATTTCGTAACACCATCAGAAAGGAAGACTGTGTCATTTCCAAAATACAATGTAAAACATTTCGGTTCTTGACAATGACTTGCACATTTTAAAGAAACGAAAGTGAACAAAAAATGTTGTATTTTTTTTCACAAAAATTAGTTTATTTAGATAAAAGTTTAATTTACAGTACGGATATTACTTTTTTATCCTTCCGGTTAAATGCGGGAAAAATCATATATTTCAACATCGTACACCGGTCTTACTGATGAACGAATTATGTCATAATATTTCATTCTGAGAACAAACATACAATTCAAATCATTAAATAATGCATATCAATACATTTAACAACTTTGCCTCAGAAAACATCTGTTTCAATCTGACCTTGAGTTGAGATTATAAATAGAACTAAACCGGAAGTATGACGAAACGTCCGCCATCGTACAAGAAATTTGAGAAATTTTGTAACATAAACTCGTATTTCATAACAAAGAAGTGAAGATGAATACAATTACCGGTGTGCTTCGTTGAAACAGGTATTTTGTTAACTATTTGTGAAGTATTAAGGCATGACATTCAGTATTTACGTAAATATCACCTCCCGTGTTATGATTTATAAAATTATACATGTACACATGTGTTATTGATCCATGGTGCTAGTAATACTTAATTATCTTTATCATATTGTTAACTAAGCAAGAAAATTACGTAATTTTAAAATTACCTAACCTCACAATATTATCAATTTTAACTTGAAAATCTTCTCAAAATGACTTACCAAACAGTAATTTTTGAAACATGAAAATGGTTCATATAGAAAAATAAGGGAAGAAAAAACTGAATTGACTCATGAAAATTTTTGTCAAACAGTCTGCCACGTGAAATTCTGACCTTCCTGAGATGCCTGCTGTTTGTTGTTGTTGTTTTTTTAAGAAAGGGGTGTTCCACAGATGATTGGGGGTTAGATCCTGCCCTCAACATGATACCCCTGAGTAAACACCATCAAAAAATATTTTAATATTTAAACACTAATGGGATATCTGTTACAACTATAATACTGGTTTTCGAAAAAAATTTACATATATGAAAAAAAATACTGTTAACCATCATGTATTGAGACTTGATTCCGGGCAGGCAGGCGAATTGGTTGGGCCATTTTTCGTAACAGTTTCCTCAGCAACTACTTATCAGAGCCTCATGATATTTAGTATACAGCATTAACACATTGTCCCATACCATGGGATTCAATTTTAGGTATGTCGCTCATCCACCTCATGTTTACTGACTTAGTTAAATTCATAATAATGGTAAGAATTTTTCGTAACAATTTTCTCAGCAACTACTTATTACAGCCTGTTGATATTTGGTAAACAGCATTGATATGATTTCAGGTATGTGGCTCATCCACTTTCCATTTGCTGACCTAGTTATATTTTCGACATTAATTGTAAATGGAAGGAAATTTCCGTAACAATTTTCTCAGCAACTACATATCACAGCCTCTTGATATTTGGTATTGTGACTGCATTAACACATTGTCCCAAGTTCAGGTCTATCACTTATCCACTTCCTGTTTACCGATTTAGTTAAATGTTCGATATTAATGGTCAATGGTAGGAAATTTTTGTAACATCACAGCCTCATGAGAGTCATGTTATTTTGTATACAAATGCAACCCGGCCATTTTTGTCTTTGACCCATTTTTATTGAAGTATTATCCAAATTTGTACTTTGTCTTGTTAATTATGATGTCATTGATAAAATTTTCATGATGTAAACATGCTACAGGGAGTGTATTTTTTAGCAACCTGTACTTTAAAGAAAAGAAAAAAGAGGTATTTCTATACACTTGTTTGCATTCCTGTTGCTGTCGGCCAAAAATACTTTACATTTGACACTAACCTTTAAATGACATTAAAGAATTTTATAAACCTGTTGCTTGTTTTTAAAAAGAAAAATACAGTAAAGACTGTCTTAGCGACCCCCTGTATATAGCGACGTTCTGTCTATAGTGACCATAGTTAGGTGCGCCGAACAGTATTTACTATATGAATGGTCTGTATGTAGCGACTCCCTGTCTAGTCCGTACAACGACCATGATTTAGTCACCCGTTACGGTATTTGAGCCGTGAACAGCGACTTTTGCAAGGGGAGCAAGGCTTGAACTAGGTGACGACTTTGGCGAAGAAGTCGCCTTCGCATCAGCGACTTTGCCTTAAACAAACTTCAAAGAGATTTTGAAGTCGCCCGATTTTTATAATTTTCCGTCATACTTATTTACGCCGCTAGGTCTGTTAATAATTTGTTTACCTCTCAATTACAACCAATTACCGTTAATCCGCTAATCAAGAACGCGTGTCAACATCAACAAAGTTGAATACACGCCGCAAGGCAAGAGTTCACTATGTGTATCTTTCTCATTACGTATTCATGCGATTGGCGAATCAGAACGCGCGTTGTATCTACGGCAGTTTGCATTGACCAATCGGCAACACGCTAATACACTGTGGCTGTTTGTTGACAATTACACAAAATGGTGACAGATTCAATCAATTTTTGCCGATAGAATGATTAAAGCCACCTTCATAATTATTATACATAATTGCTGCAGTGTTTTAGCGAGTAAAGATAAACAATGCCAAACGTCTTAAAGGTGTGGTTGTATTTGAAACCTCGATTGTTAATTTTTTTCGGAGCACTTATCGAAGATTTGTATCTAATGTTTTATTAATACATTGAACTCCGTAAAGTAAACAGGCTGATTACACAAAATTAAATGTCTCTACAGTAGAGTACATCTCATTAGTATAATTGAAATCAAACATTTTTTACAAACAGATTGAT
This sequence comes from Ruditapes philippinarum, assembly GCF_026571515.1. Taxonomy (NCBI): domain Eukaryota; kingdom Metazoa; phylum Mollusca; class Bivalvia; order Venerida; family Veneridae; genus Ruditapes; species Ruditapes philippinarum. The sequence goes on along the minus strand of NW_026858399.1, from coordinate 122,593 downwards.
TAATATAAATTACATTTTAATGAATATGTAACTTTTAAATACTAATGTTATGGTGTAGTTTATAATCTTAACCAATTATACATGCAATTTTAATACTCTTGCTTTTTTTAAAAATGATATTTGATATGTTTAATATCAATACAAATATAATTAAACCCTTAGTATGGTACTATCCTGCTTTTCAACAAAATATTGGTATGATATGTTCATATATCTGAATTATGTAGAGACTGTCCACAGTGACTCCCTGTCTATAATGACCTTTTTTCTTTTCTCCCATCGAAGGTCACTGTAAACAGTCTTTACTGTACTTATAAGATCTATTCCTGAAGGTGAGGGATATAGGGCCATCATGGCCCTCTTGTTCTTATATGTATATAGTAAAAACTTTAAAAAAATCATCTTCTCTAAATTGACAAAGGCTAAGATATTTTGCATGAAACATTGTGTAGTGAACTAGCAAGATTGTTCAAATTATAGCCCTGGTGTCAAAATTGGCCCCGCCCTAGGGGTCATTGATTTTCACTATGTACATAATAAAATAATTATAGTAAAAAAATTAAAAATCTTATTGTCTGAGAGTACAAGGCTTTGAGCTTTGATATTTGGTATATGATATCATCTATAGGTACTCTACCAAAGTTGTGTCAATTATGCCTCTCTAAGTGTTAAAATTGCCCTGCCCCAGAGGTGATAGTTTCCTTAAATGTATATAGTAAAAACTTGAAAAATCATCTTCTCTGAATTGACAAAGGCCCCTGGTGTCAAAATTGGCCCTGCCAGGGGGCATTGATTTTCATTATGTACACATAGTAAAAACAGAAACTTGAACAAATGTTTTCTGAATTGGAGAAAGCTACAGCTTAGATATTTGACATGAAATGTTGTTTGGTGGACCTGTATCAAGATTGTTTGAATTAAACCCTTGGGTAAAAATTTGGCCTTGCCCAAGGGGACAGTGACCTACTTTCTTGTCCTTTGATGTACAGCCATGAAATTTGGACTATGTGCATATTTTTATTTGTAAAATTGAACTTTGATATCAGTTGACCTAGATTTTGATGATGTGACCTATTTTTTTGTCCTTTAATGTGCATCTATGAAATTTGAACCATGTGCACTGATTTAAGATGTAAAGTGAACTTTGATATCAGCTGGCCTAGAATTTGACAAAGTGTCTTACTGTGTTGTCCTTTGATGTACAGTCATGGAATTTTGGCCATGTGAAATATGACTTTCACCACCAATTCACTAGACTCAACTGCATTGATAGATTCCTACTCTTACTAATACTTACTGGTGTTCGCAATTACACGACTACGCCAGTATCTATGATGAAGGATGTGGTCCGTCTCAGGTCCTCAACATCACCATAAAGCTTCTGTTGGAGGGTTGTTTCCTGAGGCCACGTCGCAGCTCGCTCCTGGTCGTGTCGCTTACATCTTTGGAGGACATGCTCTGCAATTTGGTCTTCTTCTCCGCACAGACACATTGGAGATTGAACGAGTCGGTACTTTTTGTTCATGTGTGCATTAAGTCTGTTATGTCCTGAGCGTAGTCTCATCATGATCACTTGTTCTGGCCGGTTCAAGGAGTGATATGCATCAAGCTCTTGTCTTGGCTTTGATTCCTACTCTGATCTTTTATTTGAATAACAATAGATTTAACCACTAATCTAAAAATTCTTTTCCTACAATACTATTTAGTGTTGTATTAATGCGGTGGCATAGCATTTTTCATAAATGCAATCTTGTTTATTGACTGGTGTTTTTCATATTTTGTTGACTTGTTCTTTAGCGTACTGGTGTCCACATCACTGGTAAAAAAAGATTTATTTTACTGTTAACTCATGTGCATTTGAAAGAAACATGTGCCTATGAAAGAAACATGTGCCTAAGTCATCTTCTAAATAATTGGTTCCACAGGTCATGGATTTTTTCTTTGTGTTGGTAGTATACAGTTAAAATCTTCTCTTGGACAAAACAGTCTTAAGCTTTATTGTGGAGTTTTGTAATGACTAGAATCTGTCTTTGATCTTTATGTAGAATTTTTCTACATAATCTGGTAAAAAGGTCCACTTTAACAAACTGTTTATGAGGTTTACTTCTTTTTTCTCTCACCTTAGCACAAAGTGCTCACAGGTGAGCTTTTGTGATGGCATTGTGTCCATGGGTCATTATTATTATGTGCTTGTATAGTAAAAATGTCTTAAAATCTTCTCTTCTAAAATTGTAATGCTAGAAGATTAGATGTTTTTCATATAGAATCACCTTGTGAGTCTCAGATCCTCTACAAAAGTTATATAAAACATGCCCCTGGGGTCAAAATCAGTAAGACACTTCACCCCTCATCCATTTTTTTCTAAAATAAGCCAAAAAAAATGCTTTTATATCATATGTTTATTTTAATTATTTTTAGTATAATTTGATTTATAACTTTTTGAAAAATGGACAATTTACAGACATTTCTAAGAGTAAATATTTGTTTAGAACAGTAAATAATTCAGAAATAAATAACACATGTAATTCACATGTAATAATTTCTTTAAGTCATTTACATATAACATGCATTAAAACATAACATTTTTACTGGTTCTAAAAACCACATTCTTATAAATGTCCATAAATTTACCCACTTTCTCCAAGAACTCCTCAGTCCTTGACCTTAAGTCATGATCATCGTATTGCCCACTGTTATACAAAGCACATCCATTATTAAGTGTTTATTGCATGTCACCTTGTTTATTCAACTTGTTGATTGGTTGTTTATTCAACAGTTATCTCATAATTGATTAGATAATTGGATTAAAAAGGTATAATTGTATGAAAATGAAATAAATGAATAAATAAATAATAGTGTATGTAAAATAAATAATATTGTATGAAAAATAAATGAATAAATAATATTGTTTGAAAATAAATAAATAACTAAATAAATAATATGAATATAAAAGAATATAAATGAATGAATGATTTATTTTTCCATTAATGTAATAAATAAAAAAAGAACAATTTCATATCTTTATTTTCTTAAAAAATGTTGCTAACAAATTATTAAGTAAACTTACCGGTATCACATATGTTTTGCTTTCTTTAAATTCAATTCATTAAAACAAGATACTGTCAAAGACACAAAGGAAGTGTGAAAGAGATTATATACTTAATATAATATATCAAAGGAAATTTCACGAAAAGGTTCACACACTTAAATAGAAGGATTTATATACAACAATTAGTTATATCACTTTCACTTAAAGTGAAATTAGTATAAAATATATAAAAATAAAATTAAAAATAAAGAATTTACTTACTAATAACTTTGTGACATGAGCCTTTTTTAGGACAAAAACAACAATATATATCCATTGTCTTTGGTCAATTACGTCATGAATAATAAAATATGTTATAACAATAAACATACACAATCAATATTGAATACATTTAACATTTTCTAAATAAATAGTTGTTTAACACAAAATAAAAAATGGGGGGTGAAGTGTCTCAATCAAATTTCTTAAAATGAAGGGTGAACTGTCTGAGGGGTGAAGTGTTTGCAAAAAAGGGCCTAGGGTGAAGTGTCTGGGGGTGAAGTGTCTGTAAACCATATAGACTAGTGTAGGAAAAACCATTGAAGTCTTTTTTTGTGAAACTTTAATGCCCAAAGCTTGGGTATTTGTCATGAAGCATTCCACAACTACAATCTACAAATAATATTAGCTTGGGTAAAAAATGACAAACCCAATGGATGCATTCCTGACTTTAACATTGAAAAATGAAAATTGTGACGTTTTCCAGGAATGTTTCTCAAGTGAGGTATCCAGGGCCATTATGGCCCTCATGTTTAGATAAGATTATGAATGGAATGAAGATCATAAGGCATTGGATATTGGTTTTGACAGACATGCCATTTCAATATCCCTTTCAGATTTCATGAGCCGGAAATAGAAAAAGTATTTGTGCAGATGATAAATACATTAAAATATATTTAAGCTGATAATGTAATACTATGTGCATTGAAAACCAAATTATTTTTCAGGTGTAGAGGAGTTGATTGCCTTGGAAGAACTTGATGTCTCTGAAAATTTTCTGCTTGATCACATGGTTTTACAAGGTCTTAAAGCATTGAAAAGACTTCAAGTGGTGAGTGAAAAAGTCTTGTTGGATCGCACTGTAATATCCCAACAAAGTTTTAGGGATATACAGGAGTGAGCTTGTCAGTCCACCATTTGCTCATTGCATCTGTTTTATAGTTTCTGGCAGATGATAGAGATAGGGATACTTTAAGCTGAGCTGAAATAAGCTTTTGTGATGGGAGGGTGTATGTAATCCTTTAACCATGTCATTATCCACAACTTCTTTAAACAACATTTCCTGAATCATTTGATTGATTTTGGGGGTATTCATGGCTGAGTTGTTAATGTTCTTTACTTCAAACCACTAGCCGCTGAAGCCGGTAGTTTGTTCCTGCAAGGGACTTGGTTTCTTTTTGAGAAAGCTACCCAGGTAGCTTATGGAATATCAGTGGTTCTTCTCAGTTGCCTGTTTGTGCCTGAAATAATGAACAGAGAATAACATAATCTCATCCTTTGCAAGTAAAGCTGTCAATTTCATCTTAAACAAAGGAAAACAGAAGGAGTTGCAAAAAAATCAGAGTATTGATCCTATATATACTAAAAATAACTGTTATATTTTTTATGAAACATTGTCTGGTGGACCTCTACAAAATAATTGTTCAAATTATAGCGCTTAGTTCAAAATTGGTCCCGCCCTGGGGGAACATAGCTTTTCTTAACCCATTACTCCATAGAGAATTGAGATAACAGGCACTCCTTATCTATACCATATATAGGTAAAGGCTTATCAGTAGTCCATAGATAAGACAGCCACTATACTACACCATCTCCATACAAGGAAATGATAAAAATGGAGGATACTTTAACCCTTATTTTCAGTATTTTCTGATAAATATATGGTTTTGCTGTAAATAAAACATTTTTAGTGTAGAAAATTTCCTTTCTAGTGATAAAATTTTTAAAACAATTGGACTATTATATTGTTTGCAACAGAAGTATAAACCTATTATAAACAATAAAATCAAGACAAAAATAAACTAAAATTAAACTTTATTAAACATAATACAACAAATGCACTTTTTAGCTCACCTGTCACAAAGTGACATGGTGAGCTATTGTGATCGCTTTTCGTCCGCCGTCCGTCCATAAATTTAAACTTAAAAAATCTTCTTTAAAAAAACCCCAAAAAGCTAGAGCTTAGATATTAGGCATGAAAGATCTTTTAGTGGGTGTCTACCAAGTGTGTTCAAATAAAAGCCCTGGGGTAAAAATTGGCCCCACTCTTATCTTTTTGAACTATTGTTTTCCTTTAGCAATAGAAACTTGCAGTAATGTTTTTACACATGCACTATTTTAGATACAAATATGATCTATGTGAAATCAGTTTTAGATTCAGATTTTACATCTGCTTTTATTAGCTCACCTGTCACAAAGTGACAGGGTGAGCTTTTGTGATCGCTTTTCGTCCGGCGTCCGTCCGTCGTCCGTCCGTAAACTTTTGCTTTAAATGACATCTCCTCATAAACCACTGAGCCAATTTCATCCAAACTTCACAGGAATGTTCCTTTGGTGGTCACCTTTAAAAATTGTTCAAAGAATTTAATTCCATGCAGAACTCTGGTTGCCATGGCAACCAAAAGAAAAAACTTTAAATATCTTCTTTTAAAAAACCATAAGAGCTAGAGCTTAGATATTTGGCATGAAACATCTTCTAGTGAGTGTCTACCAAGTTTGTTCAAATAAAAGCCCTGGGGTCAAAATTGGCCCCGCCCCTGGGGGTCATTGATTTTCCCTATATGCATATAGTAAAAACTTAAAAAATCTTCTTTTAAAGAACCGTAACAGCTAGAGCTTAGATATTTGGCATGAAACATCTTCTAGTGAATGTCTACCAAGTTTGTTCAAATAAAAGCCCTGGGGTCAAAATTGGCCCCGACCCAGGGGGTCATTGATTTTCCCTATATGCATATAGTAAAAACTTAAAAAATCTTCTTTTAAAGAACCATAAGAGCTAGAGCTTAGATATTTGGCATGAAACATCTTCTAGTGAATGTCTACCAAGTTTGTTTAAATAAAAGCCCTGGGGTCAAAATTGACCCTGCCCCAGGGGGTCATAGATTTTCCCTATATGCATATAGTAAAAACTTAAAAAATTTTCTTTTAAAGAACCCAAAGAGCTAGAGCTAAGATATTAAGCATGAAACATCTTCTAGTGAGTGTCTACCAAGTTTGTTCAAATTAAAGCCCTTGGGTCAAAATTGGCCCTGCCCCGGGGGTCATTGATTTTCCCCATATGCATATGGTAAAAACTTAAAAAATCTTCTTTTAAAGAACCCAAAGAGCTAGAGCTAAGATATTTAGCATGAAACATCTTCTAATGAGTGTCTACCAAGTTTGTTCAAATAAAAGCTCTTTGGTCAAAATTGGCCCCGCCCCAGGGGGTCATTGATTTTCCCTATATGCATATAGTAAAAACTTAAAAAATCTTCTTTTAAAGAACTCAAAGAGCTAGAGCTAAGATATTTAGCATGAAACATGTTCTAATGGGTGTCTACCAAGTATGTTCAAATAAAAGCCCTGGGGTCAAAACTGGCCCGGGGGTCATTGATTTTCCTTATATGTGTATAGCAAAAACTTAAAAATCTTCTTTGGAAAGACCCAAATAGCTAGAGTTTAGATATTAAGCATGAAACATCTTTAAGTAAATATCTACAAAGTTTGTTAAAATAAACGCCCGGGGGTCAAAACTGGCCCTGCCCCAGGGGTGACATTGTTTTTAACTATATGTGTATAGTAAAAACTTTAAAAATCTTCTTTTAAAAATGCCAATGAGCTAGAACTTAGATGTTTAGCATGAAACATCTTCTTATGGGTGTCTACCAAGTCTGTTCAAATAAACAAATAAAAGCCCTTGGGTAAAAATTGGCCCGGGGGTTGGGGGCCTATATACAGGTGAGCGACCTCAGGGCCATCATGGCCCTCTTGTTTATAGATTACGATATTACTTGTTCCTTGTGATGGAGAGTTTTATATTCAGGTTAGCGATTTTAGGGCCATCATGGTCCTCTTGTTTCACAAATGAAATCTTCACATCTTTACATTATATTTAAGATGAGATATCATTCTGTGTAACAAGCATGTGTTTAAAGAGAACAGTTGTTCTGTTATAAGCAAATCGCAGTTCTGTGGAGACCTTGCTTTTGGGCCCCCTATGATCAAGTTTGTAAAAGTTAAAGATAGTCTTTTCAGTTAGTAAGTATGGCATGAAATACTGTTGTCCAATTGAGCATACTGCAAGCTTATGTGAATACCTCATTTGGATAGCATTTGTGCTTCTGAGGTCAAAGTAACTGTTACTTAAAGTAGAAGAAAAGAAAAGTTGTTTGGGCCGTTCTCTCATACAATAGAATTATTATAAGGTGGCAGGTAGGGGTATGAATCACCTGAAGTAATAACTCTAGTTTAGTTTTATAAAGATAAATTTGTTGTACAATATTTCTTGTAAAATTATATGGTACAATAATGTAAAACAGGTATGACAGATACTAAGATTTTCATCTCACCTTAGCACAAAGTGATCACCAGATGTTACGCTTTTGTTAGTATTTTACTTTAAAAACCACCTTTTTCTAAACCCTTTCACCGATACCTAATATACTATACAGAGATGATCCTTGGATGGTCCTCTAGGAACGTTGCTCATACACCGGGTAGTTATGGTTTCTACAAGATTGCCACCATTTAAGGGAAAAACTGTTAAATGATGTTACTTCTTGAGCAAATCAGATTCTGAACAAGTTCCAATTATGTAATGATTAGATGTAAGTGGTCCTTCAAATCACTGTGATCTGTATAAAAAAAATGCAACCAGAGCTAGAAATAGCACTTAGAAGCCCCTCTCCCATACTACTTTGAAGACTTTGATGAAATTCTACTGAAATGATCCTAAAATTGCTAAAATTGTTCCAGTCTGGCTCTGCTGAACAAGATGACTGCCAGAGCTAAAAAATAGAAAACTTTTTAAAAAGCTGAATACTTTATAATTTAGCAATAGTGATAATGTAATCCTTCACAAATATTGCCAATATTGTTTAAAATTGCTGAACAAGATGGTAGTAATAGATAAACGTAGAAATAAGTTTAACTACATCATCATCTCAAGAATGCTAAGATTGTTTATTGAATCTTTACAGGAATGGTCATTAAGTAGTTCTTTACAAAAATGACAAAATAGTTTGGGTCTGTTGAATAGAATGATAGAATGGCCACTAATGCAGGCGTCACACTGTCCCAAATTTGGCATCAGATGGACACACGAATAAGGAAATGTTAAAATTCGGATCTGATCGTAATAACATCGGGCCATTCGTGAGAGCATCTTTTGCCATCGTATGACCCCCAACTAAATTTTTCAGGCTCCGGCAGCAACTTCGTGAGCGATCACAAAATCTTTGGACCACGATGGGTACGAAGAAAGCAAATTTGAGTGGCTTAAGCGTTGCATATTTATCATGGTGGACATATAAAAGGCTAGCCTCAGACCATCTTCCTCATCTGTCAGTCTTGCACATCTCTATAGAGACATCAAAAGCTTCCATTATTTGCAATTTATTAAAAATTAATTTCATTTTATTTCCTGCAGAAATCAGTTTTGATGATGAGTCAACCGTGTAAAAGAAGGCAGCTGCATTGCTAATTTTTAAGTTATTATTACACCTTAGAAAACATGATGAGCAACTCCTACAAGCCCACCTTGGCTGGCATGATGTGTAATCAAATATGATAAACAAGATCAAAAAGGAAAGACGGCGTTCAATGAACGCAACCCCCACACGACCCAGCAACAAGAACTAGTGACAATGAGTTAAGTAGGACCCAAAACAAAAACACGACAGAGAGCATTGCAGAGCAAGGACGGGTTGATCATTAAAATGATACATAAGTATAAATAATAGTAACCGACAAGGAAATCAAAGAAAACAAATAAATGATTAATTAACAGGCCCACAAAGCAAGGACACATGGGAAGGGGGTAAGAGATTCCGTGAAGGGTGGAGGGGGGCAAAATAAAAAAAATAAAACTAGGGGCAAAAGGGAAGATACTTACCGTAGACGAGAATACAACAAGGGGCGCAGACAAATATGTCACAAAAGCAGTATGAAACAACAGACATACATCTGAGGAATACAGAGGGGCGCCGCCTTGGAACGGCCAGCAGCATAAGTACTGCTGGGGAGTTTAAACCTGTTTATGGTGCACCAAACCTCATTCTTAACCCCACCAGGTTCCTATAAACAAGACAGGGTAAATAAAATGAATCCTCGCCAAGTGAAATTCTAACAGTTGTTACAGTTACAAAAGGTGAACACTGAAATGATCATGTAGAAACATATAAAAGAAAATCCTTTGACCATAACAAAAGTACTCAGTGTCTTAATGGAAGACAGAGTAACAAGAAAATCACCTACAAGGGCCCAATGAAGCAAGAAAGAAGACGAACATTAAGGCAATTCAGTCCCAAAGGGCTTTAAGAACTGTCCATCATTGAGTCTCCCACTTGGTCCGTCAGATGTAATCAAAAGAGGAAAGTGTAGAGTCCAACTGTAAAAGTGTTAAACACTAAGCGTACGGAAGGGTCATAACCTCTTTTAAGACAAAGTTTAATAAATTTAGTAAAGACAACAGAAAAATTACAATGACCCAAGATCATAGGAAGTTTGTAAATAACAGCCCATTAAAAATCAGGATGGTTAATCCATTGTCACAGAAGTGTTTTTAAATCACTTTTGAATTTTGAGATTAAATCAAAGTTACAATTGTAAAAAATTTAGGTAATTTATAATCGTGGTAGCCCTGTTTGAGTAGCTTGCTAGTAATGAAAATATTTCACTCGTTAAAACCCTTTATGTTGCTACAAGCTCTTGCAAATTTAAATAACTGAGAAACATATACCCCGTAAGATGTTGCATGCGGTACATCTCCATCTAAATGTGGATAATTTACTATACCAAAATCAAAATCATCTCTTTTATCATAGATTTTCGTGTAAATAGAATTGTTCTTGATAGTAATATGAAGATCTAAAATAAAATTTAAACCTAGTTTAGCTCCTAATATTATCTGCCATTGAAATTTGCCGTGGTTGCCGGAGGTTTTATATCACCTGGAGGTCATTTGACGCCTTCGTAACCACGTACGATCTCATCGTACTCAAAATACGACGTCGTGTACCTATCCCGTGAACTTCGCGTGTACTGCGGGTAAACTACTTGGTAAAAATTTGCATCTTTGAGGTGACTTCGTGTGTGGATCTGATGCCATCGCGTGACCTTCGGTAGGAATCTTGTGTGGAACGGATGCGATCGCGTGACCTTCTGTAGGAATCATTCTTGCTTCGGCTGTTGAGGGGCTGTCGACCTATTTCGGGACAACCTTTGCGCGAAATTTCAAATTCCAAATTCGTGTGCCCATCTGGTGTCAATTTCGGGACAGTGTGCAACGCCTGCATAAACCATGCCTAAAAATAAAAAGTAAGCTTTAAACAACATTTTTGTAGATTTTAATGAAAGTGAAATTAACTGAAAATTTACAAAAATTGTTCCAATCTGCTGAACAAGGGTGCCAAGAGTTAGAAAAAAGTGTCATTTTCCCCTCACACATCCTTTTATAGATTTTCATGAAACTATAATAATGATCAATAAATAAAGTTATACAACGCATTTTTAAAATCTTTGTGATCTGTTAAATGTGAAGGACAGCAGAGCTAAAAATAGAAATAAACTTTAAACTGCATCTCCTCTTCAAACTGCTGGGCAAATGTTCATAAACTTTAATAGAAAAAATAAAAAAAATGTTGAACAATGCTAACTATTGAAATAAGACTTGATTAACAGCTTTACAGCTTGTCTGATTTTGATGAATCATAATAGGAATGACCCTATAATGAAATCTTGTTCATTAAAACCATATTCTCAGGTGAGGAATTCAGGGTCTTGTTGCAGTATTTATTCACATGCTTAGAATGTAGCTCTTTGAATGCTGGAGTGCAAATTTATTTTCAGTTATGTATGGTAGGAAATCCTTTGTGTTATAAAATAGATCACAGAATGCTCACACTACAACATGTTTATCCGCAAGCGGGGCTTGGTGTGTTCCTACTTGATGGAAAAAGACTAACAAATCATGAAGTTATGGTATGTGCCTAATTTTGATATACTGTACAGCAGGAGATATGTTTCCAAATTGTCCACAACAACTTTGTTTGTATTATTTACAGTATACCCCCGCACAACAAAGTTGTAACGGGGGTAATTAGTGGAATCAGCTTTTCTGTCCAGCCGTCCATCGGTTTTTCCTTGTCCGCCCAATAATTTAAGATTCCTTTGACCAACAGTCACCATATTTGGCATGGAGGTTAGTCATGATTATTAGATCACCCCTATTAATTTGAGGTAACTGGGTCAAAGGTCCAGGTCATATTGGCCTTGACTAAAAAAAGCTTGTCCACCCAATCACTTAAGATTCCTTTGACCCACAGTCTTAATATTTGGTATTGAGCTTTGTCATGATTATAAGATGACCCCTATTGATTTTCAGGTGACCAGGTTAAAGGTCAAGGTCACAGGGGCCTAGACAAAAAAAGCTTGTCCGCCCAATAACTTAAGAATCCTATGACAAACAGTCTTCATATTTGGCATGGAGCATAGTCATGATTGTTAGATGATCACTATTGATTTTGATGTTACTGAGTCAAAGGTCAATGTCACAGGGGCCTTAAATAAAAAAAGCTAGTCCGCCCAATATCTTAAGATTTCTTTGAACCACAGTTTTGATATTTGGCATGGATGTTGGTCATGACCATTAGATGACCCTATTGCTTTGAAGGTCACTGCGTCCAAGGTCCAGATTACAGGGGCCTTGACATCAAAAAGCTTGTCCGCTCAATTGCTTTAGACTGTTTTGGTTAACAGTCTTCATATTTTGCATGGAGTCAAGTCATGACCATTAGATGAACCCTATTGATTTTTAGATCACTGAGTTAAAGGTCAAGGTCACAGGGGCCTTGACTTAAAAGCTTGTCCAACCAATGCATACATGTGACAAACGAAATGGGCCAAATCTGGATTTTCAGCTTGATTTTGAGGCTCAAAACTGGATTTTTTTATTGACTCGAATTTTAATGTGTGTTTGGCACATTTGGTTCAAAGAATCTATATTAGCCTCAAAATCATTAAATGATTATACTTTTTATGATTTTTTTGTTGATCAGTATTACTTTATTTCACCAAAAAAATAAATAAATAGATAAATAAATAAGTGTAGTCATACAGGCTATTTCTAAAACAGACACATTTTCACATTTCATTATTTTCAGTTTGAATAATTATATCTGTCTTTTCAGTCATACAATAATTGGCTAATAATTTAAAACACAAGCTATTTGAAAACGTGCAACAACTATTCATGAACTTAAGACTCTGACAGTTAAATAACGTAACGTAAGTAGAAGACTCAAAATAAATGCAAGAATCGTTACGTTAATTAAATCCACATTTTTGCCTCGATGATTGTGTAATTCCTAAACAAAACAAAAAAATTACCCACTCACTAAAAATAGGTTAATTAGACATGGTTTTGCTGCATCTCAAACAGGTTTTTGAATGATCCACTTAAATGATTCTGCTCACCTTTAGTCTTTATCAGTGCACGCGCTAATCAAAGAAAATCAAAGGTTGAGCCGAATTCATACATGTAAATTAACAGGGTCGTTTTGATGATGTAGCGTGTAATACCTACTGCCAAATTATAAAAGAGGTCAATTGACTGACACACAACACGTGTTAAGTTAAATATGTGAGAATAACTTTGGGTGATGGAACTGTTTATAACGTCACCTTGCTGTCAATTAACGACTCAACATTTAATCCGCTGTAATTTAGGATATGGACAGTAACAATCAATGCCTGGAGGCACGGTTTACATTTTAGATACAGGTGCTGTGTTTGGTTTTTTTTATGTTGATTTTTTTTTTAAATATCGGGAATTCAAGCTGTTATATCGGGAATCGGGATCAGTGTCGAAATATCGGGATTTTTTAAAATCCCGCCGGGATATCACATGTATGCCAATGACCTAAGAATCCTTTGACCCGTGTCCGCTCCATAACTTTTTGACTGCTGAAAAAAATTTGAAATAACTTGGCATAAGTGATCACCATTATGAGATGATGTGCAGAGCACAATAATTGGGTTGCTACCAACCAAGAACAAGATCACACTTAAATGTCAAGTGTTAAAAAGTCTTCATTTTGTGTCCGCTCCATTTGAACTGCTGCAATGTTTTTAAGATAACGTGGCAGAAATGATCACCATTATGACACCATGTGCAGAGCACAACAATCAAGTTACTATCCTAAAGGTCAGTTCACACACAAAGATCCAATGCTAAAACATCTATTTTTTATGTCCGCTCTATTCTTTTTAACCAGGTTTTCAAAGAAAACCGGGTTATTGTAATGCTGAAGTCGGCAGGCTGGTGGGCTGTCAGGCGGACGGGCCTCAATAAATTTTTTGCTTCGGTTATTGACACCAAACTTGGTGTATGGGTAGTTTACATCAAGATGCAGCTTGGGATTACTACCCAGGTGTTTGTGATCAAGGTCAATGTCACTGTTACTATAAATAGAAATTCAGTTTCCGCTCAATAACTTGAATTGCTTTGGCATATTGACACCAAGATGGTGTATGGGTAGCTTATATCAAGAGGCAGCTTGGGATTGCTAACCTGGTGTCTGTGATCAAGGTCAAGGTCACTGTTGCTAAAAATAGAAATTCAGTTTCCGCTCAATAACTTGAGTTTGCTTAAACCTATTGACACCAAACTTGGTGTATGGGTACCTTATATCAAGACGAAGCTTGGGGTTGCTACCCAGGTGTCTATGGTGCTGGTCAAGGTCACTGGTACTAAAAAGTAGAATTTCAGTTTCTGCTCAATAACTTCAGTTTGCTTTGGCCAATTGATGCCAAACTTGGTGTAAAGGTACCTTATATCAAGAGGTAGCTTGGAATTCCTACCCAGATGTGTTTGATTAAGGTCAAGGTCACTGTTGCTTAAATTATAAGTTAAGTTTCCGCTCAATAACTTCAGTTTGCTTTGACCTATTAACATAAAACTTAGTATGTGTGTAGCTTATATCAAGACACTACTTGGGCGGGCGTCAACTGTTGCTAAAAATAGAAATTAGGTCTCGGCGTAATAACCTATTGACACCAAAATTAGTATGTGGGTAGCTTATATCAAGAGGCAGCTGGGAGTGCTACCCAGGTGTCTGTGAACAAGGTCAAGGTCACTGTTCCTTAAATAATAACTACAGTTTGCTTTGACCTATTGACACCAAACTTGCTGTGTTTGTCAGCTTATATTAAGATGCAGCTTTGAATTGCTACTTAAATATATTGGAGCAAGGTCAATGTCACTTGTTTACAATAGAATTTTCAGCTCATACTCATTAACTTCAGTACACTTTGAACTTTGATACTTAACTTGGCATGTGTGTAGCTTACATGAAAATACAGCCTGGCATTGATACTCAGGTATCTGGTATATATTTATTTTGAACTAATGAAACCAATTTTCTGTGTTGGTGCAAATAACAGCATCATTTTTTATTCACTGCCATATTTCATTCCTAATTCCTGTCACATCAATACTTGGTGGTTGAAAACCTGGTTTTCGTCGTATTGTGGTGCTTTGTGTTTAAATTACTTGGCACAAATGATCCCCACCATGACACAATCTGCAGGGCACAACATCCAGGTTGCTGCCCCAAGTTACATCCAGGTTACTACCCCCAAGGTCAATGTTAAATGTTCTCCATAACTTTTTGACCTAACGAAAGATTATAAATAACTTAGCAGAAAGAATCACCATTATGAGACTATGTGCTTATGATATGCATGGCACAACATCAAGGTCATGGTTGGGTAAAGGTCAAGAAGTACACATTCATGTTGGCTGTGGAAGGTTATTTAGCTGTCCTTCAGACTGCCTTGTTGGTATTCTAAAAATTTCTTATGAGGTATGATCAAAAAGTTCTCGGGCCCGATATACTTCTAGCCACAACACTGACATTTACACACGATACTTCGATACCAATATCTTATTTAAGATTACTGACCGAGTTACATGCAGTTTTACACAGATTAAGTAACATAAAACACACTTTGATCTCCATTTAGACCAAATGGAGAAAGTTGAAATCAGAGCCGTCTCTGTAAGAAAGGGATGTCCCCCAAAGAAATCCATGAGGACTTCATGGATACACTTTGGAAGGAGTCCCTTTCCTATAGCACTGTAAAAAAATGGGCTGCTGAATTTAAGAGGGGCAGGGAAAGCATTTGAGATGATGAGCTGCCTGGCCGGCCAAAAGAGGCCACCAACGATGAAACTGCCGAAGCTGTGCACGATCTGGTCATGTACGACAGAAGGCGAGACCTGCGAAGCATTGCTAGGTAAGTAGGTATAAGCTTTGGTTCAGTTCAAGCAATTCTGACTGATGTCTATGGCATGTCAAAGGTTTCCGCTAGGTCTGACTGACGACCAGAAAAGGATCAGGCTTGACATTTCAAGATATCTTTTGTCTCACTACAAGGATTAACCTGATTTTATCTACCGGATCGTAACTCAGGATGAAACATGGGTCCATCACTTCGATCCAGAATGAAAAAACAACAGAGCATGCTGTGGAAGCACCCTGGCTCACTCACGCCCTGCGAAGAAATTCAAGAGTGTGCCATCAGTAGGGAAGATGATGGCTTCAATTTTTGGGATAGTCGGAGGAAAATCATGATTGACTATCTTGAGCAAGGTCGTACCATAAACAGTACATACTATGCAGACGAATTGAGATGTCTGCATCAAGAAATCAAGCATAAAAGGAGGGGCAAAATGACTCAAGGCGTTCTGCTCCTGCACGACAATGTGCCAGCTCACACATCCCAAGTTGCGATGGCAGCTGCAACTGATTTCGGCTTTGAAATTCTTCCCCATCCCCCATATTCTCCAAACTTGGCCCCCTCTGACTTCTACTTGTTTCCAAAACTGAAAACCAAGTTTTGTTGTAGACGTTTTTGAAGCAATGAAGTTGTCATGGAGGCGGTCAATGAGTTCTTTGAGGACCAAAATAGAGAGTTCTATTTTGAAGGGTTAAACAAGTTGGAGCATAGGTAGGCAAAGTGCATTGATGTAGAGGGCGATTATATTGAAAAGGAATACCATTATTTGGGTTCTCCGACTACCGGAAGTACATCGGGCCAAGAACTATTTGATCAAACCTCGTAGAAAATTTTTTTTTTTAACTTTCATTCAACTGGATGTTTAAAGGAACTCCACTGAGGTTTATAAGGCTAAAAATATAAAATTTTAATTTTTCAAATAGTTGAACGTGAGCACTTAAAACAGAAATATAAATAAAACATAACTAAGAAATATACAAGAAATACATTGAAAATTGTATGTTTGTGCTATTCTCAGTTCGATTTGAGTTAAAAGCGTTTAAACGCTTTTCAATTTTGATTCATTTTTCACTATTATAATAATTATTCTTGAAAAACAGAGAGAGCTAATGATCTGAAATTTTGCACATAAGTTATAAGTATAGATCTTTATCAAATGGAGTAATAATCTCAAAAAATTATTTCAGTCCCATCATGTCAAAAAACCTCAGTGGAGTCCCTTTAAAATAAATCCAGACTGATTGGGAGCATTTTGTAGGTACACGATGATGTAGTATCCAACCATTGATATAGTAAAAAATTAAAAAATCTTCTTCTCTGAATTGACAATGGTTAGTGGTCATGTATGAAACATTTTGTAGAGGACCTCTGGACCTCTGTTCATATTATAGCCTTGTGGTCAAAATTGGGTCCCACCCTGGCTATCATTGATTTCATTATCACAGCAATATAGTAAAAACTGAAACTAAAAAAAATCTGAATAGGAGAAAGTTCGAGCTAAGATAGTCGACATGAAACATTGTCTGGTGGACCTGAATCAAGATTGTTTAAATTAAAGCCTTGGGGTATAAAAGTGTGACATGCCCAAGGGGACACAGTGACCTAAATTCTTGTCTTTTGATGTACAGCCATGAAATTAGGACCATTTGCACAGTTTGAGATGAAAAAATGAATTTTAATATCAGCTGACCTAGATTTTTACAAGTAACCTACTTTCTTGTCCTTTGATGTACAGCGATGACATTTGGACCATGTACACAGTTTTAGACTAAAATTCAATTTTGATAACAGCTGACCTAAATTTTGATGATGTGACCGACTTTCTTGTCCTTTGATGAACAGCAATGAAATTTGGATCATGTGCACAGTTTTAGATGTAAATTTTAACATTGGTATCAGCTTACCTAGATTTTGATGACCTTTTTTGGCTCTTTAGCTCACCTGTCACAAAGACATGGTGAGGTGAGCTTTTGTGATTGCTTTTTCGTCCGGCGTTCGTCCATCTGTAAACTTTTACTTTAAACGACATCTCCTCATAAACCGTTAAGCCAATTTCATCCAAACTTAACAGGAATGTTCCTTTGGCAGTCAACTATAAAAATTGTTCAAAGAATTCAATTCCATGCAGAACTCTTAGGTTGCCCTGGCAACTGAAAGAATAAACTTAAGAAATCTTCTTTAAAAAAACAAAAGAGCTAGAGCTTTAATATTTGGCATGAAACATTGTCAATCAGTGTCTTCCAAGTTTGTTCAAATAAAAGCCCTGGGGTCAAAATTGGCCCCCGGGGGGTCATTGATTTTCCTTATTTGTATATAGTAAAAACTTAAAAATCTTCTTTTAAAAAACCCAAATAGCTAGAGCTAACATATTTAGCAAGAATCATCTTCTAATGGGTGTCTACCAAGTTTGTTCAAATAAGGGCCCTGGGGTTAAAAAAATTGGCCCCACCAAGGGGGTCATTGTTTTTCCCTATATGTATACAGTAAAAACTTAAAAAATCTCTTTTAAGAACCCCAAAGAGCTAGAGCTTAGATATTTATCATGAAACATCTTCAAATGGGTGTCTACCATTTTTAGTTTGTTTAAATAAAAGCCCTTGGGTTAAAATTGGCCCTGCCCTGGAGGCCTTTATACAGGTGAGGATTTCAGGGCCATCATGGCCCTCTTGTTTAGCTCACCTGAGTTGAGCTTTTGTGATCTCAATTTGTCCGGTGTCCATCGTCTGTTTGTGCATGTTATGTGCGTCCATTGACAACTTTTTATACAAACGACTTCTTCTTTGAAATCACTGGGCCAAATTTGATGAAATTTTCCAGTTCCTAGTATTATGTTCTACCAAAATTGTTCAAATGGTTCTGCTCCAGTGAACATCTGAGTCAGGAGGGCTAAAAATAGATTTTAAAAATGAAATTGCAAGTTCTATAGCTTAGATATTTGTGTGTATCATTATCACATAGAATTCTACAAAAATTATTCAAATTATACCCCAGAGGGTCATTAATTTTCATAATATGTATATAGTAAACCTTTAAAAATCTTATCTTAATTGACAAAGGCTAGAGGTCAGATATTTGGTAGGAAACATTGTGTATGAACCTTTACCAAAATTGTTCAAATAATAGCCCTGGGGTCAAAATTGACCCTGCCCCGGAAGTTATTGATTTTCATTATGTACATAATGTTAGTAAAATCTTTAAAAAATCTTTTTTTCTGAAGATATAAGGCTTAGAGCTTTGATATTTGGTATATTATTTATATGTCATCTAACAAAGTTGTTCAAAGTTTTTCTCTTGTGTAAAAATTGTCCCCTACCCGGGGGGCCATAGGTTTCAAATATGGTAAAACGCTCTAGGGATTACTGTTTTAGTTAAAATATGTTGGAAGTTGGTGAGAAAGGTTGTTCTGATGATTTCTATGGCAATTTCAAGTATGGGTTATCTGGGGCTAAAAACTAGGTCACGCAACCCAAGTATGGAAATATCCTGGAAATTGGTTGGAAGGTTGTTGTATGATTTCTAGCTTAAGTTCATATATAGTTCTTCTGTGGTCAAAAGCAAGATTACACCGCCTAAAAATTGGAGAACCTTGCTAACACTGTAGAGGCCAAATATCCTGGAAATTAGTCTGAAATGTAAATTGTTCAGATGGTTTGTAGGTCATGTTTGAATACGGTTCATCTGGGGTCAAAAACCAAGTCACAAAACCAAAATTATGGAAAAATAATGTTTACATTATAGAGGTAATATTTTCATCCCAAATATTCTGAAAAATTGTCAGAAACTTTAAAAATTTTGATGATTTTTAAGTCAAAATTTAGTTCACACAGACCAAAAGTAAAAAAGCTTTATCACTCTAGAGGTTACATTTTCAGCCCACAAAATCCTGGAAATTTGTCAGAAAGGTTTTTTGTACTATTTCTTGTTCAGGTTTGAATATAGGTCATCACAGGTCACACCATATAAAAAGGCTTACATGGAAAAACTTTATGAACATTTGCACTATTTCAGGTGCAGATATGAATGTTATGATATCAGTTTAAGTTTATGGCATTACATCTGCCTTTCATTCATTGCTAACAATATATTAATTCAGAGTCTGAGTTATCAGATGAGCAATATAATTATATACAGGTTTCACTTTTTCAACCATGTTCACAATTTCAGGTGAAAGGCTGAAATTTGATATCAAATTACTGGGCCCTCAATCAAATTTGGGGGAAGTGGGTCGCTACCCTCAGCAGGGGGAATATTAGTGTATGGGGGGATTTTTTTTCCCTTTTAAAAGCCCGAAAGAATTTCGGCATATTATGATATACCCCCTGGCGTCCGTCCGTTAGCAATTTAGTTTCCGGAGCATAACTTAAGTTTCATAAGGCCCACAATATTCAAACTTCATAGGATGATTGTCCATATTGGGTAGAAGACCCCTATTGATTTTGGGGTCAAAAGGTCAAAGGTCAAGGTCACTATTACATTAAACTGAAAACAGTTTCCAGAGCATAACTTAAGTTCCATTTGGCCCACAATATTCAAACTTCATAGGATGATTGTCCATATTGGGTAGAAGACCCCTATTGATTTAAGGGTCACAAGGTCAAAGGTCAAGGTCAGTATTACCTTAAAACTGAATACAGTTTCCGATCAATAACTTAAGTATTAATCAACCTACTGGGGTAAAATTTTATAGGATGAACAGCCAGTCAATCCGTCAAACAGAAACATGCAGACATGTTTACAATATTCCGCTAAAAAAAAACCGTCAAAAAGATGTTATTACTTTAAACAAAAACAAAAACCAAAAAACCCCATAAATTTTCATTTTTTTTCTTAAGACTTCATATGTTTTGAGGGGGAATTTTTTCCTCTGTAGGGAAAAAAAAATACAATTTTTGGTGGGGGATTGGGGCCAATTATCGGCAGCAGATGTGGTTGATCAAGGGCCCTGAATTACCTAAATAATGACTTAGTGACCTACTTTCTTGTTTTTGATTTACAGCTATGAAATTAGGACCGTGTATATAGTATAATTTAAAAAAAAATCATTTTATATGAAGTATGGTCTACTAACGAACATCGTTCAAATTCTTGTAATAAACACTTTCACTGTTTTCACACAAATAAAACTTTGTCCTCAGTTGAGCGCTTTTGGGCCAATGTCCCCTTATTTTAAAGATTTGTTAAAGCCTTTGATATTGTTTTCCTTTAGAAAAAGTAAAAAAGTTGACTGTTGCTTTGATTCCTGTTAATTATGTTACTTTACAGTCTGTGTTAGATATGTTTGGTGATACAATTGAAAAGTTGTTGATGAAAGCTTTGGTGCTGTGCATGACAACACATTTCAAAAATGTATTGGCTTCACCATCATTTGATTTAACATCAGGCATGTACGATTTTTTTCCAGGTTTTGCAAGAATATCAGTACAGATATAGTTATGATGTTACAATGGATGCCAGTACATGTACATTAGGTGTGAGATACCCTGATCAAACAACAGCTAATTTCCAGTTGAGTCCTTATAGATATAAAAAGAAACATGGTCACAGAAGGAAACCTAGCAAGGGAAGATTACAAAAGATTGTAAATATAGAGGACTGTCTGGAAGAGAACCATATTATTCAGCCATTAGGTAAAATTTTAGTGATTTTCAGTGAATTTTCTGTTTGTGTGAACCAATATTCAGGATAAGTTTCAAATCAGACATTTTTTCAGGGTTTACAGGGTCTATTGTCAGAAATTCATGTATGCATCTTTATCTCTGAAATGTCAAATTTACTTAGGTTTTTAACATAATTACCCTAATGCACATGCTCCAGGTAAGCTATTGTTATCAGACTGTGTCCATTGTCCATCGCCCTTTCTGCATCACGTGTTTTGCCATGTCAGCTTTGAGCTCACCTGAGCTGGATTGATGAAAGTCTATTGTTTGTCTTCAGTCCACACTTAGTTTGTTTTCTCTCTAGTGGTTACATTTTGCCTCAGTTGTCACAAAAAAAGAGTGTGTTTGTCCCAGTATTTACTCAGACAAGTTAGAATATTTGTCATCTCAGATATCACAATGACTCAAAAATAAGAAAAATAAAAAAAATGTTAACACTCTAGAGCTACTACTGAAGTCAAAATATCCTGGAAATTTGTCAGAAAGGTTGTTTGGTTAATTTCTTGCTCAATTATGGGTCATCTGCGGTCAGATATTAAGTAACGTGACCGAAATATGGAACAACTTCGTTACCCGTGCATAATCCTGTGACTATCCAAGAAATCCAGAGAAATCTCAGGAATTTGTCCAAGAAAAAATCACAGGATTTCTTCAGATAATCCTGAGACTTTTCATGCTGTTAAAGGGGACTAGATAATCCCAGGACTGTCTCAAAGACAGGAAAAAACTGGAAAAAATATGACTGCTGTCCCGGGAAAGTCCTGCTTCCAGGAATGACCTGTAATGCCAGCAAAGTCTTGTTCTCAGGACAGTCTCATAATTCCAGGAAAGTCCTGTCCCCAGGACAATGCCAAAATCCAAGTAAAGTCCTGTTCCGAGTACAGTCTCATAATCCAAGTAATATCCTGTTTCCATGTTGTAAAATATTTCGGTTCTTGACAATGACTGGCACATTTTATTGTGTATGAAATTGCACAAAGAAACAAAAGTGAACAAAAAATGTTGTTTTTTTCCCACAAAAATTAGTTGATTAAGATAAAAGTTTAATTTACAGTACGGATATTACATTTTTTATCCTTCCGGTTTGCGGGAAAAATCATATAGCAGCTAGCTACACCGCACCTACTGATGATCGAATTATGTCATAATATTTCATTCTGAGAACAAACATACGATTCGAATCATCAAATAATGCATATCAAATGAAATCAACCTCAGAAAACATCTGTATCAATCTGACCTCGAGTTGAGATTATAAATTATACTAAACCGGAAGTACATGACGACACATCCGCCAATCAAGAAAATTGAGAAATTTTGTAACATAAACTCGTATTTCACAACAAAGAAGTGAAGATGAATACAATTATCGGTGTGCTTCGTTGAAACAGGTATTTTGTTAACTATTCGTTAAGTATTAAGGCATGACAATCTGTATTTATGTAAATATCACCTTTCGACTTCCCGTGTTATGATTTATAAAATTATACATGTACACATGTGTTATCGACCTCAATAAATGTTAGTGAAAATGGAAAAATAATTATGGTAATTATCCATGGTGCTAGTAATACTTAATTATCTTTATCATTTTGTTAACTAAGCAAGAAAAAATAACTTAACCTCACAATATTATTAATTTATACTTGAAAATCTTCTAAAACAGTAATTTTGGAATTCATTATTGAAACATGAAAACATGTAAATCATTATCTTCTTTCTTGTCCAAACTTTCAAGTTCAAAGAAATACTTTCTTTGCAAACCTTCAGTGTCCTTTAACTGTTCAAAATTTACTATATGGCTCTGAACATCTCAGCTTTGAACATAACACAAATATCTTTAGTTGCGTCCAAAAATACATTGTCGCCACCAAACGTTTTACTTCTTAGTGCTTGCGCATGTTACAGAACGACTTCATAAGCAGGTTTTATACATTATACTAAGTTAACTGTTTTATCGGTAGCAAACAACTCAGTTCCACACTGGAACCTTTTTTTCACTTTTCAAAATCTCAAAACATTACATATGATTTTGACCAGTCAGCCGTCATCCTTTCCAACCCACTGAGGAAATGAATTTACATAAGTCTTAGACTTGTTTTCAAATCCTCTTCCGAATTTAATTAAGTTAAAAATTCTTTAGCATTGTATATCTTCAACTTATATCATCAGTCTTTCATGTATTTTATCATACAATGTATTCTGTTTGTAATGTATATTTATGTCTTGTAAATTCTGGAAATAAATATTGTTTAAACTAAACATGAAAATGGTTCATGAAGAGATTAAAAGAGAAGAAAAAACTGAAATGACTCATGAAAATTTTGGTCAAACAGTCTGCCACGTGAAATTCTTACCTTCCTGAGATCCCTGCTAATTGTTGTTGTTTTTCTTTTTTTTAGAAAGGGTGTTCTAAATTATGATAAACCACAGATGCTTGGGCCAACATGATACCCCTGAGTAAACACTATCAAAAAATATTTTGATATTTTAACACTAATGGGATATCTGTTACAACTATAATACTGGTTTTCGAAAAAAAAAATCATATATGAAAAAAAAAAATACTGTTTACCATCCTGTATTGCGGCTTGATTCTGGGCAGGCAGGCGAATTGGTTGGGCTATTTTTCGTAACAGTTTTCTCAGCAACTACTTATCAGAGCCTTATGATATTTACTATGCAGCATCAACACATTGTCCAATACCATGAGATTCGATTTTAGGTCTGTCGCTCATCCACTTCATGTTAACTGACTTAGTTAAATTCTTAATAATGGTCAATGGTACGAATTTTTCGTAACAATTTTCTCATTAGTTTAATTCATAATAATGGTCAATGGTACGAATTTTTTGTAACAATTTTCTCAGCAACTACTTATTACAGCCTCTTGATGTTTGGTATACAACATTGATATGATTTCAGGTATGTGGCTCATCCACTTTCAGTTTTCTGACCTTGTGAAATTTTCAGCATTAATTGTAAATGGAAGGAAATTTCCGTAACAGTTTTCTTAGCAACTACATATCACAGCCTCTTGAAATTTGGTATTGTGACTGCAAAGTTCAGGTCTATCGCTTATCTTCTTCCTGTTTACCGACTTAGTTAAATGTTCGATATGAATGGCCAATGGTAGGAAATTTTTGTAACATCACAGCCTCATGAGTCATGTTATTTTGTATACAAATGCAACCCGACCATTTTTGTTTTTGACCCATTTTTAGCTCACCTGTCACAAAGTAACAGGGTGAGCTTTTGTGATCGCTTTTCGTCCGTCGTCCGTCCGTCGTCCGTCTGTCGTCCGTAAACTTTTACTTTAAATGACATCTCCTCATAAACCACTTGGCCAATTTCATCCAAACTTCATAGGAATGTTCCTTTGGTGGTCACCTTTAAAAATTGTTCAAAGAATTTAATTCCATGCAGAACTCTGGTTGCCATGGCAACCGAAAGAAAAAACTTTAAATATCTATTTAAAAAACCCTAAGAGCTAGAGCTTAGATATTTGAGTGTCTACCAAGTTTGGTCAAAATTGGCCCCGCTCGGGGGTCATTGATTTTCCTTATATGTGTATAGCAAAAACTTAAAATCTTCTTTGAAAAAACCCAAATAGCTAGAGTTTAGATATTAAGCATGAAACATGTTCTAGTAAGTGTCTACAAAGTTTGTTCAAATAAAAGCCCTGGGGTCAAAACTGGCCCTGCCCCAAGGGTGTCATTGTTTTTAACTATATGTGTATGGTAAAAACTTAAAAAAATCTTCTTTGAAAAAACCCAATGAGCTAGAGCTTAGATGTTTGGCATGAAACATCTTCTTATGGGTGTCTACCAAGTTTGTACAAATAAACGCCCTGGGGTCAAAATTGGCCCCGCCCGAGGGGGTCATTGATTTTCCCTATATGCATATAGTAAAAACTTAAAAAAATCTTCTTTTAAAGAACTCAAAGAGCTAGAGCTAAGATATTTAGCATGAAACATGTTCTAATGGGTGTCTACCAAGTTTGTTCAAATAAAAGCCCTTTGGTCAATATTGGCCCCGCCCCGGGGGTCATTGATTTTCCTTATATGTGTATAGTAAAAACTTAAAAAATCTTCTTTTAAAAAACCCAATGAGTTAGAGCTTAGATGTTAAGCATGAAACATCTTCTTATAGGTGTCTACCAAGTTTGTTCAAATAAAAGCCCTTGGGTTAAAATTAGCCCTGCCAGGGGGGGGGGAGGTCATTGTTTTTCATTATATATGTATAGTAAAAACTTAACATCATGAAACATCTTCTAATGGGTGTCTTCCAAGTTTGTTCAAATAAAAGCCCTTGGGTTTAAACTGGCCTCGCTCCGGGGGCCTATATACAGGTGAGCGACCTCAGGGCCATCATGGCCCTCTTGTTTGCCTTTGCCGTCCATCTGTCTGTCCATTGTCCGCATTCAGCTTGTTTGGCTGTCACAGGTCAAACTACTTGTGGGATTTTAACTAAAATTCACAAGAGTGATCAGTACCCTCCCTTGTAGTGCACACTGCTGGCATGTTCCACTTCGCTGCATAAAAAGGCCGCCAGAGCTGAAAATAGAAAAATCTTGTCAGACTTGCACAGGTCAAACTGCTGGTGAGATTTCAACCAAACTGTACAGGAGTGATCAGTACCATCCGTAGTTAAGCACATTCCCGGCACGTTTCCTTTGCTGCACAAAATGGCCAACAGAGCTGGTGGGATTTCAAACAAACTTGACAGGAGTGATCAGTACCATCACTACTAGTGCACATCTCCAGCATGTTACTCTTTGCTGCACAAAATGGCTGCCAGAGCTGAAAACAAAATCTTGTCCTGCTTTCAAAGGTCAAACTGCAGGTGGGATTTCATCCAAACTTCTCAGAGAGTGATCAGTACCATCCCTAGTTGTGCACATCTTCGGCACATTCTGCTTTGCTGCACAAAATGGCCACGGGAGCTAAAATTAGAAAATGTCCTGCTTTTTACAGGTCAAACTGCTGATTGGATTTCAACCAAACTTCACAGGAGTGATCAGTGCCATCTGCAGTTGTGCACATCACCAGTATGTTCCGCTTTGCTGCACAAAATGGCGGACAGTTCTGAAATAGAAAAAAAATCCCGGTTTTCACAGGTCCAACTGCTGTTGGGATTTCCATCAAACTTTACAGGGGTGAAAAATGTCATCCTTAGTTGTGCACATTGCCAGCATGTTCCTCTTCGCTGCACAAAATGGCAGCCAGACATGCATATAGAAAAATCTAGTCCGTCTTTCACAGGTCAAACTTTCTGGCGGGATTTAAATGAGACTTTACAGGAGTGATGAGTTCCATACCTTGTTTTGGGGAGACATATATACTTTGATAAAGCAACATTTTGGACAAGAACTTCTAAATGGTTTAATTGACCTTGACCTTGAGCTGTAAATGACCTTGATCAGCAAGTCTAGATTATTGAATTTTTGTTAAACAGTCAAAATTTTGTTATTTATGCTATGATTTGATTTATACTTGGTCAAAACAAAACTTTCTACCAAACAAACATTGAATAATTCAGATGCCACCTTGACCGTCAATGTCATATTTTATTCTATAGCATTAAAATATAGACCATGTGCACAGTTTAAGATGTAAAATTGAACTTTGATATCCTGTGATAAAGATAATTTGATGAAGTGACCTTTCTTGTCCTTTGATGTACAGCTATGAAGTTTTGACCATGTGCTTAGTTTATGATGATAAAATGAACTTTGGTATCACCTGACCTATATTCTGACTATATGTCCTACTTTCTTCACCTAGATAACGTGGTGAAGTGACCTATTTTCGTCTTGTCCAGCTGTGTAATTTGGACCTTGTGCAAAATTTGAAATGCAAAATTAATCATTGAATATTATGTTAATGATTCATACATGGACAAAACAACAAGTGACTGAGTAGAACTACCTATTGAAATTTTAAAAAATAGGGAAAAACTATTTTTTTCTTTAATTTTCTTTTTTAGAGATTTCTTAAAACCTTTTGTTTGCTTTAAGAAAACGTAAAAAAGTTGAGCGTCACCCCCGTCTGGCGGTGGCATTTGTTTGATAATTTCAGGTAGTCCATCATCAACATCATATACTGAAGACTCTGAATTTGATTCTCAGAAACACGAAGATGAGAACTATTATAGAACAATTAGAGAATATTACAAAGATGACTGGTTATATGCTTTGTCAGCAAAACAGAGTGGCTCAGCCCAGAAAAACCAGCTGGGTGTACAAGTTGCAGATCCCCAAGATTTTGACCATAATGATGCAAAAGAAAGGGAAAACTCAAAGAAAAATGATGTTTGTTTTGAAATACAAAATGTAAAAACAGGCACTGATGAAAAATTTGAAGATGAAAATACTTTCTCAAGCAAATCTGATGGTATGCTTCATAAATTATAGTAAATGAGATTAAATTGTAAAAACATACATGTAATGTAAATCTTCTTACTTAAGAAGTTTCAAACTAATTTTATGCCTTCAATGTATTGTTACTTTCAATGTATTGTTACTATGAAAAAGATATTTCACACTTAAATTGTGCCACAAATGTATTTTTACAATGAACATGAGACTTCTAATGTATTATTTTGCCCCCCTTCAAAGAAGTTGGGGTATATTGCTTTACAATTGTCGGTCCGTAGACTAAATGGTTTCCGATCAATAACTAAAGAACGCTTATGCCTATAGTCTGTCCCACCAAATTTGAATATTCCATTTTTAGCTCACCTGTCACAAAGTGACAGGGTGAGCTTTTGTGATCGCTTTTCGTCCGGCGTCCGTCCGTCTGTCTGTCGTCCGTCCGTCCGTAAACTTTTACTTTAAATGACATCTCCTCATAAACCACTAAGCCAATTTCATCCAAACTTCACAGGAATGTTCCTTTGGTGGTCACCTTTAAAAATTGTTCAAAGAATTTAATTCCATGCAGAACTCTGGTTGCCATGGCAACCGAAAGAAAAAACTTTAAATGTCTTCTTTTAAAAAACCCAAAGAGCTAGAGCTTAGATATTTGGCATGAAACATCTTCTAGTGAGTGTCTACAAAGTTTGTTCAAATAAAAGCCCTGGGGTCAAAATTGGCCCCGCCCCAGGGGGTCATTGATTTTCCCTATATGCATATAGTAAAATCTTAAAAAATCTTCTTTTTAAGAACCAAAAGAGCTAGAGCTAAGATATTTAGCATGAAACATCTTCTAATGAGTGTCTACCAAGTTTGTTCAAATAAAAGCCCTGGGGTCAAAATTGGCCCCGCCCCAGGGGGTCATTGATTTTCCCTATATGCATATAGTTAAAACTTAAAAAAATCTTCTTTTAAAGAACTCAAAGAGCTAGAGCTAAGATATATAGCATGAAAAATGTTCTAATGGGTGTCTACCAAGTTTGTTCAAATAAAAACCCTGGGGTCAAAATTGGCCCCGCCCCGTGGGTCATTGATTTTCCTTATATATGTGTATAGCAAAAACTTAAAAAATCTTCTTTGAAAAAACCTAAATAGCTAGAGTTTAGATATTAAGCATGAAACATCTTCTAGT
The DNA here is from genome assembly GCF_026571515.1 of Ruditapes philippinarum. Lineage (NCBI taxonomy): Eukaryota > Metazoa > Mollusca > Bivalvia > Venerida > Veneridae > Ruditapes > Ruditapes philippinarum. The sequence continues at coordinate 93,803 of NW_026858399.1, read as the reverse complement.
GAGTGTCTACAAAGTTTGTTCAGATAAAAGCCCTGGGGTCAAAATTGGCCCTGCCCCGGGGTCATTGATTTTCCTTATATGTGTATAGCAAAAACTTAAAAATCTTCTTTGAAAAAACCCAAATAGCTAGAGTTTAGATATTAAGCATGAAACATGTTCTAGTAAGTGTCTACAAAGTTTGTTCAAATAAAAGCCCCAGGGTCAAAACTGGCCCCGCCCCAGGGGTGTCATTGTTTTAAACTATATGTGTATAGTAAAAACTTAAAAATCTTCTTTTAAAAAACCCAATGAGCTACAGCTTAGATGTTTAGCATGAAACATCTTCTTATGGGTGTCTACCAAGTTTGTTCAAATAAAAGCCCTTGGGTTAAAATTGGCCCTGCTGGGGGTGGGGGCAGCTCATTGTTTTTCATTACATGTGTGTAGTAAAAACTTAACATCATGAAACATCTTCTTATGGATGTATTCCAAGTTTGTTCAAATAAAAGCCCTGGGGTTTAAACTGGCCCCTGCTCCGGGGGCCTATATACAGGTGAGCAACCTCAGGGCCATCATGGCCCTCTTGTTTATTAAATATGATAGTAAAATCATTTAAATTAATGTCATGTTAACCCTGACATCAATATCTCTGGGCATGTTTTTCATTTTTTTCATAAAGTCAGTAATATGGTCAAAATGTTAAAATTAAATTTTTTCCCGTTGACTTACGTTGTAACCTGACGTGACGTCCATTTCAAAATGGCGGCACCCATACAGACGTCATTTAGGGTTCATCTCACAATTAGCGTGAAATGTACTCGGTAATTATAAAAATTTGATTATTCTTATTTACTTACTGATCAATAGCTAAATGTTATCATTAAAAAGAAAAATGAGAATAAAGTTGGTGTCAAAAAGGCAGTTTTACTAGCAAACCATTATTTAAAATAATCAAAATCATTTGAAGTGAAAATATCTCTAACTGCTTTATAAATTCTAACACACAAAGATTTATATAGTTACCATGATATACTGTCATATTTTATATTCTTTTTGTGTCGCCTCTACGGAGTAGTGGCGACATATAGGGATCACTTCTCCGTCGTCTGTCTGTCTGTCACAAAACTTGTCCGGACTACTCCTCATAAACTACTGGTGCAATTTCATCCAAACTTTACAGGAATGATCAGTACCAAGTCTAATTGTGCATATTGTCAGCATTTTCCTGTTCAATGATTTTTGTCAGAGTTATGGCCCTTTAATAATTTTTTTCGTCCACATTTGGCCATTTTGTTTAAAGCAGTGTAACCATGCAGAAAGGAAATTGACGTCAGTCTGGACCACGATGCAATTTATCTCTTCAAAGTATAAACTTTTCCATGAAAAAATCGATATTTATATAATCAGTCTACTCAACGGCTCCCAGTAAATAAATGGAAAACAGAAGAACAGAAAGGGAAACAGGCTAGTTTTGGATATGTTTGGCTGTTTTCACCAGGTGAATTACTGTCCGAGATACTGGAAATACACTACGGATTTAAAACAAATTGGGTACTGAGCCTTTGATTTGCTTTTTTATTACGCAAAGATTTTATTTTAATTTGGTAAATTGGTCAAAATTATTGGGTAATTATGCAGATACGCTACTTATCTGAAGCTCTGCTTTTTCATACATGACAGCAATATACAGTAGAGACTGTCACATGTGACTTTCCAAGGGACCTTCAAAAAAAGGTCACATATGATATTTATACAGTCTCAAAGAAAATTAAAATACCATCTATATACCATTGTGACTTAACATACATGACTGTGTGAAGGAATAATATGTAACCAATTGTTAATAAACATAGGTACTTAAAATATTTGATGTAAATAAAATATGAATCCCTGTAAAACAAATATAATTAATTGCATGTATATCATATAAAATGACACTTTTATTTTTATATAAGATTTATATTGAATCATTTTAGTACAAATAAACTTGAATTTGATGCATTCAAAATCCTTAAAATAAATATCATACTTTAACAGCCAAAGTTTTTTCTCTTTAAATGAAAGACGTAGAATTTATGTAGCCATAGAAAGGTGAAATAAAAAAAACATGCTGCCTTAAAAATATTCCCTTGGCACTCCATAAACAGTAAAGAAAAATCTGAGTCCTGACACAAATCTTAATCCAGTTTGCTCAGGTCATTATGTACTTCGCACCTCAATTTGTTAACACACATCAATTGCATCATGCTTACCATATCTGGCAGTAGGGTATAGACGCTAGGTCACTTAATATATGTATACATGTAAACTGTGTAATTGATGCAGAGCTGTGTAGAGGTTGTTTGAAGGATAATAATTGGACTTAATTACTGTATTTTGGTCTCTGGGTGTTAAAACAGGTACATGTATTGTTTATCTGGTTTAAACAGATTTTTACCTCTTTCAATCACTCCTCAGTGTTTGTCGGTTACTGTGAGACAAAGCTAGTTTCAAACGTTGCTAATCTGTGATTCTTTGAGTTTATTGCCTGATCATTATTATGCCCCCATTTCGAAGAAAAGGGGGTATATTGCTTTGCACTTGTCGGTCCGTCGGTCCGTAGACCAAATGGTTTCCGAGTGATAACTAAAGAAGCCTTTAGGCCTAGGAACTTCAAACTTGGTATGGTGATTGGTCATGACCAGTAGATGACCCCTATTGATTTTGGGGTCAAGGGGTCAAAGGTCAAGGTCACATTTGACTTGTAAGCAAAAACGATTTCCGATCAATAACTAAAGAACCTTAAGGCCTAGGAACTTCAAACTTGGTATGGTGATTGGTCATGACCAGTAGATGATCCCTATTGATTTTGGGGTCAAGGGGTCAAAGGTCAAGGTCACATTGACCTTGTAAGCAAAAAACGGTTTCCGATCAATAACTAAAGAACCTTAAGGCCTAGGAACTTTAAACTTGGTATGGTGATTTTGTCATGACCAGTAGATGACCCCTATTGATTTTGGGTCAAGGGGTCAAAGGTCAAGGTCACATTGACCTTGTAAGCAAAAACGGTTTACGATCAATAACTAAAGAACCTTAAGGCCTAGGAACTTCAAACTTGATATGGTGATTGGTCATGATCAGTAGATGATCCCTATTGATTTTGGGGTCAAGGGGTCAAAGGTCAAGGTCACATTGACCTTGTAAGCAATAACGGTTTCCGATCAATAACTAAAGAACCTTAAGGCCTAGGAACTTCAAACTTGATATGGTGATTGGTCATGATCAGTAGATGATCCCTATTGATTTTGGGGTCAAGGGGTCAAAGGTCAAGGTCACATTGACCTTGTAAGCAAAAATGGTTTCCGATCAATAACTAAAGAACTTGAAGGCCTAGGAATTTTAAACTTTGTTATGGTGATTGGTCATGATCAGTAGATGACCCCTATTGATTTTGGGGTCAAGGGGTCAAAGGTCAAGGTCACATTGACCTTGTAAGCAATAACGGTTTCGGATCAATAACTAAAGAACTTTTAGGCCTAGGAACTTCAAACTTGGTATGGTGATTGGTCATGATCAGTAGATGACCCCTATTGATTTTGGGGTCAAGGGGTCAAAGGTCAAGGTCACATTGACCTTTTTGGTAAAAACGGTTTCTGATCAATAACAAAAGAACCCTTAGGCCTAGGAACTTCAAACTTGGTATTGATTGGTCATGACCAGCAGATGACCCCTATTGATTTTGGGGTTAAGGGGTCAAAGGTCAAGGTCACATTGACCTTGAAGGTAAAAACAATTTCCGATCAATAACAAAAGAACCAAAGAACCCTTAGGCCTAGGAACTTCAAACTTAGTATGGTGATTGGTCATGACCAGCAGATGACCCCTATTGATTTTGGGGGGTTAAGGGTCAAAGGTCAAGGTCATATTGACTTTGTAGGTAAAAACGGTTTCCGATCAATTATGAATGAACCCTTAGGCCTAGGGACTTCAAACTTGATATTGTGATTGGTCATGATCAGTAGATGACCCTATTGATTTTGGGGTCAAGGGGTCAAAGGTCAAGGTCACATTGACCTCTTAGGTAAAAACGGTTTCCGATCAATAACTAAAGAACCCTTTGGCCTTGGAAACTTCAAACATGGTATGGTGATTGGTCATGACCAGCAGATGACCTATTGATTTTGGGGTCAAGGGTCAAAGGTCAAGGTCACATTGACCTTTTTTTGTATGTTAAAAAAACGGTTTCCGATCAATTAACTTAAAAAAGCTTAGGCCTAGGAACTTCAAACTTTGTATGATGATTGGTCGTGACCAGCAGATGACCCCTATTGGATTTTGGGGTTAAGGGGTCAAAGGTTAAGGTCATGACCAGTTATACTTGATAACCCTTATTAATTGTTTGATCACTGGGTCAGAAGTCATGCATAATAACCTTATCACATGACTCATTGGCTGCTGATAGGGGGCATACATGTTTTACAAACATATCTTGTTTTTTATCTGCATCGTTCCCTGCCAACAACAAACTCAAGGCGGGGTTACATGTCCAAACAAAAATTGATATGTCACGCATTCAGTATCGGACGCTGTCATTGGTTAAGAACCTGCAACACTGACACTGATTGACAGGTTTATTCATTCATTGATTTGTTTATTCCTTGACAGCTGAAGTGTGTCGGAGTAACCAACAATGCAATTATCCGTAAGACCACTGCTGATTAATGGGGAGATATTAATTCAGACATGTAAAGTTGTAAAAGTTGTTTAAGTCTATCGTTTAATTATGTTTATTGTTAAAAATGATGCTTTAATTTTTTTGTTGGTTGAATTTTTGAAAATCGGGGGATTTCGATCTCTCGGCGGGAGATCGGGAGACATGGTCAAAAATGAGGGGTTTTTGTCCCCTGGCGGGGCATATGGCATGTATGTCGTTAACAAAGACAAAGTGACAAAAATCTAGTAGTCTCGTCCTGTTTAAGCTGTGTATGCTGGTGCATTTAAGTCTTCTAAATTGGCTCAAATTAAATTGTAGAAGTATTGTCAGAAAATAAAGTCGATTAAATATTTCTACAACAATCCTCAGATGATTGGCTTGTTTAAATTAAAGGTGTGACAAATGTTTTAGATATGCGTTCCTTAATCAATAATCGTTTATTAATTTTCGTAATGAACAAATGCAAAAGTAACGCTGAATCTGTGCAACACTATTCCATAAACTAATAGCACAGTAAGGAAACAAACCCAAAAATTGGATTCTAAATCAAATTTAAAGAAACTAATTAGCTCATACGGCTGCTACGACATTATCCTTTAACCAGCATAACACTTTTTGGCAGGAATATGTTTACTTCTTAAAATCATTTATGAGAAAGATAACCTGATTGCCGTTTTGAAGGTGACTTTTGTGTTTTCGTCAAATAAATATGTACATTTAACACATTTAAAACATTATGTTTTCATCTTCTGTATACCTAAGACATTTGTCAAACTACATGTGTCATACAACAATAGAAGGAAGCTGGTAAAATTTTAATGAGACAAGTACAAATGTTGCTGCAATGCAGCAATTGAAAAGCTCCGCGCAAAAAATGCGCTCATTACAGATACCTAACCAAATTATTCCTACGCAAATGACCAAATTATTCCTACACCCAGGTCATGTTATATTCAGATTATTTAGTACTATTGTAGATTTTTTCCGAATGTTTTGTAAACCATTTTTTGCATAATTATACTTATCTTATACACTGTCCATAATTAAAAAGAGGGGCCAGATATTTAATTTGAAAAAATGCTTTCACTGATGCCTACCTGGTAAGGAAAGTAATTCCACTGAATACAAACAAGACTTACAAGACTAAATGTTATGTGACATGACTGTATTGTGTTCTGTTTGTGTCACTACTGTAGTCAGAAACATATGATGATAAAAATATAAAAGTCTGTTTTTATTATTATTATAATTGTAACAAATATACAAATAGTAACAAAAGGGACTTATATTATAATATAGTAATATTACATGCATTTTTTTATGTCAAATTAAAAAAAATGGTTTCTTTCAATACTGATAGAAGACTGTTACCTGAATTTTAGGCAGGTATGAGGAAATTCACTATGCGAGTCAAAGATATAAAAGCTACTTGACATTGGTGATATATAAAAAGCTATTGTTAATTGATTTATTGGGAATTAAACCATTCATAAAAAAAACAATACACCTCATGTTGAAACTGCATATCAAAGTTTCTGATCTATCTATCTATAGTTTATGCTTAATGAGGGTCCTTCCGCCCGTACGGGCACAAAATGCAGCTTTTGCTGTCGAGAACGGACCCCGGACATGTCACCAGTCATGCCCTCAAAGAGTTTATTTTGAAGCACAGAGTGTTGATAATTTACCTGCGTGCAATGGCATGCATTACCAATGTTACGTATGTATGTATGTATTTATGTATGTATGTATGTATGTATGTATGTATGTATGTACGTATGTACGTATGTATTCTAGGCTTAATGAGGGCTTTCCGCCCTTTCAGGCACTGAGAGTACGGACACTGGACATGTCACCATTCATGTCCTTAAATGTTACTATCAACCAAAAGATGACCTATAAATTTAGAATTCAGTAATTCACTGAATGATACTAAATATGTATGCAAGTTGATTTTTGTGATGATACAATTTTGATGCACGGGAGGCCAATGAGACCATTATTACACTTTAGATTTTAGGGTAATTTTATTTACCATTACAACTAGTGTAATATTTATATATTTTATTTTAATAATTTGAATATTACTATTTTTCTTAAATTCTTTTGCTTTAAATATTTTTTAGTTTTATAATTTTCATTTTATTAATTGTAAAAATATTTGGTACTTAATTTTTCAAACTTGCCAAATTTACTTTACTATAAAAACTTAGTAAAAGATTAAGCCATCAAGTCAGCTTGGGTTATTATTGTCTGAAAATGTATGTGCTGGCTTAAATTTTATAAGTGTTAAATCAGCCAAATCTTTAACAATGTAGTTTTATCAACTTTTACCAAAATGGCATATCTTAGTAAGCAATGTTAATCCCTTAAGCAAAATACCAAACCCTTAATTAATTATAACACAAAGATAGGTATAAAACCTTAGTTCTTGTGTTTGTACTGCAATAATCCTTCCTGGGAAAAGAAAGCTAATTTTTATACCAAAAGACAGATTTGAAGTCATTCTTACTTTGAACTTCAGACGTACATTAAACGTATATTTTATTTTAATAAAATATATAGATATTACACTAGTTGTAATGGTAAATAAAATACCCTAAAATCTAAAGTGTAATACCACTGTTTTTTTTTTTTTAATGCGTTTATTTAAGGTTGCCGCCGGAAAGCCCATATGGGCGACCATACACTCAAGTCGGGCCATCTCTAGGCTTCCTCACATGAAAGATTTCGACCCGAGTGAGGATCGAACCTACAGCGGTGATGGACCTGTGATCTCAAGTCAGCTACCTTAACCACTCGGCCACGGAGACCCCTAGTGTAATACCATCACAGAAATGTAACCTTATATACTAAAGTTATATTATTTCAAAACAACCAATATATCAACATGTTATTATTAAACATTAAGTTTCATAAATATAAATTAAGAATAATTATCAAAAGCAAAATTATTAAAGTCTTATGCCTGAAATCTTCTTTATATTGACAAATTCAATCACTAACAGTATACTTGATATGCTGTGTGTAAATGTAATTCAAAATGTAACAAATTATAATTTCATGTACTACTAAAAAAGGGAAATAACAAATTTATTACTAAGTGTCAAAAATCAGAACATTAATAGCTATTTATAGCTTTCGAATTCATGTACAGCAGAACTGCTTTCCGGTTATCATTTATTAATATGACACGCTGCAAATCACCGAAGGGGGAACCAATATAATAATCGAAAGGAGTTATTAAATCCGAATTTATTTTTAGCTGTAAATCGAAGGGATTAATTGATAAAATCTGGGCCCATGGACAAAAAAAATAGTAAACACAAATAGCTCTGCGCGGAGCAATAACCATCGTTGCTTCAGTGCTTCATTCACAAATTCGGCGTTACCTTGTAAAAATGGTCTCAATTACGGCTTATATGCTAAATTAAGTGCAATATGACAGGAATAGATTGGAAAATGACTCAGGTACATCGAATATAAAAAAATCAATAATTAAAAGATTTCATTGTAAACAAAATGCTTCAAATTGAAAGTCTGCGCTGGGGCTATATTATCTTCATATTACTTATATTTAGAAACATTATTATTGTCCTTGTCGTATTTAAAAAAAAAATGTTGATTTAGTTGAACTAGTACTAGTCAAACTTAGAAAATTATTGTTATAATCATACTCTGGCGAATCGTTATTTAACTGTGGCGAATCGTTATTTGACTGTGGCGAATCCTTATTTGACTGTGGCGAATCCTTATTTGACTGTGGCGAATCCTTATTTGACTGTGGCGAATCGTTATTTGACTGTGGCGAATCGTTATGTGGCAAATCGTAATTGTGGGGAATCGTCACTTATTCCGCGTATTGTATATTTTGTAGCTATAAGAGTAGGGTTTACAGAAGTCTTGAATAACGAGATAATATATAAGGAAATCAGTTCTGAGAAATGTATAAATAGATTAAAAACATAAAATCAAAACGACAGTTATATGTGAATTAATGGAAGAAGTATTGTACTGTAATAGATTCATGTCATAAAGTGTGTTTAAAATTATTTAAATGTTATCAAAAGTTTAATTGTTAATATATGAATTGAAGGTGTAATTTTAACAGTTACTGCAAAAACTGGGTATACAAAAATTATATTAAATGCCATCAAGACAAATTTATCTCAATGCTTAAGATTATCTGTATGAGGTTACATAAATTGCCTAACCGCCCTCAGTCAATGCTGCAACTGGAATCATCCATAAAAAGCACGAGGCATTTTTTTACGTCATATATTTCGTAAATTGTTGTTGACATAATAAAGTTTTTTTTTCGTCAGGAATCCTTTTCAAGAGTAATGAACAAAGTGATGTTGACAACTAAAATTGATGGGCCGTTCTTGAATTATGGATTTGGAACATACTGAATAATGATGTGTTTCATTTACATATTTCATTTGCTAACCCAGATAACTCCACTAATGGAACAATCTTTTAATAATGAGACGGATTAATAGTTTTAAAAAATCTGGATCATCATAAGTGTCATGTCATTCAGGAGTTTTGAAGAAAAGGATCTACGGAACTGGGTAGAAACTGGAAATGAAGGAATCTTCAGAATGCGAATTTGTCGTGACATTTTTAAAGATCTATTTCGAAATCCATTGGGATTCTATTCAGCTTAAAGTAAGTGCAATTTCTAGAAGTTGCTTGCTTTTCATTTTTTAAAGTTTTCCATCATGGATTGCAACTAAACTGTTACATCTTGTAGATCCAGCTTTGTAAAATGATTATGAACAACCCAGAGAACATCATGTACATTTTAGAAACTTGACACGTGCTTTCTCCCGTTCGTCTTCAAATGAAGAGTACTTTGGCAATGGGTACGGAAAATAAACAACAGAGACTTGCCGTAGAGAACTTTAACTTTGCTTTTACAAGAAAAGAAGACACTTCAGAGAAAAATTCTGAAAAATCTCTAGTGTGACTTTTTAGCTCACCTGTCACTAAGTGACATGGTGAGCTTTTGTGATCGCTTTTTGTCCGGCGTCCATCCGTAAACTTTTACTTTAAACGACATCTCCTCATAAACGGCTAAGCCAATTTCATCCAAACTTCATAGGAATGTTCCTTTGGTAGTCAACTTTAAAAATTGTTTAAAGAATTTAATTCCAAGCAGAACTCTGGTTGCCATGGCAACCAAAAGAAAAAACTTATATATCTTCTTTTAGAAAACCAAAAGAGCTAGAGCTTAAGTATTTGGCATGAAACATCATCTAGTCAGTGTCTACCAAGTTTGTTCAAATAAAAGCCCTGGGGTCAAAATTGCCATGCCCCGGGGGATCATTGATTTTCCTTATATGTATATAGTAAAAACTTAAAAAATCTTCTTTTAAAAAACCCAAAGAGCTAGAGTTTAGATATTAAGCATGAACTATCTTCTGCCAAGTTTGTTCAAATAAAAGCCCTGAGGACAAAATTGGCCCCGCCCAGAGAGGGGGGGGGGGTCATTGTTTTTCCCTATATGTGTAACTATAGTAAAAACTTAAAAAATCTTCTTACAGCTAGAGCTTAGATATTTATCATGAAACATCTTCAAATGGGTGTCTACCAAGTTTGTTCAAATGAAAGCCCCCTGGATTAAAATTGGCCCTGCCCCGGGGGCCTATATATAGGTGAGCAATTTCAGGGCCATCATGGCCCTCTTGTTTTAAGTTTACAAAAAAAATTATTTTTTATTCAACGTTGTTTTGTTAATTCATACCAGGCAAAAGTTTGTTTCCATTTTTAATGGGACAGACTATAGGAACTTCAAACCTGGTATGGGGATTGTTCATTACCAGAAATGACCCCTATTGTTTTTTGGGTCTTTAGGTCAAGTTTAATTTGCCCTTGAATGTCAAAATGGTTTCCAATTAATAATTCAACAACTCATGGGACTTTGACCTGCAAACTTTACAGGTGCATTGGTCATGGCCTGTAGATGACCCTTATTGATTTTGGGGTCAAAGGTCAAGGTAATATTGACCTTTTAGGTAAAAAACGTTTCTGATCAATAACTTGATAACCCAAGGACCCTGGACACTCAAACTGCATAGGTGCTTTGGTTTTGGCAAGTAGATGACTCCTATTGATTTTGGGGTCAAAGGTGAAGTTCACATTCACCATGCGGTTTTCGATCAATAACTTGACAACTCATGGGCTGTAATAATGGCCCTCAAACTTCTTAGGTGCATTAGTCTTGGCAAGTAGAAGAGCCCTATTGATTGTGGGGTCAAGAGGTCAAAGGTCACATTAACCTTGATGTCAAAACAGTTTCCTATCAATAACTCTACAACATTTTGACCCTTGACCTTCAAACTTCACAGATGCATTGCATTTGGTCAGAAAGTGACCTCAATGGATTTTTAGCTCACCTGAGCTTGCTCAGGGTGAGCTTTTAGGATCGATGAATGTCCGTCGTCCGTCGTCCGTCGTCCGTCGTCCGTCCGGCCGTCCACAATTGCTTGTGAACACTCTAGCGGTCGCATTTTTGCCTCAATCATCATCAAACTTGGTCAGGATGCTTATCTAGTTGAAAGCTCGGATGAGTTCGAACATGGGTCATCTCAGATGAAAAACTAGGTCACAAGAGCTAAAAATAGAAAAACCTTGTGAACACTCTAGAGGTCACATTTTTGACCCAATCTTCATCAAACTTGGTCAGGATGTTTGTCTAGGTGATAGCTCGGATGAGTTCGAACATGGGTCATCTCGGATGAAAAAGTAGGTCACAGGAGCTATAAATAGAAAAACCTTGTGAACACTCTAGTGGTCACATTTTTGAACCAATCATCATCAAACTTGGTCAGAATGCTTGTCTAGTCAATTGCTTGGATGAGTTCGAACATGGGTCATCTCTGATGAAAAACTAGGTCACAGGAGCTAAAAATAGAAAAACCTTGTGACCACTCTAGTGGTCACATTTTTGACCCAATCATCATCAAACTTTGTCAGGATGCTTGTTTAGATAATAGCTCGGATGAGTTCGAATATGGGTCATCTCAGATGAAAAACTAGGTCACCGGAGCTATAAATAGAAAAACCTTGTTAACACTCTAGCGGTCACATTTTTGCATCAATCATCATCAAACTTGGTCAGGATGCTTATCTAGTTGATAGCTTGGATGAGTTCGAACATGGGTCATCTCGGATGAAAAAGTAGGTCACCGGAGCTAAAAATAGAAAAACCTTGTTAACACTTTAGCGGTCACATTTTTGCATCAATCATCATCAAACTTGATCAAGATGCTTGTCTAGGTAATAACTCGGATGAGTTCGAACATGGGTCATCTCGGATGAAAAACTAGGTCACAGGAGCTAAAAATAGAAAAACCTTGTTAACACTCTAGTGGTCACAATTTTGACTCAATTGTCATCAAACTTGGTCAGGAAACTTGTCTAGGTCATTGCTGGGAATAAATCGAACATGGGACATCTCGGATGAAAAACTAGGTCACAGGAGCTAAAAATAGAAAATCTTGTTAACACTCTAGTGGCTACTGTTGTGAGCCAAATATTCTGTTAATTGGTCTGAAAGTTTGTTTTGATGATTTCTAAGTCAAGATCGAACATGGGTCATCTTGGATGAAAAACTAGGTCACACCGCCCAAATATGGAAAACCTTGTTAACATTCTAGTGGTCACATTTTCGACTCCATTATCATCAAACTTGGTCAGAATGCTTGTCTAGGTAATTGCTTGGATGAGTTCGAAATCGCATGTGAAACTAGGTCACCGGAGCTAAAAATAGAAAAATCTTGTTAACACTCTAGTTGCTACTGTTTTGATCCAAGTATCCTGGAAATTGGTCTGAAAGTTTGTTTTGATGATTTCTAGGTCAAGTTTGAATATGTGTCACCTGGGTAAAAAACTAGGTCGCACTGCTCAAATATGGATAATCCTTGTTAACACTGTAGTGGTCACATTTTTGACTCACCTGTCATGAGACTTGGTCAGAATGCTTGTCTAGGTAATTGTTTGGATGAGTTTGATAATTCAGGTGAGCGATCTAGGGCCATCATGGCCCTCTTGTTTGGTCAAGGGGTCGGAGGTCAAGATCACATTGACCTTTCAGGTAAAAAAGGTTTCTGATCAATATCTCAACAACGTTGATAGCCCCTATTGATTTTTTGGTCACTAGGTCAAAAGTCTGTCACATTAACCTGGCCACATAACTAATTGGCTGCCGATAGGAGGCATACATGGTTTACAAACATATCTTATAATTACTAAGATACCTTTTGAAAATTCTTGTTTCAAAATGAATTTATACTCATTATGAACTTTTCATGCAAAGAAACTTTATTTCCATTCTTAATTTGAACCAGGTTTCCAATTTTTAAAATCATGATTATTTGATTAGGAAAATTGCAGGTCCTGAGTTGGGCAGAGGTCAAACAATATGTTTATACTTGATTTTGGGTCATTAAGTCAAATGTTAAGGTCACAGGGGCCTTAAATGTCAGAATATTTTTTGCTCATTATCTTTAAAACTATATATTGCAAAGTCTTCATATTTCACATGCTGATTGGTGATTACTAGTAGATGACCCCTTTTGATTATGGGGTCATAGGTCAAGGTCACATGGGGCTTCAAATGTCAGAATAGTTTCAGCTCATTATCTTTTAAAGAATTTATCGCAAAGTCTTCATATTTTACATACTAATAAGTCATAGCTAGTAGATGACCCCTATTGATTTTTGGGATTACTAAGTCAAAGGTCAAGGTCACAGGGGCCTTATGTGTCAGAATGGTTTCTGCTTATTATCTTCAAAACTATTTATCACAAAGTTATATTTCAAATAGTGATTGTTCATAACTATTAGATGACCCCTATTGATTTTCGAGTCACTAGGTCAGAGGTCAAGGTCACAGAAACCTTAAATGTCAGAATGTTTTTTGCTCATCTGAACTATTTTATCACAAAGTCTTCATATTCCACATACTGATTGGTCATAACACATGTATTGATTTTTGGCTCACTAGGTCAAAGGTCAATGTCACAGGGGCCTTAAATGTCAGAATGGTATTTGCTCCTTATCTTAAAAATTATTTAACACAAAGTCTTCATATTTCACGTAGATGACACGTATTGATTTTCGGGTCACTAGGTCAAAGGTCAGGATCACAGGGGCCTTAAATGTCAGATTGGTTTCCTCCCATTTATAATGCTGAAAACTATTTATCACTAAGTCTTTATATTTCATAAATTGATTGGTTGTAACTAGTAGATGGCCCCAGTTGATTTTTGGGCAGGTTGCAGAGGTGCAAACAAGGGTTATATTATGGTGAATGTCGGGCGGTGGGTGGGTGGCAAGCAGGCGGTGAAAATATTTTTGTAACAGTTTTCTCAGCAACTACTTATCACAACCTCTTGATACTTGGTATACAGCATTACCACATAGTCCCATAATGTGGGATTCGATTTCAGGTCTGTCACTTCCTGTTTTCCAACTTAGTTAAATTTTCTTTATTAATGGTCAATGGTAGGAAATTTTCATAACAGTTTTCTTAGAAACTACCTATCACAGCTTCTTGATATTTGGTATACAGCATTAACATGTGGTCCCATACCATGGGATTCGATTTCAGGTCTGTCGCTCATCCACTTTCTGTTTGCTGACTTAGTTAAATTTTCAACATTAATGTTCAATGGAAGGAAATTTTCCTAACAGTTTTCTCAGCAACTACTTATCACAGCCTCTTGATATTTGGTATACAGTGCAATGTTAAAAAACTGGTACTCAGTACTTAATGATTTTTGAGTTATTGCCCTTTGTTTATTTTCTTACTTTATTTTTGGTCGGGCCATTTCTCCTAAACTATAAAAGATTTTGACTTGAAACTTCATAGGAAAAAAAAATTAAAAATGGTTTGTGTTAACATTGAATAGTTTTAAGGGCTGTGAACTTAGAATAAAAAAAAGTTTGTGCAAACAAATTTGAAACTTAATATTATAACATCTGTGACGACACATTTCTAGTTTGAGTTATTGCCCTTTGTTAATTTTTCATATTTCGTTCTTGTCCAGGCCATTTCTCCTAAACTAAAGATATGGACATGAGACTTCAAAGGATGATACATCTCATTGAGAAAAATTGTAGTGCACAAAAACCGGCACTCTGTACTTCATGATTTTAGAGTTATTGCCGTTTGTTGATTATAATACTTTATTTTTTCCCCAGCCATTTCACCCAAACTATAACTTCTATGGACTTGAAACTTCATAGGATGATAGATCTTATTGAGAAGAAGAGCAGTAGACAAGAACCGGTACTCTGTACTCATGATTTTATAGTTATTGGCCTTTGTTATTATTATACTTTATATTTGTCCGGGCACAGTAAAAGCTATTTAAGCTATATCAATCCTGATGTAACATTGTTACAATCAGTTGAAATGCCACTAAATTTCAAGGAACATTTACATTATAAGAGTGGTGTTTATAAATAATCTATATTTAAGAAGAATATGCCTAAGTGACAGCTATACTGTTCACAAGGCGACACATCCGACTTACGGAGTCTAGTTGATTCTTTAGGTCAAAGGTCAAGGTCACAGGGAACTTAAATGTCGGAATGGTTTCCACTCATTTTCTTTAAAACTACTTGTTATCAAGTCTTTGTGTTTAACTTTATGATTGATCATTACTAGTAGATAACCCCTATTGATTTTGAGGCCACTAATTCAAAGGTCATGGTCACAATAACCTTGAATGTTAAAATGGTGTCCGCTTATTCTTGTGACACCAATTAGTTACAAAATCTTTACATTTTACATATTGATTGGTTATAAATAAAAACTTCCATGTACCCATTTATGGCAGGTTTCTATTAAATAATATTACCAATGGTATGAGTCAAGGGCTTGAATGGGGGGCATATGTGTCTGACATTTCTTGTTGAATTTTGATAACACTCTCTTAAGTTTGTCTTTTATTATGGAAAGGGTTCATACTTGGACAAAATAAGTGTGACCAGATAGACCTTTTAAAAATATAAAAATGGAAAACATATTTTTTCTTTAATTTTCTTTTTAAGATTTGTTTAAACCGTTGATTTGTTTGCCTTAAGAAAAAGTAAAAATGTTGACGGTGGCTCCTTTTATGAAATGATATGAGGTCATGACCTCTAGCAAGAGATATGTTAGCTTTGCAGGGGTATTTATGATATAATTTGAATATTATGATTCACACCATGTATATAATTATCATTTTAAATTGTAAATGTTTTTTAGCTCACCTGACCACGAAGTGGTCAAGGTGAGGTATAGTGATGGGGCTATGTCTGTCGCCGCATTGTGCGTTGTCGTGCGTCGTTCGTCTTCAACAGTTGGGTTGTTAACACTCTAGCAGTCACAGTTTTTATTGGATCATCATCAAACTTTTTCAGAATGTTTGTCTCAATGAAATACAGGTCAAGTTTGACGATGGGTCATCTCTGGTCAAAAATTAGGTCACAGGAGCTAAAAATAAAAAAGCTTGTTAACACTATAGTGGCTACAGTTTTGATCCAAATTTCCTGGAAATTGGTCAGGAAGGTTGCTTTGATAATTTCTAGGTCAAGTTTTAATATGAAACATTTTCGGTCAAAAACTAGGTCACAGGAGCTAAAAATAGAAAAAGCTTGTTAACACTCAAGTGGCTACAGTTTTGATCCAAATTTCCTGGAAATCTGTAAGGAAGGTTGTTTTGATAATCTCTAGGTCAAGTTCTAATATGGGTCATCTCCAGCCAAAAACTAGGTCACAGGAGCTAAAAATAGAAAAATCTTGTTAGCAGTTTTGATCCAAATATCATGGAAATTTGTCAGGAAGGTTGTTTGGATGATTTCTAAGTCACAGGGGCTTAGAAAAATCTTGTTAACACTTTAGTGGCTGCAGTTTTGAGCCAAGTGTCCTGGACATTGGTCAGAAGGTTGTTATTTATGATTTCTAGGTCAGGTTTACATATGGGTCATTTTCAGTCAAAAAACTACCTCACAGGAGCTAAAAATAGAAAAGTCTTGTTAACACTCTAGTGGCTGCAGTTTTGATCCAAATATATGGAAATTCGCCAGGAAGGTTGTTTTGATGATTTCTAGGTCAAGTTCGAATATGGGTCATCTCCGGTCAAAAACTAGGTCACAGGAGCTAAAAATAGAAAAATCTTGTTAACACTCTAGTGGCTGCAGTTTTGATCCAAATATCCTGGAAATTGGTCATGCAGGTTGTTTTGATGATTTCTAGGTCATGTTTTAATATGGGTCATCATCGGTTAAAAGCAAGGTCACAGGAGCTAAAAATAGAAAAATCTTTTTCACACTAGTGGCTGCACTGTTTTGATCCAAACATTTTGGAAATTTGTCAGGAAGGTTGTTTTGATGATTTCTAGGTCAAGTTCAAGTATGGGTCGTCTTTAGTCAAAAACTAGGTTGCAGGGGCTATAAATGGAAAAACCTTGTTAACACACTAGAGGTCACATTTTTATGCTCCCCGAAAAATTTCGGGGGGAGCATATAGTCGGCGCCTTGTCCGTCTGTCTGTCTGTCCGTCCGTTTTCTTGTCCGGAGCATAACTTGAAAACCCTTGGAGATAATTTGTTTAAACTTCATACAGTGGTAGAGGGCATTGAGGGGGAGTGCAGTGTCAAAAAACCATAACTCTATTTTGCCCGGTTTTTGAATTATCTCCCCTTATAGAAAAATCTTGTCCGGGGCATAACTCTAAAACTATAAGAGATATCAACATGAAACTTTGTAGGTGAATATATCTCAATAGGTAGATGTGCAGTGCATAAGACCAATAACTCTTTTTGTCCTAATTTTGGAGTTATTGCCCTTTGTTAATTTCAACACTTTGAACATTGTCCGGAACATAACTCTAAAACTATAAGAAATATCAAGATGAAACATTGTAGGTAGATAGATCTCATTGAGTAGAAGTGCAGTGCAAAAGAACCATAACTCTGTTAAGCCTCATTTTTGAATTATCTCCCCTTATAGAAAAATCTTGTCCGGGGCATAACTCTAAAACTATAAGAGATATCAACATGAAACTTTGTAGGTGAATAGATCTCAATGGGTAGATGTGCAGTGCATAAGAACAATAACTCTTTTTGTCCTAATTTTGGAGTTATTGCCCTTTGTTAATTTTAACACTGAACTTTGTCCGGAACATAACTCTAAAATTATATGAGATATCAAGATGAAACATTGTAGGTAGATAGATCTCATTGAGTAGAAGTGCAGTGCAAAAAAACCATAACTCTGTTAAGCGTCATTTTTGAATTATCTCCCCTTTTAGAAAAATCTTGTACTGGACATAGCTGTAAAACTATAAGAGATATCAACATGAAACTTTGTAGGTAGATGTATCTCAATGGGTAGATGTACAGTGCACGAGAATCATAACTCTGCCTTGCCTTATTCTGGAGTTATTGCCATTTGTTTATTTTTACTTTTTGAATTTGTCCAGAACATAACTCGGAAACCATAAGAGATATCAACAAGAAACTTTGTAAGTTTATAGATAACAGTGATTAGAAGTGCAGTGGAAAGAACAGTAACTCTGCCTTTCCTAATTTTGGAATTATTGCACTTTGAACTTTTTCCAGGGACATAACTCTGAAACTACAAGAGGTGTACTTTCCTGTGTCCAAAACCTATTCGGGGAGCATCACCCGGCTCAAACCGGGCTCTTGTTTACTTAATTGTCATCAAACTTTGTCATGATGCTTGTCTAAGACATTGCTGGGTTGTTGTGGTTGATGGGTCAGGGGAGCAATCTAGGGCCATCTTGGCACTTTTGTTTCATGTTTTCAGGAATTGTTAATGATTATTGAAAAGAAACTGTAACTGTATTTCAAAGTTTAATACCGAAGGTAACACATTAAGACATATACAGAAGTTGTCTGGGACATAACTTGGAAACCATAAGAGATATCAACAAGAAACTTTGTAGGTTGATAGATCGCATTGAGCAGAATTGCAGTGCATAGAACAGTTACGTTGCCTTGCCTAATTTTGGAATTATTGCACTTTGAACTTTTTCCAGGGACATAACTCTGAAACTACAAGAGGTGTACTTTCCTGTGTCCAAAACCTATTCGGGGAGCATTCTGGCTCAAACCGGGCTCTTGTTTATTTTTATTGATGAATTTATATTACTTTTTAAACAAAGTATCTTCACCTCCTTTATTATATGTTTTGCATTTCATATTACAAATGTATGAATATTTTAACTTTCAAGAGACAAAAAATACAATATCTTTAAGTTCATATGCGTAATCATATATTTATTTTGTCAGACAGTAAGAAATTAAAAAAAGAAAAAAAAGAATTAAAACTTGAAAAAATAAACAGTTTCCAACAGGTTTCGAACCCGCTCAGCTAAATTCACTTTCATAAGCAGTCTTACTTACTGTGCTATACAGTCAAACGAAAATAACATCTCATAAAATATAGTTTGTATAACTTTCAATGTAATTATTTGGTTAATCACTTGCAGTTACCTCTGTTTACCTGAGTTAATCTTTTAATGGACTGTACTGGTATTTTTAAAACTGACGAAAGTTCTGTTTATCATGCTCGGACTATAATCCTTTGATTGGTATATCTATGTGCCCCTTCTAACAAACAATTTTCACCAATAATTTTGATCAATTAAAAGATTAATTATTTACCCCCTGGGGCTTCCTGAGTGAAGGTGTCATACACTGTAATTAACAACTGACAAGTATAAATTTAATCCATCTGCAGGCAGTTTATTAGTGGTCAAACACCATGAAAATTACTGCTAAATATGAGGTTATGATATCTAATGACATGGCTAATTGTGGTAACTTAACATAGCTTTATTCTAGTCTGTGACTGATTGAATTTACGATGCCTAAATACTTAAAAAAGATAGAAAACTGTTAATAATTATTGACATTTTGTCGTTTGTTTATGGTGTCATTAAATTTGCAAGTTGTTAATACCTGTAATATAGGTTGTATGCCAGGTGTACGGACATAATCCCCTTCGGACAAAATCCCCTTCATGTATTTTTGTATATCCGGACATAATCCCCTTCATGGGTGGACATAATCCCCTTCATGTGTGAAATTTTGAAGTGGACAAAATCCCCTTCATAAAATTGCTACCTAGGACAAAATCCCCCTCAGAGGAATTTTCGGTTTATAAAGTGGGTATGAGAGCGACATACTGCATTATGCTGTGTAGTAAATATCTTAATGTATAAATAAGTAGAAAATATTTCAGCAGAAAAGCACATTCAATTAGCAACATTTAAATCACATTAAAATTGCTTTGTTAAAGCATTCATAACAATCAATCGAGTAGTGCAGTGATCTTGGTTTGATTTAATTATCACTCTTTCATCAATAGAAATTGTAACAATGGATAGTATATATCAATTAGAATTATCAACTTAAACAATCAATGAAACAATTATTGGCTAATAAAAATGTTTTTCATACTAATCAGTTTAAAATAATTAAAGAAATTGCCAAATCAAATATGTGTTATGCAGTTGATAATTTACCATAATATTAATGAAAACTTCTAAACTAAATAAAGGTTAACTATTGATGCATAATTATAAATAAAAAAAACAAAAGTTCATTATTTATCAATTTTTAGGGAGTATAATAATACATTATTCATCAATTTTTATGGAGCATAATAATACATTAGAAACCTATGAAAAAAGGTGATTTTGTCCGGGTAGTGAAGGGGATTTTGTCCAGCCTTGCAAAAATTTGAAGGGGATTATGTCCACCCTTGAAGGGGATTTTGTCCGAAGGGGATTATATCTGACATTCTTTTCGCCACTATGTAAATTTTAAAAAAATAAGTTTGCTGATCAATGCCATGCCCCACCTCCAAATGAAAAGTGTCCTGGAAATGAGTCTAAAAATTATGGCATGTATGCCCTGGGGTCAAAATTGGCCCCGCCCCGGGGGTTATTGATTGATTTTCAGTCACTATGTCATAAAGTAAAAAATTAAAAATCTTCTTGTCTGAAGGTACTTATCTGATAATAACAATTAGATAGGTCAGTGATCTATGCATAATTGTATAGAAACAAAAAATTGTGTTCTTACATTACTATTTAGTGTTTTATTAATGCGATGGCATAGCATTTTTCACAAATGCAATCTTGTTTGTGTACAAAAAGGTTTGGAGCAGTCTTTGACGAGTGAGATAATTCAAACAGATGTGTATAGTCTAGTAGCATCCCCCTCAACTACAGATGCACAATTGTCAATCCAGCTCCCTGCATCTCCAGAAGTTGTTCAGATTGTTAGTTCTACAGATTCATTATCAAGGTCTAAATTAGGCAGTAGAAGTGAAGGTACAGAAAGAAAGAGACTTCTCCACATGTATTCTTATGATGTAGTTGATGCTTCAAGTTCATCAAAGGAAGATAACTCAGAAATGTATGGTAGGGTAGTTTTTTAGAAACAGTTATAAGAAAATTTTAGATCAGGAATTTTCATATAGGCAATACTAGAACAGTCCAATAGAATATCTTTTAAACAAAATCTATCCAAAACCCTTAACTCTGAGGTCGGTTTTTACTGAATGATGGCTCTTTGTGAACTCACTAAAGGTATTCACTTTAATCTTAATGCATGTTTTCTTTTACCATAAATAGAGACCATTACTCTGACATAGATTTTGACTCATCACAAGCCCTCTGTAAGCTCGGAAAATTCTTGACTGAGGACCTTAACAAATAAGGCCTAAACAATAAAAAATGGTTCTTACATAGATCAGCTGGAGGCACATAAAACTGAAATATAAGCAAATGATGATTAAGAAATATACTCAGAAATAAATTGAAAATCATACTTTGTGCTTTTCTTAGCCTCATTTGAGTTAACAGCATTGTAATGCTTTTCAATTTTGGGTCATTTTCCACAATTAGAATGATTATTCTGTGAAAGTTTGCATATAGTAAATGAGCTAGACCTACATCTAATCAGGTACGTATATTAACGGTATCCGCAACTCTATACAGTAAATCAATAACGGTAAATTATGCTGTCATGGCAGATAATCCATCCAGACTGCCGATCGTTATTGATTTTTATCGACGATTACATATCATTAAGCGGTGTGATATTTGACCTTGGTTATTTAAATTTCTGTCAACATGTTATTTTCTGTTCAATTTTTTAAAAGTAACATATTCTAGAAAGCTGAAAGATAGAATTTTTCAAATATATATTTTATAACTCAGTGCGTTTAGTATGAAGAAAATTACGACAAGTTAAACACAGAGTTTTGTTTTTTTGTCTCCCGATTATGTCAAAACTTCAGTAAAAATAATGATGCCCTCTTCGAACAAATATAAGATTTTTTCGTTATTTATGGTCCGAATTTAGCAAAATACCTATCAAAAGAAAGCTGAGAATTTGATCTTTTTAACCGTGTAATTATCATTTACAAAGCTAAATTATTTCCGGAATTGTAACGAGTAAAAAACGCAACTTTTACTACCAGCCAAATCGCGACTGCTCACGAAAGAAATTTTATATACATATAGTAACAAGTTATTATTGTTTTGTCATTTTTTTGCCGAAATTTGTGAAAAATTATTTATAAAAAGCTTATAAACTGTAGTTTAAAATTTTTTATTTTTCAATTTCTATTGCGTATCTTAAATAATTATATGCGGATAAGATATCGTGAAGAATCACATGGCCAAAATCATCTTGCATATTTCGAACGCAAATATATTTAACTTATTAAGCCCTTTATATTTTTATGCTCCCCGAAAAAATTTCGGGGGAGCATATAGTCGCCGCCTTGTCCGTCCGTCCGTCCGGCCGTCCGTCCGTCTTTCCGTCCGTCCGTCCGTCCGTCCGTCCGTCCGTCCCCTTTTCTTGTCCGGGACATAACTTTGAAACAACAAGAGGTATCAACATGAAACTTTGTAGGTAGATAGATCTCATTAAGTAGGTGTGCAGTGCACAAGAACCGTAACTCTGCCTTGCCTAATTTTTGAATTATTCCCCTTTGTTTATTTTTACACTTTGAACTTTGTCCGGGACATAACTCTAAAAGTATAAGAGGTATCAACATGAAACTTTGTAGGTAGATAGATCTCATTGAGTAGAAGTGCAGTGCACAAGAACCGTAACTCTGCCTTGCCTAATTTTTGAATTATTCCCCTTTGTTTATTTTACACTTTGAACTTTGTCCGGGACATTACTCTAAAAGTATAAGAGGTATCAACATGAAACTTTGTAGGTAGATAGATCTCATTGAGTAGAAGTGCAGTGCACAAGAACCGTAACTCTGCCTTGCCTAATTTTTGAATTACCCCCTTTGTTTATTTTACACTTTGAAATTTGTCCGGGACATAACTCTAAAAGTATAAGAGGTATCAACATGAAACTTTGTAGGTAGATAGATCTCATTGAGTAGAAGTGCAGTGCACAAGAACCGTAACTCTGCCTTGCCTAATTTTTGAATTATTCCCCTTTGTTTATTTTACACTTTGAACTTTGTCCGGGACATTACTCTAAAAGTATAAGAGGTATCAACATGAAACTTTGTAGGTAGATAGATCTCATTGAGTAGAAGTGCAGTGCACAAGAACCGTAACTCTGCCTTGCCTAATTTTTGAATTACCCCCCTTTGTTTATTTTACACTTTGAAATTTGTCCGGGACATAACTCTAAAAGTATAAGAGGTATTAACATGAAACTTTGTAGGTAGATAGATCTCATTGAGTAGAAGTGCAGTGCACAAGAACTGTAACTCTGCCTTGCCTAATTTTTTAATTATCCCCCTTTGTTTATTTTACACTTTGAACTTTGTCCGGGACATAACTCTAAAAGTATAAGAGGTATCAACATGAAACTTTGTAGGTAGATAGATCTCATTGAGTAGGTGTGCAGTGCACAAGAACCGTAACTCTGCCTTGCCTAATTTTTGAATTATCCCCCTTTGTTTATTTTACACTTTGAAATTTGTCCGGGACATAACTCTAAAAGTATAAGAGGTATCAACATGAAACTTTGTAGGTAGATAGATCTCATTGAGTAGGTGTGCAGTGCACAAGAACCGTAACTCTGCCTTGTCTAATTTTTGAATTATCCCCCTTTGTTTATTTTACACTTTGAACTTTGTCCGGGACATAACTCTAAAAGTATAAGAGGTATCAACATGAAACTTTGTAGGTAGATAGATCTCATTGAGTAGGTGTGCAGTGAACAAGAACCTTAACTCTGCCTTGCCTAATTTTTGAATTTCCCCCTTTGTTTATTTTTACACTTTGAACTTTGTCCGGGACATATTTCTTAATGTATAAGAGATATCAACATGAAACTTTGTAGGTAGATAGATCTCATTGAGTAAGTTTGCAGTGCACAAGAACTGTAAAAATGTCTTGCCTACTTTTGGAGTTATTGCCCTTTGTTCATTTTGACACTTTGAACTTTGTCTGGGACATTACTCTAAAATTATAAGAGATATTAACATGAAAACTTTGTAGATAGATAGGTCTCATTGGGTGGAAGTGCAGTGCTTAAGAATCATTACTCTGCCTTGCCTTATTTTGAAGTAATTGCCCTTTGTTTATTTTTACTTTTTGACTTTTGTCCTGGACATTACTTTAAAACTATTAGAGATATCAACATGAAACTTTGTAGGTAGCTAGATGTAATTGGATAGAACTGCAACGCTTCAAGAACCTAAACAAAGCCTGGTCTAATTTTGGAGTTATTGCCCTTTGTTCATTTTTTTTATACTTTCCTGTGTCCAGAACCTTCTCGGGGAGCATCACCTGGTTCAACCGGTTCTTGTTTTATTTGAACATTGTTTTAAAGAATGAAGTTATCTATCTATCTATTTTTAAAATTGAATAAAAGTATGATTATATAATTTTCAAACTGCACCTGAGAAAAGAGCTCTTATAAAAATGTTTGTTTTCTGAAAAACAGCCTAAACATTTTTTGTTATGAAAGTATTGTGAAAAATAAGTACATTGTACCGTCATAATTGATGTTTGCTGCAGATTCAGTAATTGATTTAATCTCGGTTATTAATATGCATCTATTTAATTGTTCAATTGTGATAGTTTTCACACTTTTTCTATCAGTCGGTCCTGTTTGAAACTGCTTTTTAGTGGGTAAGGCTAGATTATTACCATATCCAGTTAATTGTTTTTATTTAAAACATATTCTCTGTGTTGCTTTTTATATAATTATATTGAGTAAACTGTTTCACCACTACATGATGTCAGTATCTTTCAGGTTCTCTTGAATGAACGTACGTGTTTTCGAGAGAATAGACATAAAGGTATTGGAAATGGTAGTATCAGGTACCTGGTAATAAAAAAAAGAAATAAAAATGAAAACACATAAGTTTTGCCTTTTATTTTATAACTGGATTTAAATAAAACTTCAATAGCATCGCACTGGCTATAAAATGACTGTTTATAGTGTTTTCATTTAGTGTCACTTTATTCCCGAAATTTATTTGACACTTCTGGGACTCTCCTGGCACAAACTGCAAATCTTTGAACTTTTGGGCTGTATCAGCATTCAGTGAAATTGTCGTGCTGATCTACCACTTGAAACCCTTGAAGCACATTTGTTAAGATCTGAAATAGATGAAATGACATTTAATATAAATATTTTGTTTTATCAACAGAATAACCATGTACTAATGTTAATATACGTACCTGGAATAACTAACAAAAAAGAAGTTGAAATAACTTCTGAGTAAATGAAAAAAAAATGGGGGAAAATTCATCCATTTTCAAAAAGACATAGCATCAAAATTACTCGGCTGAAAATTATAATAATATCATAAACCATTTACTATGATGTAGTGACTAACTTTTCAGCTTTCATTTTATATTTTTAAAGGTCTTTAAATACCTCTGATGCTTCGGCTAAAATAGGTTCGTGAATTTAATTTTGCACTACAAAAATTTAACATTTTCCTTCAAATTCCACGCCAAAAAACAATAGAACAGATGATAAGGGAGTGTTAAAAGTACCTTCACGACATACTTTAATTTATTTTAAACCGATTTGTGCAAGTTTAGTCAGTTTTCTTCGAGTGGTTTAAGCCTGATGACTCTGCAGATTTTATACATGTTCACTCGTATCAAGCAAACTTTCCGCCATTTTGGAAATCTCATTCATCCAGAGTGGAATATTTCCAACCCGATTTACGCCATTGAAAGCGTGATCTAGTAAAAATTTACATACATAACAAAGAAATAAGACTAACCTGTCATTATTTCTTGAGTATTTTGTGCAGATGCCCATAAATTAGCGCTTAATTAACATATTTTTTCATGAACTGAAATTGTTGCCTTCCGCCATCGATTAATGTTTTTAGTAGCATGTGCGCATGCGCGTAAATGGCACAACACCAATCACGGTCTAAAATTTAGTTGCGGATACCGTTAATATTCGTACCTGATCTAATGGAACATTAATCTTGAAAAATCATTCCCAGTCCTGTTGTAACAAATTACCTCCGAGTCCTTTGAATTTTAGTATGTGACATAAATTTTCAGAGCTGAAGGTATTAGAAACCAAATACAAATAATATGTTTATGAGATCATAAATTGAGGTTAAGTTACTTGCCTTTGAAATGACCCCAAATAAGTAAATAATTCTGATTCAACAACAGATAACTCATAATATATTGATAAATATATATATATAGACACCCAATTTTTTTTTGCTCATCATATTCTAACAACATGCACATTGTAAAAGAAATTCTGTTTTACAGTTTTAATTTTGCCAGCATGTCGGAAAATGTACTTAAGCTCATCTGTTCAAAATTAGATATTGTTACAATTATGTCGTCGTTGCCGTCCTTGAGTGGTTCCCTTTCACAATTGTTCAAATTGTTCTGGTCTGTTGCTTAAAAAAGTCACAGGGCCAGAAAAGGAGCTTCAAGAATGAAACCCCAGGGGGTCATACGTTTTCCTTATATGTATAAAGAAGAAACTGAAAAACACTTCTTGCCTGAGGGTACAAGGTTAAGAGGTTAGATATTAGGTATATGATATCATCTATAGGTCCTCCACCAAAGTGGTTCAAATTTTGCCCATAGTATCAAAAATAGCCCCACCTCGGGGGGTCATAGATCTTTTTTATATGTTTATAATAGTAAAAACTTTAAAAAATCTTCTCCTCAAAATTGACAAAGGCTAGAGGTTAGATATTTTGCATGAAACATTGTGTAGTGGATATCTACCAAGTTGTTCAAATTATAGCCCTGGGCCAACATTGACCCCACCCCGGGGGTCATTGATTTTCACTATGTACATATAGTATAAACTTAAAATATTGTCTTGTCTGAAGGTACAAGGCAGACAAGTTATTCAAATTTTGCTCCTGGTGTCAAAAATGGCCCTGCCCCTGGGGTCATAGGTTTTTAGCTGACCTGAGGACAATGTCCTCAAGGTGAGCTTTTGTTATGGCCCATTGTCCGTTGTCCGTGCATGAGTCAGTGCGTTCGTGCTTCAACAATTTCTTTAAACAACTGCCTCACCTACACCAAATATGTTAAAACTTTGGAAGGATGTTCCTTGCATGAAGCTCTACCAAAGTAGTTCAAAGAATTAAATTCCATAAACCATGGCAACCGAAAGATTCTTTTACAGAAAAATCTTAAAAAATCTTCTTGTAAAAAACCGAAAGAGCTAGAGTTTAGATATTTGGCATAAAACATCTTCTAGTGGATGTCTACCAAATTTGTTCAAATAAAATCCCTAGGGTCAAAATTGACCTGGCCCCAGGGGTCATTAATTGATTTTCCTTATATGTATATAGTAAAAACTTTAAAAATCTTCTTGTGAAAATCAAAAAGCATTATAGATTAGATATTTTGCATGAAACATCTTCCAGTGGATGTCTACCAAGTTTTTTCAAATAAATGCCCTAAGGTCAAAATTGGCCCAGCCCAAAGGGTTATTGGTAATCCTTATATGTATATAGTAAAAAACTAACATAAATCTTCTTGTGAAAATTCAAAAGAGCTATAGCTTAGATATTTGGCATGTAACGTCTTCTTGTGTAACTATGTCTACCATGTTTGTTGTAATAAAACCCCTAGAGTCAAAATGGCCCCGCCCCAGGGGATTGAGGTTGACAGTTCAATCCCCAGTCAGGTCAAATGTTTGTTTTCCTTCTCTTTTTCTGTCATTTATTAGCTCACCTCTCACTTAATGACAGGACAAACTGTTTAATTAAATGGCTGCCAGAGCTAAAATTAGAAAACAACAACATCTAAACCACTGGTTCAATTTTGAAATAATTGTACACAAAAATTTCCTTTGTGACAGTGTACAAAATTTGTTCAGATTAAGCAACACATCATATGTGACAAGGTTTACAACTCTAGCACAAAAATTATCAGTATTACCTCCCTTGAACTTTTATGAAAAAATAACTTCTTTATTTCCTAATGTATCTACTTCAAACTTCATATATATGTTTCTTATTATCACTCGACATTTTTGAGAAGGTTAAATACTCTAGCAAGACTATTTCCAGAATTATGTCCCCCTTGAACTTAGATTTTTTTTCGAGAAATTGGTATTTTTTACTCCAACTTCTTCATTCCTTATAGGATTTACTTTAAAATCCCACATGGTAATTATATGACAAGGTTGTATAAACATAATTTCCTTACTAGGCAGGGAAACTTAACACATTACTGTGATATAGACAAACTTAGAACTCAGAAGATTTAAGTTCATTCATGTCATGCATTCACTGGTAAAATTGAATGGCCAATGGCCCATCAGAATGTTGCTGGGGTTCTAACCAGTAGGGGACTTATGGATTGCTTGCAATACTATGATAATTGCTTGTTTGTAACTGTTTCGAACATGATTTGACAATATATATTTATACTATTACCTGTACAATTTGTCCTTTTTTCACCAGAGATAATTTCTTTTTATGTATATGTATTTGTGCCACTAAAGTTATTCCCTTAACCACCTTTCCAAGTCGTCTTCTGTCAAGATTGGTATGAATCACATTCAGTGATAGTTCTAGTTTTACATGTGCTCTATTTCGGATGCAGAGTTTAACTTTGATATCAGTTGTCTTAGATTGTATCTTATGCTTTTAATTCAAAGTTTTCATTATCCATTGTCTCTTGTCATATAGAGCATTATAGTAAAATGGATCATCATGGCCCTCTTGTATATTGATTGTAATAAAATTCAAAAGTAAGTTACCGGTAAATGATTTTATTGCTAAACCAATGCTATTTACTGTTTGTGGCAGTCTTTTTCAATGTTATAACAAATCAATAGCTTTTATTAGCATAAAATCGGAAAGAGATTACTGAAGATAAGATTTATATAATTGATTTTGTTTTAGATGCAGAGTATGAGGAGTTTATTATGAGATTAGCAGATGATGAGATGAATCAGCTAATTTTAACTGTTAATGAAAGGTTCATCATAGAGAGAGATCTCAGTGGGAACATAACATCTGCTCTAGATCTCAAAAGTCTGAAGGTAAAATAACTGTAACTATTAATAAATTTAAGTTAAAAATATACTACTCAAAGTTTTCTTAGCACCAAGTCTTTAGCTGTATGCTTGATATTAGTAGAAATGATTATAAATATTATTAATAATAAGAGAATATAAAGAAAAGATAAACAGAATCCTTACAATTAATGCACTTATATGAACATAATGATTACAGAGTAATTTATCGTAAATAGAAAACAGGTAAAGAACCTCTAAGCAGTGTACACACGTCATCACATATGTGATCGATATGCCCCGTACAACTGGCACTGCTTGAGGAAACTCATAAATTTCTATACATGTTTGTGAATAGTTTCATTTGTTTTGTTTGTTTTCGTTCAGGAAAAGTATTATTCCTTGTTGTGCATGTTTAGTTTTGTAGTTGGACTACTTGATTATTGTTTTGATACTCCCGTTTGAAAAACAGGTCTTATTAGCTCACCTTGCACATAGTGCAGGTGAGCTATTAGGATGGCCAATCATTTGCGTCCGTCGTCCATCCACATTTTATTCAACTGACATCTTTTATGATACCACTTGGCAAAAATTAATGAAACTTGGCACGAATACTCTTTGTATGAAGCTCTATCAAGATTGTTTAAAGAATTCCATTCGATGCTATACTCTAGTTGCTATGGCAACTAATAGAAAAAACTTAAAAATTCTTATACTTCAAAATGGAAAGATATTTCTCACAAGGCATTGGTTTGTTAGTTTCTACAAAGCATATTCAAATTATGATCCTGAGTTGAAAATTGGTCTCTGTTTTGGTGGTGAAAGGGTTTTTTTTTATTGCAGGGATACATAGACTTTCTTTGTAGGGATAAATTGAGATATTGTATATTGTATTTTTGTTTCAACTGACATTGTTAT
Organism: Ruditapes philippinarum; assembly: GCF_026571515.1. Lineage (NCBI taxonomy): Eukaryota > Metazoa > Mollusca > Bivalvia > Venerida > Veneridae > Ruditapes > Ruditapes philippinarum. Next base: position 63,710 of record NW_026858399.1, on the reverse strand, counting down.
GAAGATTTTTTCTGTTAAAGCTTTAGAAAGATGAAAAGGTTGTTGAATGTGAATGTTAATTCAAAACAGAGTTCATCAATACAAATTTGAAGCTAAGTGAACTGGATTTCCCTTTCAATTAAATGGATCTTCCATTAAGTCATAAACATCCAAGGGTATGTGTCGTTCCGAAATACTTAAATATTTCGGTTCTTGACAATGAGTTGCACATTTTATTGTGTAATTATTTCTCAAAGAAATGAAAGAGAACAAAAAATGTTGTTGTTGTCTTTTTCATAAAAATTAGCTGATTAAGATAAAAGATTAATTTACGGATATTACTTTTACATCGGGAAAAATGATTTGCAAATGAAATCGAAAGGAAAAGTAAATACGGTTTGCAACATTAATATTGCAAAGTTTAAATGTCTACAGCCATTGTTATTAGTGTTTGAATGTAGAAAATGGTTGCTCTAATTGATTGCTTGCATGCAGTTTGAAAATACAGCCCACGATAACGAATATTTTATACAAGACAAAATAGATGTTCGTACTCCATGTGCTTCGTACTCAAGCTGTTCAAGAATTTAAGTTGCTGTTACCTTTGATTTTTATGCATGCATTTTGATACATATGTGGTTTTACATAACTGTAAGCATTGTTTATGGGAGGAAAAAATGTTGAGCAATTAAATTATTTAATTTGCTATGATTAAATTATTTTGAATGGCAAAATCAGTAGCAACAATCAGGGATTTAGAAAAATGCTTCAATGTATTTGTTGGTAGATGTTAATCAGGGCTCTCGTTTGACATGGGTATATGGGTTTTGACTCCTGAAAATCAGGAAATGCACACATTTTTGACACTTGATAAAATCTGCACAAGAGTGAATTTGCCTCCTGGGAATTTTCACTAATGCATTAATTATCAGGCTGGTGAAAATGCCCATCGGGCTTATGACATAAAAAATCTTATTTCTAGAAAAATAATAAAGATATTTCTTTTAAACTTTGTTTCCCCTTTTTCATGTTTTTACAACACATAATTTTTGAAGTCCTAAAAAAATATGGTGCATGTGCAAAGTGTAAAACAAATAGGTTAAATAACTTCTTTATGCTCTAATTCATTGCGCCAACACCTGTCAACATACATTTCCTTCAGTTTTCACAGAAAACTTTGAAGTTTAATGTTCAGTGTCAAAGAATTTTCAAAATATAAATGTGAGAAACAGAAAATTTAATCCGAATATATAGAATTAAGGTACTGGCGCAATAATCCAGAGCAAAATGAAGTTGTTGGACACATTTCTATTAAGAATTATAAGTTACAACATAATTTTTATGCACTTTAAATATTTTGTTTCCAAAAAGGGAAATAATTCTAAGAAAATAAAAGATAACCAAAATATTTCTATATTGATTTGTTTCATAAATAAATGCTGAATAAACAAAACAAGTTAGAAAGAAACAATTAAATTATTTTTCTAAAAATATGATATTTTATTTCTTAAGCCCAATCGGGCATTTTCACCAGCCTGATTATTCCCTTCAATCCACTCCTGGTTACCTATCATATCCATCACACTCAATAAAAAGTGTTTTTGTTTTTTTGTTGTTTTTAGTCCCCTACCGGTTTACCGGACTTAAGGTTTACCGTCCGTCTGTCTGTCTGTCCGAGCAAACATTTGATATTTATGAGCTTCATTCCGTAGTTAAATAAAGAACAAAAACTCATAAAATTCAAATTAAGAGCTATTTTTTGTTTTTATGAGCTAAATTCAGCTCATGGACTTACGTCCAGGTGTAGTTTATGAGCTGATTTGCCTCTTAAATATCAAAAGTTGGTACGTCCGTCCGTCTGTCTGTCAGTCCGTCCACAAAACTGGATCCCGCATCATAACGCAAAAAGTACTGAAAATATTTTTATGAAACTTAATATGGATAGATGGCAGTATGGAGATTATGCACGTCTTTTTCTTTTCTTCCTATGTTGAAATTTCTGATTGCTATGGCAACAAATAGACTGAAAATATGGCAAATTTTGCACATAAACTGGATCCAGTGATAACGCAAAAAGTACTGGAAATATTTTTATGAAACTTGAAGTATGGGTAGATGGCAGTCTGGATATTATGCCATCTTTTTCTTTTCTTCCTATGTTGAAAATTCTGGTTGCTATGGCAACAAATAGACTGAAAATATGGCAAATTTTAGACATAAACTGAATCCAGTGATAACTCAAAAAGTACTGAAAATATTTTTATGAAACTTCACATATGGGTAGATGGCAGTCTTAAGATTATGCGTGTCTTTATCTTTTCTTCCTATTTTGAAAAAATTGGTTGCCATGGCAACAAATAGGCTTAAAACATTTCAAATAAACGCCCTGGGGTCAAAATTGGCCCCGCTTAGCTGTTGATATTTAGACTGCATTGAATTGACCTTGAACTTGATCAGCAATTAAATTAATCGTTACAATCAGATGTAGTTTCAAATGGAAATTACACAACAGAAAAAAGCTTCACTTATCAGGGTTTTCGTGTTGGAGACAAGGAAATACAACAGAGAAGTTTAAAAATTCTGGAAAAATGTCAAACATGTACGTAATGGATCAAAACTGATTCGTCTATAAATATTAGAAAGTTATTTTTTACATTAGCATCCATTTAGATTATCGGAGTGTTCTAATTATTAAATATTTATATAAATGAAGTTGAAAAACACTCCCACTGCAAAAGGAAGATGTCATGTATAAATTTTGACTTTTTATCATGCTTTGTCTTAGCCTCATAGGAGACCGTTTCACTAAGCGACGGTTTTGGGTGTTCCCCTTGTTTCTTCTCTGAATTGACAAAGGCTAGAGGTTAGATATTTGTCATGAAACATTGTGTAGTGGACCCCTACCAATATTGTTCAAACTATAGCCCTGGGGTCAAAATTGGACCCGCCCCAAGGTCATTGATTATTATTATGTACATATAGTAAAATTTAAAAAAATCTTTTTGTGTGAAAGGAAACAACTTACATTGGAATGTGTAATACATGTTCAGCAATTTTTATGTAAAATATTCAATAGCTGGGTCATGATTTTCAGAGATATTTATGAAATGATTAAGGCCATGAACTCTAGCTAGACAGTTGTGAGGTTTATAGAGATGTTAAATGAAACAATTTGAGCACATTATAAGGACATTGTGATTCACACCATGTATTTAATAATGATTATGTTTTAAGAAATTGGTAATGCTTAATTTAAAAGATGGTATTTAAGAAAATTTAGTTACTTAACCTGCATTTCAAAGTTTAATACAGCTATGTTATACAGTTAATACCTATTTTTATGCCCCCGCCATATAATGGCTGGGGCATATAGTGTTACCCTGTTCCGTCATTCCGCCCTTCCATCATTCAGTCATTCTGTCATTCCGTCATCATCAGTTTCTGTTCATTATCTTAGTAATGGTTGCACACATTCAACTCAAATTTGGCATATGGATATGTCATGAGAAAATACAGGTCAAGTTCGAATTTGGTCATGGTTCGATGATTTTTGGCAGAATTATGCACCTTTTACTTTGAAAATAATATGAAATTTTAAATTTCCGTTCATTATCTCCCCAAAGGTATTACATATTCAACTCAAACTTGACAAATGGATATGTCATGAGAAAATACAGGTCAAGTTCGAATTCGAATTTGGCCATGGTTCTATGATTTTTGGCAGAGTTATGCCCCATTTACTTTGAAAATAATATGAAATTTTTAGTTTCCGTTCATTATCTCCCCAACAGTATTACACATTCAACTCAAACTTTACAAATGGATATGTCATGAGAAAATACAGGTCAAGTTTGAATTTGGTCATGGTTCTATGTTTTTTGGCAGAGTTATGCCCCTTTTACTTTGAAAATAATATGAAATTTTCAGTTTCCGTTCATATTTCCCCAACGGTATTACACATTCAACTCAAATTGACAAATGGATATGTCATGAGATAATACAGGTCAAGTTTGAATTTGGTCATGGTTCTATGATTTTTGGCAGAGTTATGCCCCTTTTACTTTGAAAATAATATGAAATTTTCAGTTTCCGTTCATTATCTCCCCAACTGTATTACACATTCAACTCAAACTTGACATATGGATATGTCAAAGGAATGCGCAGGTCAAGTTCTAATTTGGTCATGGTTCTATGATTTTTGGCAGAGTTATGCCCCTTTTACTTTGAAAAAATTATGAAATTTTCAGTTTCTGTTATCAAATATCTCCCCTACAGTGTTACATATTCAACTCAAATTTTACATATGGATATGTCAAAGGAATGCACAGGTCAAGTTAGAATTTGGTCATGGTTCGATGATTTTTAGATGAGTTATGCCCCTTTAACTTTGAAAAAAAGGAAATTTTCAGTTCACATTCATTATCTCCCGAACAGTTGTACATATTCAACAACAAAATTAATGATATGGATATGTCATAAGAATGCATTGGTCAAGTTCGAATTTGGTCATTGTTTGATGATAGCTGACAGAATTATCCCTCTTGAACTTTGAAAAAAAAAATCTGAAATTTTAAGTTTCCGTTCATTATCTCCCCAAATTGGTTGTACACATTCAACTCAAATTTGACATATAGATACATCTTAGGAATATGCAGTTCAAGTTTGAATTTGGTCGTGGTTCAATGATTTTGGACAAAGTTAATCATTTGTGAATGTTGGAAAAATTTTGAATTTTCAGTTTCAGCACTCGTACTTTTGTGGAAATGTATGTACCCATTATTTTGGCTACAAATATGCATCATATGCAATTTACAAAAGGTTAACACTGAATAGTTTCAATGCCTTGAACTTTGTATAAAAATGGTTTGTGTCAACATTGAATAGTTTTAAGGGCTTTGAACTTAAAATGAAAAAAATAATTTGTGCAAACAAATTTGGAACTAAATATTATAACATCTGAAATTTTGGTTGCATGCGGGGGCATCTATGGCATGATGACACATTTCTAGTTTGTCAATAAAAAAATCTTTTATTTTTGAATCAATTATTGCACTATGACCTTTGTATCTTAACAGTAGACACATCTACACATGTGTCTAATGATTTGACATGCTGAAATATGACCTTGACCCCCAAATTCACTAGACACTACTACATTATGGCAAAGTTCAATTGTATAGTAACAAAAAAAAATCTACTTTTGTTATATTAATGCGGTCGCATAGCATTTTTTCACAAATGCATTCTTGTTTCAATTTTTCACCGTCACCATTTTCTTTTTGCCACTTAGCTCTTTATACACTATTTTGCCCAGATTTTCGCTGATAGTTTTGTCTGTTTCCTCTTTTACCTCAAAGAATTGTTCTAGAGACTGCAGGGAATCATCCTCAGTCTCTATATTATCATGTTTTGGCTGCAGATTATCCCATTCTTTCTCACTATGGCAATCCGAATCGGAAATGTTGCTAATTCCATTTTCAGTTGTGGGCGTTTTCGATTGGCACTGCAGCCGGATTACTGTCCAATGAACAGTTTGTTCTTTTTGCTTTCGAAAGCCCGTCAGCAATACTGTCTGTATTGGAGTCTGTCTTTCTTTTCAGGGAATTTACTTCTTTTTAGCGCGTTGCCGTCCACAAACTTGTACCTGGATCATAACTTTTTTATATCTTGGTGTATTGTTTTCATACTGGGCCACAACAACCCTTGGGACAAGACCTTTCAGTAGACCACACTAACCTTGACCTTCATCCATAAATGACCTTGACCTTCAAGGTTAAAAGTCCAAATTTTGCTTGTTCATGCTGTTATTGGCTGTAACTTTGTTATTTTTGAATGGATTGTCTTCAAACTTGAACATAATAATCTTCAAGGATATCCCTTAAAAAATAACAAGACAGACCTTGACCTTCCCTCATAAATGACCTTGACTTTGAAGGTCAAATTATTGAAATTTTCATTTTTTTGGCTATTATTGGCTGTAACTTTGTTATTTTTGAATGGATTGTCTTCAAACTTGAACATAATAATCTTCAAGGATAACCCTTAAAAATAACCAGGCAGACCTTGACCTTCACTCATTAATGACCTTGACTTTGAAGTTCAAACTATTGAAATTTTCATGGTTTTGGCTGTAACTGGCTGTAACTTTGCTATTACAGTCAGGGGTGTAACTTATAGCAGTTATCTTTTTTATAACTGAATTAAGTTATAAATTTAAGATCTACAGGTTGCTTCCCTTTGGCTATCCTTCACTTTTATATCATTTCTATAAATAGGTTAACAAGGGCACTAAATCACGCACGCTTCATTTTATTGATCTGTCCTGATAAGCTCCCTTTACTTTATTGTTCACAGGTTTTTCAGTTCAAGATAAAAAAATGAATTTTAAATATCTTGATGGCAAAGTTGGTTAAGTCATTGGGAAGCAATATAACTGAAAATTTTAACGAGTTTGAGTCTCACTTCTAACTTTTTCCCTATTTTTTCCAAGTTTACTAAAGATGCACGTGCATTTGAAAATAAAGGTAGTTTTGTTATAATATCGTATGATTTTAATATACCGGTAATAATATTTTTTATCCTGTGTATTGTATATATTGCAGTAGTCATGTACTTGTGCAGTGCACAAGTATTTCAACAAGACACTTAACATTTCTTTACGTCAAGAAGAAATGTAACATACATGTATTCGTCTTAAAGAAAATAATTATAATTTTCGCGAAAAAAGTACAATCCGAACCAGCAGGGGTGAGTAATCAGAAGCATTCGTTAGAGTAATGATCATCGTTAAGACTTGGTTAAGATCTAGTTAGTAATTTACCCTCTAACCTAAAACGTTCGTTATACCAAAAATTCTAACTAAACTGTCGTTAAATAACAAATACTTCGGAGTACATGTTAGACCTTCGTTGAAGGAAAAACAACGTGTGAAGCTCTTTCAAGAAACTTTTTATGAGTATATATTATTTTTATAGCGTATTTTCTTCCTATTTTTCTGATAATAAGTCCTTGATATGGTGTTACAATCTGTATATGTCTTAATGTGTAAAGTTATTATTTATTTATTAGTCCCCTACCGGTTTACCAGAGGGGACTTTAGGTTTACCCTCCATCCGTCTGTCCGTCCGTCCGTCCGTCAGTCCGTCCGTCCACAAAACTGGATCCCGAGATAACGCAAAAAGTACTGAAAATATTTTAATGAAACTTGATATATGGATAGATGGCAGTATGGAGATTATGCACGTCTTTTTCATTTCTTCCTATGTTGAAAATTCTGGTTGCTATGGCAACAAATAGACTGAAAATATGGCAAATTTTACACATAACCTGGATCCCGCGATAACGCAAAAAGTACTGAAAATATTTTTATGAAACTTGATATATGGATAGAATCTGATGGCAGTATGGAGATTATGCACGTCTTTTTCTTTTCTTCCTATGTTGAAAATTCTGGTTGCTATGGCAACAAATAGACTGAAAATATGGCAAATTTTACACATAACCTGGATCCAGTGATAACACAAAAAGTACTGAAAATATGTTAATGAAACTTGACATATGGGTAGATTGCAGTATGGAAATTATGCACATCCTTTTTTATCTTCCTATGTTGAAAATTCTGGTTATTATGGCAACAAATAGACTGAATTTCAAGATTTCTGATTCTAGTTTTTTAAGTTTTTTCACTATAAGTTCTTTATTTTTTAAGGTATTTTCTTCAAACTTTAAATATAAGTTGCTTGTCATCAACCACATCATATGTGACAAGGTTTACAACTCTAGCACAAAATTTATCAGAATTACCTCCCTTGAACTTAAAATTTTCATGAAAAAAAACATTGTTTTTTTTAATAACTTCTTTTTCTGAATGTATCTACATGTACTTCAAACTTCATATAAATGTTTCTTATTGTCACTCAACATTTGTGAGTGTTCAATACTCTAGCAAGACTATTTCCAGAATTATGCCCCTTTTGAACTTAGACTTTTTTTTGAGAAATTGGTAATTTTTACTCCAACTTCTTCAATCATGATAGGATTTTAAAAATGTTATATTTTGATAACAGGGATGTTTAAAAAATAACTTTAGAGTGTCCTTCAGTCCGTCTGTCTGTACATAAAAACTGTTTCCTGTGATCACTTTTAAAGAACTTTTTCAACAAATTTACTTAAAATAGGAACCTAAGTGAATGGCTAATGGCCCTTCAGAATGTTGCTTGGGCTCTTACCGGTAGGGGACTTATGGATTGCTTGCAATACTATGATAATTGCTTGTTAATTTATTATTTTTATTATTATTATTATTATTATTATTATTATTATGACTGCATTTATTTTCAAAATAATACGTTATCGTACTCAATAATCTTGAGTGAGCATTTTCCGTAAATGATTTTTAGAATAATTCAAAATATCTTTATGCAAGTGATGTTGTTTTTTCATTCCGCAGACAATGGCCGCCATGCTGCTAGAGTATTTAGATAACTGACCGACTTTTGACTCTCATATATTTGAATGTTTCTTAGGAGGTTGATTAATTTCTTCAACTAACATAGAGAACACAAAGCGACCTGTTGATCTCTTGATAGTTACAGTAGCCCTTATCTCTATACAAAAATTATATATATATATAGAATCTAATATACGTATATCTTATAAAAGCCAGCAGATGGCGCTAGGGCAGGTTTCTTATTAATTTTATGCATGCTTCACTTCAGGGACCCTTTTTCAAAGATTTAAAATTAATTACCAAATGCATTAAAACAACACTTGTCATGTTTGTAGGCATAGATATTTTTGATAAAGATTGACCAAAATTATTCAAAATATAACATTGTAAAGTGTATTTCTGGAAAAAAATACTGGCTGTCAAATTTGAAATTTGAATTTCCCTGGGAGGAGCCATGTGATCATTACAGGTCATGAACCTTCAGTAGTAAACAGAAGCACGTGGCAGTGTTTATTTCAGGGAGAGAGATTTGTAGCAGACCATGTATATATAAGGGAGGGAGATTTTCAGCAGACAACACATTGGAATGCTGAATACATGATAAGAAAAAAACAATAACTTTTACTGACTTGCTTTATCAAATCCAACAAATTTACAATAATCCATTAATATAAGATTTTTATACCCCCGCACAACAAAGTTGTAAGGGGGGTATACTGGAATCAGCTTGTCCGGCTGTCCGTCCGTCCGTCGGTTTTTTCTTGTCCGCCCAATAACTTAAGATTCCTTTGACCCTTAGTCTTCATATTTGGCATGGAGGTTAGTCATGATTAGTAGATGACCCCTATTGATTTTGAGGTCACTAGGTCAAAGGTCAAGGTCACAGGGACCTTGTCAAAATAAAGCTTTTCCCCTCAATTGCTTCAGAATGCCTGTCCAGAGTGTATTGATTTTGACATTTTCACATTTGAAGCATGTAGAATACATAACTTAGCAATGCACTGGCTTAGTAACCTCAGATTTGGCAGGGAGGTTGTCCTTGAGTTCTAAATGGCCACTGTTGATTCTGACAAAGTGGTATGCGGGGGTATTCACGCCATGATAGTGGCAGTTCTAGTTTTTTTAAATTTCAAGGTACTGATTTAACTTGTATTTGAATGGTTTAACCTTCATGAAAACAGTAAAAGTAACTTCCAGGTATATTTCATTTACACTATATTTTGTTGTAAATATCTTGTAGTCAAAAACTACATTTCAGTAAAGGAAACTGAATGTTGCATATATGCATAAAATTTTTTATACATTAACAGCTTAAAATATTTTAAATTGACACTAACCTTTAAATTACATTTGACACTAACCTTTAAATGACATTAAAGAATTTTATAAACCTGGTGCTTGTTTTTAAAAAGAAAAATACTTTTAAGATCTATTCCTTAGGGTGAGCGATATAGGGCCATCATGGCCCTCTTGTTCTTCTTAAAAATACATAACTCTCTCCTACAAAGTTATGGAGTTATTGCCTTTTATAAGTTTTCGTCTGCAAAGCATAGCAGGAAAATGTTAAGAGAAAATAATTTTAAACTCCACATATAAGTAAATCTCATTGATGAGAAGTACAATGCCTAGAAACCATAACTCTTTATTGCATGCTTTGGGGTTTATTGCCATTCTGTACTTCTCCATGCTTGATTTTTGTCTTGATCATTAAACTTAAAAAGTATTGGAGATATTAATTTGAAATTTCACAGATATAGATCTTTAACCAGGTTTTCCGAAGGAAAAAACTGGTTATTAGATTGAGGTATGTCGGCGGGCGGGCGGCGGGCGGGCGGGCGGGCGTAAACAATTTCTTCTGTGCGCAACTCCTCCTACATTTCTCAACGGATTTTGACCAAACTTTCACAGAAGCTTTGTCATCAAGTGCCCTGGCGCATATTGTCGGGGTTTTGCGATTAGATAATATTTGACCTAATTATGGCCCTTTGTTTTTTTTTCCTTATATAAAATATATAGTGAACAATTTATTCTGTGCGCAACTCCTTCTACATTTCTCAACGGATTTTGACCAAACTTTCTCAGAAGCTTTGTCATCAAGTGCCCTGACACATATTGCCAGGGTTTTGCAATTGGTATATATTTGACCTAATTATGGCCCTTTGTTTTTTTTCCTTATATAGAATATATAGTGAACAATTTCTTCTGTGCGCAACTCCTCCTACATTTCTCAACGGATTTTGACCAAACTTTCTTAGAAGCTTTGTTATCAAGTGCCTGGCACATATTGTCCGGGTTTTGTGATTGGATAATATTTGACCGAATTATGGCCCTTTGTATATTTTTTCCTTATACAGAATATATAGAGAACAATTTCTTCTGTGCTCAACTCCTCCTACATTTTTCAACGGATTTTGACCAAACTTTCTTAGAAGCTTTGTTTTCAAGTGCCTGGCACATATTGTCGGGGTTTTGTGATTGGATAATATTTGACCGAATGATGGCCCTTTGTATATTTTTTCCTTATACAGAATATATAGTGAACAATTTCTACAGTGCGCAACTTCTCCTACATTTCTCAATGGATTTTGACCAAACTTTCACAGAAGCTTTGTCATCAAGTGCCCTGGCGCTCACTAAATTCCCATGTTTCTTCCAAGACATCATTCAAGTATTTTTTTAAAATTGTGAACATACTTTTCTTGATATCGCACAAAACACCACACGCCAATATTGTTGACAAAAGAAAATGACAAGAGACGCAAAAATGCAAAAATTAAGCAAAAATAAAGTACTGTTTACCTTTCTAAAACATTTGGGAAAAAAAGGCGAATAGACAACATAAAATTTCTCAATCATTTTTGTTTGAGGAATATTAAAAAAGCCATAATTCCTCCTAAAAGTTCAATTAAAAACAAATGCCCCTTCATGACAAAGCTTCTGTGAAATATTTTGCTGAAAACCTGGTTGCATCGCATTGCGATGTTCCTTGTTTTGAGTATTGTGCTGTGTTTAAGAACCATAACTCTTTTGCATACTTTTGGAGTTATTGCCCTTTGCATTTTTCACTTTAATTATTGTAATCATAACATTAAAAGTGATAGTACTCACCGGATATCAGTTTAAACTAATATTAAAGAGACAAATCTCAGTTTGAAGAATTTAAGACCATTGCAAATTCAAACTTTATTCAAGATTGACATTAAATACCATAGGAGAAGCAACAAATTTTATGCAAAAAATAAGTAACCCTATACTTTTCTAATTTTTCCTGCTCTTAATAAATTATGTGTGTTTTACGCAGCCCTGGAAAAGTGATTTTACGTCCAATTTCCGTGTCTTTTCCTGCTACTTTACGGCTGGAATTATCATACGGGCAGTAACTTTGTATTGGAATAATGTGTTCATGGAATTCTAGTATTGAATATAAAAGATTTTTTAAGAAATACAAGTTTCTGATAAATTTTCTAACTGTTCAACTTTAATTAATTATATTTTAGATAAAAAATTCACTTGATGCTTTGGTAGAGTAAAAACTAGAAACAGATTTATTTCAATTTGGAGCTTTGACTTAAATAAATCTTAAACCCTGCAATGCACAATGATTTCTCAGTTTTTTCCCCCAATTCTTATGCCACCCAGAAAATAGTTAAGAGTTTCCCTTTTAGTCTAAAAGTTATTCACAAAATTTTCTAAGTTTTTTTCCACCAGTTTGCCACCCAGAAAATAGTTATAGTTTCATTTTTACACTAAAAGCCACTCATTTTCCACCTTCAAAATAAACCAAGTTTCATTTTTCACCAGTTTCCACCCTTTTGCCACCATGAAAAAAGTCTATGTTCAAATTTCCACTCAATGCCACCAAAGGATAGTGGCATTAATGCTGGTAATTTTGCCACTACAGTGGAGAAAGAGTGGAATTTTGTCATTTTCCAGTTAGTGCCACCTTTTTTACACTTAATGCCACCCTTTTCAGTGGAAATAGCTGGCAAGTATTGGCAAATCTAGGGACGGGTGATATTTAGACTGCATTGAATTGACCTTAAACTTGATCAGCAATTAAATTAATCGTTACAATGAGATGTAGTTTGTTTATTTCAAATGAAAATGCACTACAGAAAACATTCATTTATTACTGTTTTGTGTGGGAGACAAGGAAAAACAACGGAGAAGTTTAAAAATTCTGGAAAAATGTCAAACATGTACGTAATGGATCAAAACTGTTTTGTCAATAAATATCAGAAAGTTATTTTTTACATTAGCATCCATTTAGATTATCGGAGTGTTCTAATTATTGAACATTTATATAAATGAAGTTGAAAAACATTCCCACTGCAAAGAAAGATGTCATGTATAAATTTTGACTTTTTGTGCCCCCACTTTGGGGGGGGGGGGGGCATTTAGATTTACCCTTGTCCGTCCGTACGAACCCAGAGGTACTTGTGTGACTTGGAGAACAATGGGTAACAGTAAATTCTCTTTGATCCTATTCATTCCGTTTTTACTTGTGTTTCTTTTTTTTTAAGCCTTGTGTGACTAAAAATGGCCAAAAAGATCAAAGGAAAAGTCACATAAGTACCATTTTGTGAGTATGTCCGTCCGTCTGTCCGTTCTCTTTTGTGTCGCATGTAACTCAAAAAGTATTTGACCTAGAGTCATGAAACTTAACAGGAATGTTGATCAGCATGTGAAGTTGTGCACCTGGGTATTTTCCTCTGGATTTATTAAGTATTTTTAGAGTTACTGCCCTTGACTTAGTAAAATTTTGCAATTTTCAACTTGTGTCGCATGTAACTCAAAAAGGATTTGACATAGAGTCATGAAACTTTACAGAAATGTTGATCAGCATATGTAGTTGTGCACCTTGGTATTTTGTGTGGATTTATTTAGTATTTTTAGAGTTTTTGCCCTTGACTTAGTAAAAATTTGCAATTTTCAACTTGTGTCGCATGTAACTCAAAAGGGATTTGACCTACAGTCATGAAACTTTACAGGAATGTTGATCATCATGTGTAGTTGTGCACCTGAGTATTTTTGTGTGGATTTATTTAGTATTTTTAGAGTTATTGCCCTTGACTTAGTAAAAATTTGCACCTGGGACTTTGCATGTGGATTTTTTAAAGTTTTGTTAGAGTTATTGCCCTTGACTTACAGTGGTATAAATTTGCAATTTTCAACTTGTTCATGCATAGCTCAAGAAGTATTTGACTTGTAGGCCTGAAAATTTACAAGAAGGGGTTTGCTTGTGGATTTATTCAGTATTTGTAAAGTTCTTGCCCTTTAAATAGTAAAAGATTTTTAGTTTTCAACTTGTGGCACATGTAGTCCAAAAAATATTTGACCTAGAGTCATAAGATTGACAGAACAGTGGCGTGTGGGGGCACCCGTGTCCTATGGACACATTTCTATTTATCATGCTTTGTCTTAAGAGACTGTTTCATTTAGAGACTGTTTTGGGAGTTTCCCTTCGCGCGGTCACTTAATACACGTTTGACTGTATTTAGATATATAGCAATAATGATTACAGCCATTCACGCTATAGAAAAGCTATATGAAATTAAAAAGCTGTAATTTTTTTATCATTGCTGGAAAGCATAATAATTTTAACAATGGAGATGTAAGTGCCAGTCTCCGACTTTTCACGCCAATTTAATTTATTCGGCGTTTCACGCTGATTTTGAGCATTCAAAGGTGGATTTCATTGTAATTTGGCGTGTCACACCGATATTTTTAATGTTTAACAATGGTTTCATATCCAGCCCATGTGTAATTATCTGGAAAATACCAGCATTTATTAGGCGTTTTACGCCGTATTCAGCTCGATTTTAGTCATGTTATGTTGCCGACGAGGATATTGTTGATTTGCGCTTCACACTGCACGATAGGATAGTTATCTGCAATCAATACCGACGTGGAAATATTGTCTAGAACCAAGACGACATTGATGATTCTTGTAGAAATATTTGTTCTCCCTTAAATTCATTATGATAAAAAACTGACTTACCTAAGAATCGTTGTTGATACTTGAAATAAAAGTATTCCTCAACACTCCTGAATTTTATAACAATATTTAACTCCTTTAATACTTAAGAATAACGCTTTTCTTGAGATTGCAATTTTTTGTGACTGATAAGCCCAGACTTAGCCTCGTGATATGCTATGGTAGATGCTGCATCATCTCTATGGGGCCCCAAAGGGGAGTTATGTGGGGGACGAAATTTAAATCACAATACATTCATTTACTTCAACACAGAATGAATATATCTTCATTTAGTAGAGAGACATAATAAATTCAGCATAAATTAACTAATTTATAAAGAAATATAAGTGCTTAACAATTACATTTTTTCTTAGATTTAAATTGTTTCTCTTTGTGTAGTTAAATTTTTGGGTAATATATATTCAACCACTGATCAGGCATGTACCTTGTAATGAGTGTTAAATGAAATAATTATTTAATGCATGTGGATCTTACTTGTTTCAATACCAAACTTTGGTGGCAATTTTAAAGAATGATGACATATTTAACCCATTACTTCATGAGCATTTTGTGAAAAATGGCTGTTTTCATTGAAAAGTCTCCTGTTACAAGTTCAAATTGCTATAATACTATAAAAACTGCTTCAACACTAATCAAACTTGGCACAAATGTTGACTGGACCATTGCCCTTGAAACAACATGCTCAGGCTTAAATTTTCTGTTACCATGGCAACGAGGGGACATCTCAAAATTGCCAAAAATCACTATTTTGCATTAATTTTTTCCATCAAAATTGATTTCAAAGTGCTGCAGCTTCTCAATGGATTGAGATAGAGTCAAATGCTTTTCAGCGTTGGTTACATGTTACCTTATGATCAATTTGGGGTCATTTATAGCCTCTCACAAGTCCAAAATTTTCTTGGCGATGAGCGGGACTCCGCTCCCCCTTCAAACCCTCGAAACAGAAGGGGGCACATCCCCCTTCTGGCAACCCCCTTTTGGTTGGGGGACCGCGCCGAAAAAGTGGTCCCTTTTTCTAACAACATTTCTCAAACAAAAACAAGTGTTGGGGGCCTAAATAAGGCATTTTTTGACCATTAGAGACAACAAAAAGGGGGGGTGAAAAAGGCGTTAAAAGGCGTGTATATGAAGTAATGGGTTAAAGGTCATGATGCAGCACAATGGGATATCATTTTTTTTTAGTTTTTTCTTTTTTGTGCAATAACGGAAGAGAAACAGCAAGCTCTTGAAAGGATTATTACAGTTTCATTTTGTTTAACTATTAAGTGTTTATTTTGCTAACTGCTACTTTTAATTACAGTGAGTACACATATAATTATGGTATTTATGATATGACCTGCTAATCTCACTGCTAAGTAATAAAGTAATTTGTTCTTGTTGTTTGTCAACAGTTTACAATTGTGTATTTTAATTATGTGTTTAAACCAGAAAACTGTCTTATAGTAAAAAAGATTATTAATGCATAGTAACTTAGCAAAAAGTATCAAAGTTTAATGTATTAAGTGAGGTAAATGCAGAAAACAACCAAATCAGCTGAAAATTTCTAAGTCCAAAACTTTCATAAAAAAATAAAAGTATTTTCCAGAGTAAAACTCCTTGAAAATTGTCTAAGTGTTAACTTTCCAGAGTTTCCAGAACTGTATATGGTTATATCTTTCGATGAAAAAATCAAGTTCCAGAGTTCTCCATGAAAATTGTTCCAGAATTACCCTGTAAATACTGTGGAAGAAAGCATGTTTCCGTGAAAATTCATGAAAAATTGGTTGTTTTCTGAAATATTTCCAGAAAGACTGTGGAAAATCTACAGACGTGTATATTGCCCCACCTCAGTGGAGTTATTGTTCACTGAAGGGAGGGTTAGATGTTGAAATTTACAAATTCATGTTTCCTTAACTAAAAAAGATGTTAAGTACCTAATAGACTAATTATGAGATTTGTGTGTATTTAATTAGAAAATAAGCAGAACAGAGGAGACATGTTATGGAAAGGATATAACTGGAGGATGTTTGTTCATAATACTTACTCTTGACTTTGACTATGTACTTAAGGATAAGAGACGGAGACGTTATGCTGTGGAATCAGAGGATGAGGCTCAGGTACAATATTTTTTATCTTTACAATAACACAATACTCACATTTAAAGCTCACTTGAGTACAACATGCTGATGATTTTGTGACCCCCATCTGACATCTCCTCTGAAACCAATGATTGCATATTTACCAAACTACATTATGGATCAAAGTTTTTAAAATGGTTCCAGTCACAAAGCAAAAAAAGGTAAAAATTGGGTTTTCTGAAAGTACAAGGCCCATGGTTTTGATGTGTGGTGTATATAACATATTCTTTAATGGTCTAAGTATTTTAAAGAATATCATACAATTTTATGTGTAGGAAATTTGCAGATCATGGCCCTCTATTAAACAAAAGAAAATAACAAAAGATTATGGCCCCTTAGTCCATTTAAATGGAGGGCCATTTCTTTTGTTTTTTCTTTTGTAAATTAATAGAGGGCCATGGCCCCTTATTCTATTGTTACGGAATGAACTTTATTGTTCTCTTTTGTTCTGTTTACAGTTACTACTTCTCTTAAATAGCCGGTCCGTCCACAAAACTGTATCCCGCGATAACGCAAAAAGTACTGAAATTTTTAGTCCCCAACCGGGACTATAGGTTTACCCTCCGTCCGTCTTTCTGTCTGTCCATCCTTCGTAAGTCAGTCCGTCCACAAAACTGGATCCCTGATAATGCAAAAAGTAATGAAAATATTTTTATGACTTGATATATGGATAGATGGCACACTGGAGATTATGCATTTCTTTTTCTTTTCTTCCTATTTTTGAGAACTTTGGTTGCTATTATGGCAACAAATAGACTGAAAATATGGCTAATATAACATTATAAACTGGATCCAGTGATAACGCAAAAAGTACTGAAAATATTTTTTATGAAACTTGAAATTTGGGTAGAGCAGTCCAGAGATTATGCACGTCTTCTTTTTTTCTGAAGCTATGCATGTGGATTTTGTATACCCCCGCACAACAAAGTTGTAAGGGGGGAATACTGGAATCAGGTTGTCCGTCCGGCGTCCGGCTGTCCGTCGGTTTTTTCTTGTCCGCCCAATTACTTAAGATTCCTTTGACCCACAGTCTTCATATTTGGCATGGAGGTTAGTCATGATTAGTAGATGACCCCTATTGATTTTGAGGTTACCAGGTCAAAGGTCAAGGTCACAGGGGCCTTGACTTCAAAAAGATTGTCCGCCCAATAACTTAAGATTCCTTTGACCCACAGTCTTCATATTTGGCATGGAGGTTAGTCATGATTAGTAGATGACCCCTATTGATTTTGAGGTCACCAGGTCAAAGGTCAAGGTCACAGGGGCCTTGACTTCAAAAAGCTTGTGTGCCCAATAACTTAAGATTCCTATGACCCACAGTCTTTATATTTGGCATGGAGGTTAGTCATGATTAGTAGATGACCCCTATCAATTTTGAGGTCACCAGGTCAAAGGCCAAGGTCACAGGAGCCTTGAGTCAGCCCAATAACTTAAGATTCCTTTGACCCACAGTCTTCATATTTGGCATGGAGGTTAGTCATGATAAGTAGATGACCCCTAATGATTTTGAGGTCACCAGGTCAAAGGTCAAGGTCACAGGGGCCTTGACTTCAAAAAGCTTGTCCGCCCAATAACTTAAGATTCCTATGACCCACAGTCTTCATATTTTGCATGGAGGTTAGTCATGATAAGTAGATGACCCCTATTGATTTTGAGGTCACCAGGCCAAAGGTCAAGGCCACAGGGGCCTTGACTTCAAAAAGCTTGTCCGCCCAATAACTTAAGATTTCTTTGACCCACAGTCTTCATATTTGGCATGGAGGTTAGTAATGATTAGAAGATGACCCCTTTTGATTTTGAGGTCACCGGGTCAAAGGTCAAGGTCACAGGGGCCTTGACTTCAAAAAGCTTGTCCGCCCAATAACTTAAGATTTCTTTGACCCACAGTCTTCATATTTGGCATGGAGGTTAGTCATGATTAGTAGATGACCCCTTTTGATTTTGAGGTCACTGGGTCAAAGGTCAAGGTCACAGGGGCCTTGACTTCAAAAAGCTTTTCCGCCCAATAACTTAAGGTTCCTATGACTCACAGTCTTCATATTTTGCATGGAGGTTAGTCATGATTAGTAAATGATCCCTATTGATTTTGAGGTCACTGGGTCAAAGGTCAAGGTCACAGGGACCTTGTCACCCTCAATTGCTTCAGAATGCCTGTCCAGAGTGTATTGATTTTGACATTTTCACATTTGAAGCATGTAGAATACATAACTTAGCAATGCACTGGCTTAGTAACCTCAGATTTGGCAGGGAGGTTGTCCTTGAGTTCTAAATGGCCACTGTTGATTCTGACAAAGTGGTATGCGGGGGTATTCACGCCATGATAGTGGCAGTTCTAGTTTTTTTAAATTTCAAGGTACTGATTTAACTTGTATTTGAATGGTTTAACCTTCATGAAAACAGTAAAAGTAACTTCCAGGTATATTTCATTTACACTATATTTTGTTGTAAATATCTTGTAGTCAAAAACTACATTTCAGTAAAGGAAACTGAATGTTGCATATATGCATAAAATTTTTTATACATTAACAGCTTAAAAATATTTTAAATTGACACTAACCTTTAAATTACATTTGACACTAACCTTTAAATGACATTAAAGAATTTTATAAACCTGGTGCTTGTTTTTAAAAAGAAAAATACTTTTAAGATCTATTCCTTAGGGTGAGCGATATAGGGCCATCATGGCCCTCTTGTTCTTCTTAAAAATACATAACTCTCTCCTACAAAGTTATGGAGTTATTGCCTTTTATAAGTTTTCGTCTGCAAAGCATAGCAGGAAAATGTTAAGAGAAAATAATTTTAAACTCCACATATAAGTAAATCTCATTGATGAGAAGTACAATGCCTAGAAACCATAACTCTTTATTGCATGCTTTGGGGTTTATTGCCATTCTGTACTTCTCCATGCTTGATTTTTGTCTTGATCATTAAACTTAAAAAGTATTGGAGATATTAATTTGAAATTTCACAGATATAGATCTTTTTGAGTATTGTGCTGTGTTTAAGAACCATAACTCTTTTGCATACTTTTGGAGTTATTGCCCTTTGCATTTTTCACTTTAATTATTGTAATCATAACATTAAAAGTGATATTACTCACCGGATATCAGTTTAAACTAATATTAAAGAGACAAATCTCAGTTTGAAGAATTTAAGACCATTGCAAATTCAAACTTTATTCAAGATTGACATTCAAGCTTGTCCGTCCAATAACTTAAGATTTCTTTGACCCACAGTCTTCATATTTGGCATGGAGGTTAGTCATGATTAGTAGATGACCCCTTTTGATTTTGAGGTCACAGGGTCAAAGGTCAAGGTCACAGGGGCCTTGACTTAAAAAAGCTTTTCCGCCCAATAACGTAAGGTTCCTATGACTCACAGTCTTCATATTTTGCATGGAGGTTAGTCATGATTAGTAAATGATCCCTATTGATTTTGAGGTCACTGGGTCAAAGGTCAAGGTCACAGGGACCTTGTCACCCTCAATTGCTTCAGAATGCCTGTCCAGAGTGTATTGATTTTGACATTTTCACATTTGAAGCATGTAGAATACATAACTTAGCAATGCACTGGCTTAGTAACCTCAGATTTGGCAGGGAGGTTGTCCTTGAGTTCTAAATGGCCACTGTTGATTCTGACAAAGTGGTATGCGGGGGTATTCACGCCATGATAGTGGCAGTTCTAGTTTAAGTTTTGTTAGAGTTATTGCCCTTGACTTACAGTAGTATAAATTTGCAATTTTGAACTTGTTCATGCATAGTTCAAAAAGTATTTGACTTGTAGGCCTGAAAGTTTACAAGAATGTTGGTCAGCATGTGTACTTATGCACCTTGGGGTTTGCTTGTGGATTTATTCAGTATTTGTAAAGTTCTTGCCCTTAGTAAAAGATTTTTAGTTTTCAACTTGTGCCACATGTAGTCCAAAAAATATTTGACGTAGAGTCATAAGATTGACAGAACAGTGGCTTGTGGGGGCACCCGTATCCTATGGACACATTTCTAGTTCATACTAAATTTTTGTCCAGAGCATAACTAAAAAAGTGTTAGAGGTATCAACTTGAAACTTCATAGGTGGACAGATTGCATCGAGGAGGAGTTCAGCACACAAGAATGATAACTCTACCCTGCATGATTTTTCAGTTATTGCCCTTTGTTATTTTTCATGCTTATTTTTTGTCCAGACCATTACTAAAAAAGCCATTAAGATATCAACATGAAACTTCATAGGTGGATATATCTCATTGAGGAGGAGTGTAGCACACAAGAATGATAACTCTACCCTTCATAATTTTTCAGTTATTGCCCTTTGTTATTTTTCATGCTTAATTTTTGTCCAGTGCATAACTAAAAAAGCCTTTGAGATATCAACATGAAACTTCATAGGTTGATGGCTGTCATTGAGGAGCATTGCAGCACACAAGAATGATAACCTACCCTGCATTTTTAGCTCCACTATTCGAAGAATATGAGAGCTATTGTAGTCGCCCCGGCGTCGGCGTCAGCGTCCGCGTCGGCGTCTGCGTTGGTTAAAGTTTTTTGTTAAGTCAAATATCTCAATTATTGCTTGAGATATTCAATTGAAACTTACAATACTTATTTATAGTGACAAGGTACATCAGATTGACAAGTTGGATAACTCTGCCTACAATATTGACAGAATTATGCCCCTTTTTAACTTAGAAATTTTGGTTAAAGTTTTTGTAAAGTCAAATATCTCAATTATTGCTTGAGATATTCAATTGAAACTTACAATACTTATTTATAGTAACAAGGTACATCAGATTGACAAGTTGGATAACTCTGCCTACAATATTGACAGAATTATGCCCCTTTTTAACTTAGAAATTTTGGTTAAAGTTTTTGTAAAGTCAAATATCTCAATTATTGCTTGAGATATTCAATTGAAACTTACAATACTTTTTTATAGTAACAAGGTACATCAGATTGACAAGTTGGATAACTCTGCCTACAATATTGACAGAATTATACCCCTTTGAAACTTAGAAATTTTGGTTAAAGTGTTTTTGTAAAGTCAAATATCTCAATTATTGCTTGAGATATTCAATTGAAATTTACAATACTTTTTTATAGTAACAATGTACATCATTTTGCAAAATTGCATAACTCTGTCTGCAATATTTGCAAAATTATTTGCCCCTTTGAAACTTAGAGATTTTGGTTAAAGGTTAAAGGTCTTCAAAGATATTTACTTGAAACTTTACACATGTACTTAGGGTCATAATTTGAGGGTCATAATTGTATGTCACTGACCAAGTTCCATAACTCTATCTTGCATTAAGGCTGATTCATGTCCCCTTTTCTACTTAGTCTCTTGGTTGATGTTTACATGCAAGTTTTACATATCTCAATAACTATTAAAGATATTTATTTAAAACTTCACATAAATTATGCATTTAGGGTCAGAATTGTAGGTTACTGACAAAGATCCATAATTCTATCTTGCATTTAGGCTGATTTTTTTTCCCTTTTTCAACTTAAAAAACATGGTAAAGTTTTGCTTGTAAGCTGTTATCTCCATAACTACTGAAGGGTTTGTGCCCTTTTTGGGGCAATTTTATGCATTCATAATAATAAAGCAGTGATTCACTTGATAAAACATCTTAATAACAAGCCTTTGTACCTTTTCTGTCAATTTTATGTATTCATAGGTAATTAGTATTATTATACTCAATAAAACACCCTTGTGACATTACCTTCCAAATAGTCAAGCCAATACTGTATATATAATTAGACTCTCTTTAAGGCCTATAACATGAATTTATAAAAAAAAATTAGCCCTTTTGTGAACTTAGAAAATTTAACATTATCAAGGCTCTTCAAGCACTTAGAATAGTCTAGCGTGCTGTCCTACTGACAGCTCTTGTTCAGTTAATGCCCTTTGTTATTTTCAGCCATCAGTATTCACATAGGTTTCAAATCTGTAATCACTTCAGCCATCAGTTTTCATTTCCAAAAGACCCCTTAAAATTGAATTATTCTCCTTTACTACATATACGAGGGGTGATCCAGAAATAACCTGACTGGGCTCATAACTTAGAAACTGACAAAGAGAAAATCCCGAAAAAATATCTGACATTAATTTCAATGTTTAATGCACAACTCCTGAAAATTTCAATGCATTATGGCAATAAACACTAATATACATACAAACACACTATATGTGCCGCGTGTGCGGGGTCAGTCATCCAACAAACTTTGACGTCACCCAAAGTTATTCTGACAGTCACTTTTCTATGTAATCACCGTTTACATCCACACATTTCTGATCTTGCGCTGACTTTAGACGTGTTTCTATTTTTAGAATTGCATGTTTCTATTTTTAGAATTGCGTGTTTCTATTTTTAGAATTGCATATTACTATTTATAGAATTGCATGTTACTATTTATAGAATTGCGTGTTTCTATTTTTAGAATTGCGTGTTTCTATTTTTAGAATTGCGTGTTTCTAATTATAGAATTGCGTGTTTCTATTTTTAGAATTGCGTGTTACTATTTATAGAATTGCGTGTTACTATTTCTAGAATTGCATGTTACAATTTTTAGAATTGCGTGTTCCTATTTTTAGAATTATTTGTTTCTATTTCTAGAATTGCGTGTTACTATTTATAGAATTACGTGTTTCTATTTTTAGAAATTGCGTGTTACTATTTTTAGAATTGCGTGTTACTATTTCTAGAATTGGGTGTTACTATTTTTAGAATTGCTTGTTTCTATTTATAGAATTGCGTGTTACTATTTATAGAATTACGTGTTTCTATTTTTAGAAATTGCATGTTACTATTTATAGAAATTGCGTGTTTCTATTTATAGAATTGAGTGTTTCTATTTTTAGAATTGTGTGTTTCTATTTATAGAATTGCGTGTTTCTATTTTTTAGAAATTGCATGTTTCTATTTATAGAATTGCATGTTACTATTTTTAGAATTGGGTGTTACTATTTTTAGAATTGCGTGTTACTATTTATAGAATTGCGTGTTTCTATTTTTAGAATTGTGTGTTACTATTTTTAGAATTGCGTGTTACTATTTATAGAATTACGTGTTTCTATTTTTAGAAATTGCGTGTTCCTAGTTTTAGAATTGCGCGTTACTATTTATAGAATTGCGTGTTACTATTTTTAAAATTGCTTGTTTCTATTTTAAGAATTGCGTGTTACTATTTATAGAATTGTGTGTTTCTATTTTTAGAATTGCATGTTACTATTTTTAGAATTGCGTGTTACTATTTATAGAAATTGCGTGTTACTATTTATAGAATTTCGTGTTACTATTTTTAGAATGGCGTGTTACTATTTTTAGAATTGCGTGTTTCTATTTTTAGATTTGCGTGTTTCTATTTTTAGAATTGTATGTTACTATTTATAGAATTTAGTCTTTCTATTTATTGAATTGTGTGTTTCTATTTTTATAATTGCATGTTACTATTTTTAGAATTGCGTGTTTCTATTTTTAGAATTGCGTGTTTCTATTTTTAGAATTGCATGTTACTATTTATAGAATTTAGTCTTTCTATTTATTGAATTGTGTGTTTCTATTTTTATAATTGCATGTTACTATTTTTAGAAATTGCGTGTTACTATTTTAAGAATTGCGTGTTTCTATTTTTAGAATTTTGTGTTTCTATTTTTAGAATTTAGTCTTTCTATTTATTGAATTGTGTGTTTCTATTTTTATAATTGCATGTTACTATTTTTAGAAATTGCGTGTTACTATTTTTATAATTGCGTGTTTCTATTTTTAGAATTGCGTGTTACTATTTATAGAAATTGCGTGTTTCTATTTTTAGAATTGCGTGTTACTATTTATAGAATTGTGTGTTTCTATTCATATTCTATATAAATATATAAATGAGTATATTTATATATACAAAATAGATAAACAAAACTAATGTGACAAGACAGAATGACTAAATTTATAAAAAGGAAACGTTAAGATATGTTCAAACCTTTCTTTGTTTGCTTTTAGAAAAAGTAAAAAGTCGAGCGTTGCCCCCGCCCGGCTGTGGCTCTTGTTACACTTTTAACTTGGTCCGGGACATAACTCTGAAATCATAAGAGGTATCAACATAAAGCTTTTTAGATAGATAGATCACATTAAATAGGAGTGCAGTGCAAAAGAACTGTAACTCTGTTTTGCATTATTTTGGAGTTATTGCCTTTTGTTCATATCTATAATTTGAACTTTGTCTGGGACATAAATCTGGAACTATAAAGGATGTCATCATTTGGGTAGAAGTGCATTGCAAAAGAACTGTAACTCTGCCATACCTAACGTTGGAGTTTGTGCCCATTGTTCATTTTAACACTTTGAATTTTGTCTGGGATCTAACTCTAAAACTAAAAGAGATATCAACACGAAACTTAATAGATAGATAGATCTCATTTGATAGAAGTGCAGTGCCAGAACCATAACTCTGCCTTGCCTTATTTTGGAGTAATTGCCCTTTGTTCATTTTTATAGATCTCATTGGGTGGAAGTGTGACCTACTTTCTTGTTTTTGATGTACAACTATGAATTTAGGACCATGTTTATAGTATAATTAAAAAATACATGTATTGTCTAGTGACTACATGGTTCATATTCTTGTAATTAATGCTTTCACACAAATAGCAGTCTGTTCTCAGGTGAGACCCTCTTGTTTAACCACAGCATCTGTATTCCAGAGTCAGTTATGGATGAAAAGTATACAGATTTTAAAGTGCATTACAATTCAGTTGATCGATTGTTTTATGAAAATATATAGAAAAAGGTCAGGAATTATTCAATATGCTTTGGGTTATATGGCGCAATGACTATTTAATAAATCTTTGTGAAAGATTACTCAAACAAAAATTAAAACAGGTCAAGTACAATCACATAATGAGCCTTGTGTTGGAAATATAGTGTTACTACATGAGGATTTACCTAGCAGAAACTGGATTTACAGGAAACTTAGGGGAAAAGTGAATTTAATACCAAGTCAGGATGGAAATTTACGCGCAGCAATGGTAAAATGGTACAATCGTAAATGCTTAAACGTCCACTCAAACAATTATCAATTGAGATGTCTTCAAGTATAAATCATGCATTCTGAAAGTACTTAAAATGATAAATTAGATGAATCAAAGCAAACATCCCACATGCCCCGTAAAGCAGCAGAAAGTGCTAAAATCAAGATCAAAAACCAATTACATTGCTAATGTTTAAAAAATTGTATTTGAAAAATGTCACTTACAACATTTATAATATATACGTACTTGCGAATAATCATGAAATGTAACGATGTGACGATGGAGCAAAGTATTTGAGTGAAAAGTACAAAATGAAATTCATGTGCGAAGCGAGCGGTGAAAAAGTAAATTGGAACAATTTATGAAGTTAATTTCATAGCATAATTCAATAAGAATTGAATCATTATACTGTTTTCAATTGAACGGAAAGAGATAAAAATTAAAATAGAAAAAATGCCTTTGTGCTTTTGCGATACCTGCAAAAATAAATGTTACATTTGAAAAGACACATTTAAGAAAAGCATGCAATCATAGTATATTTGAACTGTGTGGAAAAAGATAAGAAGGGGTTACTTTAGCAAACATTTGATTTTAAAACATAGATATAAAGCAGACTCGCCAAGAGATGCAGCATTAAGTGCAAAAAGAGCAGATAAAAAAGCTAGTGAATATTATGGGAATGCTAGTGAAGATGAAAATGTTTTCACTTTGTTAGCTGATAGAGATGGAAATCAAGACGAAATACAGTTTGCTACCACAATATTGGATTTTGACATGACTGTTCTGCAAAATAATGAAAATGTTGATCATTTTATCAATTGTGATAAAGATGAAGAAAAATGAAATACAAGTGGAAGATAACAATGTGGGAGAATGTGAAATAAATATAAATGATTTGGAAAATGAGGAATGGATTGAACTTATGCAAGATGAAACAAATAACAATAGCTTGGTAGAAGATGACAATGGCGACAACTTTGACTATAATGACTGTGAACAGGAAAGTGATTACATAAATACGCAGCAAAGAAGTGAAAAAAGTGATCATGATTCTTTTAGTGACACCATGAGTGCTAGATATGATACATATAGTGACGTACCTAAAAAGACGAAAACAATGACTATGATAGTGAAGTTAGTGATTAACATTATAGTGATGAAAGTGTTGGAAATGTTGTAGTGATTTTAAGCAGTGATGATGAATCTGCACATGGAAACATTGACGATGAATGCACACATGTAGTGCCATCAGAAGTTACAACAAGGACACAAACTTTGATAACTAACTTTTACAAAGAAGACGACATACATTGGACAAAATGAAATTTAGACAAATATGAGTGCAGATCAAAAGTACTACGGTGACTTTGAGTAACAATGACATTTGGTCGGGAGTGTCGCGAAGAATGTGAAAATTTTAATGTTTTTTTTATTTTGATCTGCCGCCTTGGCACTGAATTATTGTAACTGCTGGGTTTTGCACTGGCCAGTTTATGTTGACACGATTTTCATTTATGTTTTATACATGCAGTACATCGTATATGAAAGGAATTTTTACCTTATTTTGTTAAATTCGCTTTAGATTGAGAAAAGTAAAAAGTTTTTATGTTACAAATTAAATAAATAATAGTTTAAGTAATGAATAAGAGATGTATTAATTTCAGTGTAGTAAAGATTGTCACATACACTTGTCGACAAACATAGTAATGGGCATATGGCACAGTCTGAACGTCTGCACTGCACTTCTATTCAATGAGATCTATCTACCTACAAAGTTTCATGTTGTTATCTCTTATAGTTAAAGAGTTATGTCCCTGACAAAGTTCAAAGTGTAAAAAATGAACACAGGGCAATTATTACTCCAAAATAAGGCAAGGCAGAGTTAAGGTTCTTTAGCACTACACTTCCACCCAATGAGATCTATCTACCTACAAAGTTTCATGTTGATATCTCTTATAGTTTTAGGGTTATGTCCCCGGGCAAAGTTCAAAGTGTAAAAATAAACAAAGGGCAATAACTCCAAAATTAGGCAAGACAGACTTATGTTACTTTTGCACTGCACTTCTACCGAATGAGATCTATCCACCTACAAAATTTCATGTTAATATCTCTTATAGTTTTAGAGTTATGTCCCAGACAAAGTTCAAAGTGTTAAAATGAATAAAGGGCTATAACTCCAAAATTAGGCAAGACAGAGTTATGGTACTTTAGCACTGCACTTCTACACAATGAGATCTATCTACCTATAAAGTTTCATATTGATATTTCTTATTGTTGTGTCGCCTTGAAAAGGGGTTACTTTTGTTGGCGGTGTCGTTGTCGCTGTCCCCTATAGCTTGCCCGGAGCATAACTCAGTTACTATAAGTCGGATTGACTTCAAACTTAGTATGCATGCTTCTTTCAATAACCCGAAGTGCAGTGCACAAGGACTGGTACTCTGCACTATAAAAGCTATGGACTTGATTATCTTCATAGGATGATAGATCTCATTAAGAACAAGTGCAGTGCACAAGAACTGGTACTCTGCACTTCTTATTTTTTTAGTTATTGCCCTTTATGGGAGACTTTTCTTCAAAAAGAGGGAGATTTTAGAATTTGCAATAAACAAAGAAGGTAATTTTGACATCAAGAATAGGGAGATTACTATAATTTGTGAAAATACCCCTTATTTTAAGAAAAATCTCTGAAAATATGTCTGCAGAAAGTGGGAGTCTCCCGCTAAAAGTGGGAGAGTTCACATGTATGACTGTTCACAAGGCGACACATTCGACCTGTGGAGTTCTAGTAGTTTAAGAGTTATGTCCCAGACAAGTATAGCAGACGGACGGACAGACAGACCGACAAAGCGGCGACTATATGCTCATCCCTCGTGGAGCATTAAAAAGGAAAAAGAAAAAATGTACAAAAATAAATTGTTGTAGTTTTTGTTTACCATATCTAATTATTCCTAGATTAGATGCAAATTATGTATCCATCTACATTTAGTAAACTTCAATCATTATAGGATTAAGATTTGGATAAAAAATAAACACTTAAAAACAAATCTTAGGTATAACACGGGGGAGAATCACGCCGTTCATTACCCAAACAAACAAGATGGCAGATGCAGCCAAAAAATAGGTTTTTCCCTTTTTTCTCTGAAAGCCGTGATGTTCTAATGTAAAAGTACATATAACAACCTTCTCAACAGTTTTCCTGGCACACAGGATTTTATTTCATGATGTTTCGTCCCGTACTTCATCTGAAATGCGCGTCACCAGATTCGAAGCGAGAGAATTTTCCACCGGTTTGATCGTGGTAACGTACGGCTTTTTCTCTAAAATTCACTGTTTCGTTTACATATACATGTATGTTTATTAACTGAAACCACTGACTTTAAAAAGTTGTAATATGTCGTCATCTAAGCATTCATGCCCATTCTGGCTAGAATAACCGCTGAAAATATTAATATCAAGGCATTTTCTGGAAATGATAACGTATGGCGCACAAAATATCAATGATAACGTACGGCGCATTTTTTTCTGATTAATTGGTTTTCTTTATAATAGAAAAGTTATGTTTACAAGACATAAGAGGAAGTGTAGAACCAAATTAAGAAACTGAAATAAATAATATTAGTGTCCATGCAGCTATATTTGTAATCCAAAGTCGATGATATATCAAAGTCTGTTCAAAGCAGCCATCAATTTTTCAACCGCGTTATGGACATGTTTATTTATGAAGCCAAATAAAGCTTGACACTAAGTATGTTTGTATTATTTCGTAGCTGTTCTACAGAAATAAGAAATATTCTCCAGTCGCTGTCGCTCCCGTCGAAGTAAAACAACACGGATGAACACTAACATATACTTCGTAAACACTAGTTTAAGAGTAGCGTAATAATTTTTAAAACCGTTCCTTGATAAAGATAATGACGTCATCTAAGCGCAATTTGATCGGTCTGGCATTAAAGGTTTCAGACGGGGTTCTGGCATGGATAAAAACATCGAAATCCAAATCTGATTTGAAACTTTATATAATATAACACTAGAAATTAATAAGCAAATTCCAATGTCACTCTTTTATTGCTGATACCAGCAATACTTTTTTTTTTAAAGAAACTATTGTTTTTGTTAGGGCATTAGTGGAAAAAACCCCAGAATAATTATGATAGGCAAATTCTTGCATGTAATTGTTTAGATCAAATTATGACGTTCCTTTCATATACAATTATGAAATCCGCAATTGATGCCACAGACACTTGGGGTGTGGAGCTAAAAAATGATTTTTTTTTCAAAAAGGCTTATATTAAGTTTTTTTGATATATATGATCAGTACATGTGCTGGGATTGACAAATATGCATTTTATTTGGATTTTAAATGCGTTTTGAGCTCCACACCCCAAGTGTCTGTGATTGATGCGAAGGGACCTCCATTTTTTAGGATATGTGTATAAACATATGGTTACAGGTAATTGCGTTTATGTATTAAAAATCGATTAATATACAACAATTTTGCATTAATGGTTCATGTAATGTATGTTTTTTTATGTATGTACATGTATATGTGTGTATGTATATGTATATACAAGAGACCTAAAAGTTAGTGGTTTAAAGATCAATTTTGCTTGAAAATGTTCATTATGTAACTACATAAGAAAATTTCGGCTGGTATTTACTTTATCAATCAAAATTGATCTTTTCTAAACTTTTTTCATGATTTTTAGCTCGACTATTCGATAAGAATAAGTAGAGCTATTGCAGTCACCCGAGCGTCGGCGTCGGCGTAACCACTTATGTTAAAGTTTTTGTAATAGTTCAAATATTTTCAAAGTCCATTGACATATGGCTTTGAAACTTTGCACACTTGTTCACCATCATGACCCCAACCTGTAGACAGGAGGAGGTAACTCTATCAAGCATTTTGACAGAATTATGCCCCTTTTTCGACTTAGAATTTACGTTAAAGTTTTTGTAATAGTTCAAATATTTTCAAAGTCCATTGACATATGGCTTTGAAACTTTGCACACTTGTTTCACCATCATGACCCCAACCTGTAGACAGGAGGAGGTAACTCTATCAAGCATTTTGACAGAATTATGCCCCTTTTTCGACTTAGAATTTACGTTAAAGTTTTTGTAATAGTTCAAATATTTTCAAAGTCCATTGACATATGGCTTTGAAACTTTGCACACTTGTTCACCATCATGACCCCAACCTGTAGACAGGAGGAGGTAACTCTATCAAGTATTTTGACAGAATTATGCCCCTTTTTCGACTTAGAATTTACGTTAAAGTTTTTGTAATAGTTCAAATATTTTCAAAGTCCATTGACATATGGCTTTGAAACTTTGCACACTTGTTCACCATCATGACCCCAACCTGTACACAGGAGGAGGTAACTCTATCAAGCATTTTGACAGAATTATGCCCCTTTTTCGACTTAGAATTTACGTTAAAGTTTTTGTAATAGTTCAAATATTTTCAAAGTCCATAGACATATGGCTTTGAAACTTTGCACACTTGTTCAACATCATGACCCCAACCTGTAGACAGCAGGAGGTAACTCTATTAAGCATTTTGACAGAATTATGCCCCTTTTTCGACTTAGAATTTACGTTAAAGTTTTTGTAATAGTTCAAATATTTTCAAAGTCCATTGACATTTGGCTTTGAAACTTTGCACACTTGTTCAACATCATGACCCCAACCTGTAAACAGGAGGAGGTAACTGTATCAGGCATTTTTTTTACTATCAAGCACTAAGAATAGTCGAGCATGCTGTCCTACCGACAGCTCTTGTTGATATTATGGTTATATGAACTGTTCGTTATTGTGCATGTTTTATGTCCTCATCGGCTTTAAAATAAAATGTCTACTGTCTCCTAAAATGAAAAAAAACTGTAAGGCTATGTCGCGTAAATATATCTGACGTCATATAGTGGCACATGGTAGCGTTCAGTATTGACTGCCCGTCAAATTTCTTATTTACTAAATTCATTAAAGTTTTTTGCATAACATTAATTTCTAACTCATTCAATAAATTCAATATAGAACCTACACTCATTCATTATTATACAATTATTGACTAGTGAGCCATTGAATATGATGTGATATTCACCGGCAGATGACATATTGACCGAGGCGATAGCCGAGGTCAATATGACTTTCTGCCGGTGAATATCACATCATATTCAATGGCTCACTAGTCAATAATTGTTTTTTTATATGAATAGCCTAAGAAGTAAAAAAATCACAAAAAGTACAACCTTATATACATGTACAAATTTTGCCTCGTTGAAGCGCGGGAAAAAAGACGCACGTGTTAGGCGTGCAACGACTTCGCGAACGCTGCACATACAAAAGTAATTCAAGTTTATACTCAACATTGCGGTGTAGCCTTTAAGTAAAATGGTAATGTATTGATATTTTAATTGAGAAATATGCCATAAAGAACAAAAAGCAACAATTATTTTTTAAGTAACACGCGTATTTAACAGTCTACGGTGTATGATCATTGAATATGAGTCTCAATCTATTTTTAGACTGGGAAAATCCAATTCAGCCAGTGAATATGATACTACACCCAGTAAATATGATTTTATAAAAAGTTCTGTTGACTACTGTTTGGACCAATGAGATTGCAGATATATTTAGATCATATAATAATCTCTGTTATGTATTTTTCTTTCAATGAGCGACCAGATTGAATAAACACAGGCTCATCTCATCTGGGTGTAAGCTAGTCGCAATCAATTTTCGTTTTGTAAATGTTTGACGGGTTCAAATATTAAGATTTCCTTATCAGAAATTTGTTAGGAATTATTTTAGACTTTTTCTTTGGAAAAGAAAATATATCAAGCCGTCCGTACCTTTTTTAACATTTTTGCTTAGCTGAATGCGTTTCTTCTTTCTGATAAGGGGATAAGACCATAATTATCGCACAACACTGGCGAAATTTAATGTGAATACAACACTACACAAATGTTTCCTGAAAGTGGAGGCTTTTATTTCCATTTTGCATTTTATACAAAATATTCTCAAACTATACACGTGTGTTTTAATTGGTATATTAACAACGGATAACTATTATGCCACCAGCTAGAAAGATATTTATATCCGATAATACAGCATTGTTCAATTAATTATTTCTGACCTGAACAACATTTTTTTCAGATATCTATCATTTCCTACATAAAAATAATTCATTATCAGCTGATTGGACAAATGGAAATCCACCAAGTAGTGAAATGCGCCGTACGTTATCACTGATATTTTGTGCGCCATACGTTATCATTTCCGGAAAATGCCTCGATATTAATATTTACAGCAGTAAATCTAGCCAGAATGGGCATAATTGCTTACTTGACAACATATTACAACTTTTTAAAGTCAGTGGTTTCAGTTAATATACATATAAGTAAAAAAAACAGTGAATTTGAGAGAAAAAGCCGTACGTTACCACGATCAAACCGGTGGAAAATTCTCTCACTTCGAATCTGGTGACGCGCATTTCAGATGAAGTACGGGACGAAACATCATGAAATAAAATCCTGTGTGCCAGGAAAATTGTTGAGAAGGTTGTTATATGTACCTTTACATTAGAACATCACGAATTTCAGAGAAATAAGGGAAAAACCTACTTTTTGGCTGCATCCGCCATCTTGTCTGTTTGGGTAACGAACGGCATGATTCTCCCCCTTGTATAAAATATAAACACTTAAAAACAAATCTTAGGTATAAAAAATAAACACTTAAAAACAAATCTTAGGTATAAAAAATAAACACTTAAAAACAAATCTTAGGTACATTTGTATGCAACTCATCCAATTTAAAAAATCATATGAAATTTTCTGCACAGCCACACATGACTACACATGGCCACAGTGACAGAGTACATTAACCTCATGCGCATTCTTCAATCCTGCCAAAGACATGTATTATCTTTAAAATTAGTCCAACAGTTACTTTCTAATCAGAATACATTTAAAACACTTGAAAAACTTTGTTTGACAACCAAAATACTTGTGTCGAGTTTCTTTTGTTCTGAAGTAGACTATCCAAATAGAAAGTGTCACCTTAATGACGTTATTTTGAATGAATTAATGTTGCAACAACAAAATGTGAAACAGGATTACAGAAGAATCAAATATTCAAATGACATCAAATTTTGGAATGACATTTTTTTCTTCAGGTTTTACAACAAGCTCTAGCAAAGCTTGGGCAAGAAATATTTTTCTGTCAGCCACTTTGATGTGTTATTAAATTTCAATTAATGTGGAGTTCTTTAAGGTGTGACGCTGTTGTGTTTCTATGGTTATTTCAGGCCGTCTGAGACTGCACTGGATGCCTTTAAATAAATGATATTTTGCAATTAAATAGAAGAAACATCAAGTTTTGCACATGTATAATTTAATGACGACTACATGAAATTTATTTGACCTATGTATATTGTGTCGGTGTGACGTAAAACCCAAAACAAACAAAAAAAAACATGAAATTTATTAGAATTATAAACAAGTTCTGGGTTATTCTGGATCATCCCACATAACCAAGTTTACGCTTAAAGCTAGTATGCTATCACAGATTAGGGACCTAGTGTAAGTATTTCTTGTAACTGTGCTATAATGTAAGGACCACTATACATTGTATTTAACTTATAATGGACTTGTATCAGATGGTATGATTTTTTTGCAATTTATGATTCATCATCCACTTGTTAAACATGGTGAACCTTTAAATTAAAGAATAAAAATATCCCTGTCTTACAGACCATTTAAGTT
The DNA here is from genome assembly GCF_026571515.1 of Ruditapes philippinarum. NCBI lineage: Eukaryota > Metazoa > Mollusca > Bivalvia > Venerida > Veneridae > Ruditapes > Ruditapes philippinarum. The sequence goes on along the minus strand of NW_026858399.1, from coordinate 29,396 downwards.
GATATTGTACATGTATGTGTCTTTAATTTTTATGCCCCCCTTCGAAGAAAAGGGGGTATATTGTTTTGCTAATGTCGGTCCGTCGGTCTGTCCGTCGGTCTGACCACATGGTTTCGGCTGATTATCTTGAAAACTATTTGTCACAAAGTCTTCATATTTCACATAGTGATTGGACATAAGTAGTAGATGACCCCTATTGATATTAAGGTCACTAGGTCAAAGGTCAAGGTTACAGGGGCCTTAATTGTCAGAATGGTTTCTGTTGATTATCTTGTAAAGTATTCATCACAAATTCTTCATATTTCACATATTGATTGGTCATAACTAGTAGATGACCCCTATTGATTTTGGGGTCATTAGGTCAAAGGTCAAGGTCTCAGGGGCCTCAAATGTCTGAATGTTTTCCGCTCATTATCATGGTTACAATTCATTGCAAAGTCTTCATATTTCACATATTAATTGGTATAAACTAGTAGATGACCCCTATTGATTTTAGGGTCACAAGGTCAAAGGTCAAGGTCATATGGACCTTAATTGTCAAAATGGTTTCAGCTGATTATCTTGCAAAGTATTAATCACAAAGTCTTCATATTTCAGATATTGATTGGTCATAACTAGTAGATGACCCCTATTGATAATGGGGTCATTACGTCAAAGGTCAAGGTCGCAGGGGCCTGAAATGTCAGAATGGTTTCCGCTCATTATCTTGGTTACAATTCATTGCAAAGTCTTCATATTTCATATAATAATTGGTCATTACTAATAGATGACCCCTATTGATTTTGGGGTCACTAGATCAAAGTTTAAGGTCACAGGGGCCTTAAATGTTAAAATGGTTTCTGCTGATTATCTTGCAAAGTTTTCATCACAAAGTCTTCACATTTCACATATTGATTGGTCATAACTAGTAGATGACTGGTGTTTATTTTGGGGTCAAAGGTCAAGGTCACAGGGGCCTCAAATGTCAGAATGGTTTCCTCTCATTATCTTGGTTACAATTTATTGCAAAGTCTTCATATTTCACATATTCATTGGTGATTACTAGCAGATGACCCCTATTGATTTTGGGGTCACTAGGTCAAAGATCAAGGTCATGGGCCTTGAATGGTAATAAGATTTCCTCTTATTATCTGGTTACTATTTATCACAAAGTCTCCATATTTTACATATTGATTGATCATAACTAGTAGATGACCCCTATTGATTTTGGGGTCACAAGGTCAAAGGTCAAGGACACAGTAAATTAGGCCTTAGATGACCCCTATTGATTTTGGGGTCACTAGGTCAAAGGTCAAGGACACAGTAAATTAGGCCTTAAATGTCTGAATGGTTTCCCGCTGATTATCTTGAAAAGTATTCATCATAAAGTCTACATATTTCACATATTGATTGGTGATTACCAGTAGATGACCCGTAATGATTTTGGGGTCACTAGGTCAAAGGTCAAGGTCACAGGGGCCTTGAAATTTAATATGATTTCAGCTTATTATCTTGGTTACTATTTTCACAAAAACTTCATATTTCAAATATTGATTGGTCATAACTAGTAGATGACCCCTATTGATTTTGGGTCACCATGTCAAAGGTCAAGGTCACTGGGTCTTTAAATGGTATTATTATTTCAGCTCATCTTGAAAGATAATTATCACAAAGTCTTCATAATTTACATAGTGATTGGTCATAACCAACAGATGATCTGTATTGCTTTTGGGGTCACTAGATCAAAGGTAAAGGTCACAGGTGCCTTAAATGTCAAAATGGTTTCTGCTTATTATCTAAAAAACTATTTATCACAAAGTCTTCATATTTCACATACTGATTGGTCATTACTAGAAAGTGACCCCTATTGATTTTGGGGTCACTAGGTCAAAGGTCAAGGTCACATGGTTCTTAAATGTCTGAATGGTTCTGCTCATTATCTTGAAAGTCTCCATATTTCTAATATTGATTGGTCATAACTATTAGATGACCACTATTGATTTTGGGTCACTAGTTCAAAGGTCTAGGTCACAGGGGCCTTAAATGTCTCATTATCTTGAAAACTATTTATCACAAAGTCGTCATTATTTTTCTTTTTTCAATAATTGAACACTTCCATGTACCTATTTATGACAAGTTTCTTTAAAAAAAAATTACCATTAATGTGAGTCTAGGGCTAGAAAAGGGGGCATATGTGTTGTTCGACATTTCTTGTTGAATATGTGTACAGTCGTTTCTACATTCAACATGAATTTTTTTAATTTTTAGAATGTTCTAGTATCATTATCGTTATCGTTATTATTGAGCATGTTCTATTTGCTGTACAAAATAGCAATCTTTTGGTTTTCAGAGATTTGAGTCAGTGACGTCTGTATATATAAAGTCAGTCAAAGTGGAAAAAGATAATATGCAGGTAATTGAAATTATAAGTTATTTTTATATGCCAGAAAACTTTTTTGCATGTATTGTTATGCACCTGGTTGCCTGTCTGTCTGTCAGCAATTTCATGTCCGGTTAGTATCTGTTGAACATGGGAAAGGAAATTGGTGAACGGAAATTGTAACTACTTGGCTGGAATGTTACCCATAATGAGACGATGTGAAAGGCGCAGGTTTGACCATCCTCAGGTCAAGGGCACATTGTTATTTTGTGTGAATTTCCAGAGATCAGTATTGCCCCACGCCCAAGGGATTCCTTATTATGCCACCGCAGCATCTGCAATGCGGTAGCATATCAAGATTCACCTGTGTGTTTGTGTGTGCGTGTGTGTGTGTGTTATAAAGATTATATAGTGAACTTAAAAATCTTCTTGTGAAAAAGCACTTGTCCAATTTTAACCAAACTTAGCAGGATTGATCCTTGGGTGAGGGGCTTCCAAAGTTGTTCAAAGAATTTCATTCCATGAAAAAATCTGGTTGCCATGGCAACCAAAAGGAATTATAAGAATTAATATAAAAAATCTTTGTATTAAGACCTACAAGGCCTAGAGCATAGATATTTTGCATAAGACATTGTCTGGTAGACCTCTATCAAGATTGTTCAAATTATAGCCCTGGGATCAAAATTGGCCCCAACCGGGGGTCATTGATTTTCACTACATACATCTAGTTCATTATCTCCCCAACAGTATTACACATTCAAATTTTACATATGGATAAGTTAAAAGAATGCGCAGGCCAAGTTTGAATTGGGTCATAGTTCAATGATTTTTGGCAGAGTAATGCCCTTTTCACTTTGAAAATAATATGAAATTTTCAGTTTCTGTTCATTATCTCCCCAACAGTGTTACATATTCAGCTCAAATTTTACAGATGGATATGTCAAAGGAATGCACAGGTCAAGTTCGAAGTTGGTCATGATTTGATGATTTTTGGCCCCTTTAACTTTGAAAAAAAGGAAATTTTCAGTTCACATTCATTACCTCCTGAACAGTTGTACATATTCAACAACAAATCCATGGCATAATGACACATTTCTAGTTTATTCATTCTTAAACTTTCTAATTTCTTCATGAATTTCTAAAAATTCAAATTATAGCTACAGTCGAAACTGTACTAACGGTCACCTCTTATTGGCGGTCACCTGACCTTAATGGCCATTTTGTGACGCTCCCCACGAAAACCACTCTATTTTATACATCTGTTCAACGGTCACTTGCTGTCCGCGGTCAACAGTCACCTAAAATGCTTCCCGAGTCTTAAACTCGGTCATCTTAAGCGGTCAGCCAGGTGAAACGGCCAGACAATCTTCTGTCATTTATTTTCAAAGATGACACGTGTCACGGATTAACAAAAGCTACTTGTCAGGTGCTAGATATTAACACAAACCACAACATTTCAAGAAGTTTGCATAATTGCTCATCCGTGTCGTAATTACAAACGTTTGGAACGTCTCAACGAACTTGCAATTCGTTCTTTTGACTTACTGTACGCTAGTTTTTTATGCCCCCGGGCATATAGTAATTGAAGTGTCCGTCCGTCTGTCTGTAAGAGGTTAACCTAGAACGGCAAGTTGGATTTTTCTTAAGTTCTACCTGTACCAATGGCTTCTAAGTTTACACACTTACTAATCAATACAAAGTACATGATCTGGGCAAGTTACATAACTCTTGCTTTCATATTTACCAAGTTATTGCCCTTTTCAGCACTTAGAAAATGAATAATGGTTAACCTAAAACGAAAAGTTGGAAATATCTTAAGTTCTATCTATACATATGTCTTTATAATTTCCACACTTACTTATCAATACAAAGTACATGATATTGCCAAGTTATATAACTGTGTCATCCATATTTCCCAGTTATTTCCCTTTTTTCACTTTGAAAATAGGGCCTGTCTGGTTAACCTATTTCGGCAAGTTGGATTTATCTTAAATTTCTCCTTATTGCTTAATTTCTTTAATGATATCTTTCATATTTAGTAGGTAGATACTTTTGATGGTCCTCTAATTTAATGTGGAGTAAGCGGTCTCTAAGGTCAAGGTCAAGGTCACTGGTTAAAAAAATAAATATAAACATTTTTGCTCATACAGCCTTTGTTTTTTAGTTGCTGTCTTAGTTTAATACAAACATGCCGAGGGAGGTCCTCCTTCTTTGGGTGTAGTAAGGGGTCCTTTGGGTCAAGGTCAATGTTACGAATGTCAAGGTCACCAATGTTAAAAATAGATTTTTACATTTTTACAGGTGTATTGACCTTATTCTATAGACAGATGTTATTTATAATTGATAGAAACATAAACTTTGATGGAGTTAGTGGTCAGTTGGGTCAAGGTCACCAGTGCTAAAAATAGATTTTTACACATTTGCTCATACAGCCTTTATTAATTGACAGATTTATTTTATATTTGGTAGGAAGATAACTTGCATGGTATTCATCCTTTTGATTGGGGTAGGGATCAGTGGGTCAAGGTCACTTGTGCTAAAAACAGATTTTTACACTTTTGCCCATACAGCTTTTATTTATTAACAGATGTATTTCATATTTGGTAGGAAGATAACTTACATGGTATTCTTCTTTTGGCTAGAGTTAGGGGTCAGTTTGGTCAAGGTCACCAGTGCTCAAAATAGATTTTTACACTTTTGCCCATACAGCCTTTATTTAATGACAGAATGATGTATTTCATATTTGGTAGGAAGATAACTTGCATGAAGTTGAATATTTTTCAACTTCACAAGTCAGAGCAATGACTTGGCAACTTATATTTTTCACAATTACAAAATGTCATGACTTTGTCAAGCTATATAACGTGTGTTTACAATTTTTTGGCAATTTTTCTGTCCATAACTGAGTGAATGGGTAAACATTTTTTTAGATATTGCTACTGACAAGAATCTGAGCCGGGGGCATTTGTGTTTAACAAACACGTTCTTGTTTATTTTTCAATTTACGGATTTTAAGAAAAAAAGAAAGAAGAAAAAAATGCATTGTCGATGGCAGAAAGAAATATTTTGATTTGTTTCCTTTTAAACAGTTTATCCCGATTCAGATAAATTTTGTGCGTACATGGTACTTACCAAAGAAATGAAAATGAATTACATCGCCGATTGTCTAAATTCCTCAGTAATAAATTCATAAAAACACTTGCTCCATGTGTGATAATAAAATTGCGTAAATATAATGAGGTCATTGTTAAATCTATGAGGTAACTAGTGGGCTCTTCAAAAGAATCTTTGATGTTTACAAACCTGTAGCCCTGCTGTTTCAATCCGAAACATCAAAGGAAGTGCCGACACTTAGATGACGTGTACACAATATTCTTTTGATCAAAAGTTAGAAAAAGAAACTGTCATACTTTTTTTTGTGAAGAAAATATTACGCATTTTAAATTATTGTGCAAGAAGATATTTTTATGGGATAATTAGTTTCAATTATTGACATAATAAATCATGAGTGCATTTGTTTATCTGTATTACATTCATGTAAAGCTTTATGTTGGAAGGAGTGTGTACATGTTAAACCATTAATAGCATACGTTTGTAAATGGTTAAAAACTGATGATGATGATGAATCAGACTGGTTTATTTATACTTAAATCGGATTTATTTTCCAAAGAAATGAATAATTTATTTGGATAAAAACTGGATCCTCCATTCAGCAGCCACCTGTCTTAAGCAGCCAAAATGGCTGCATCCCTTGGCTGGCTGCTTAAGACAGTTTTGACTGTACTTCATTATCAACACCTATTCTCATTTTGATTTTTGAGTTATCTCCTCTAAGAATTTTCCTCTTAAAAATGTTAAATTTTGGTAAAAATCAGGAATGTTTGAAGATTTACCTGTAGAGTGTCTTTCAGTCCGTCTGTCTGTCCATTCCTAAAAACTGTTTCCTGAGATCACTTTTAAATAACTTAGAACTTTTCCAACAAATTTACTGAAAATAGAGAAAAGTTGAGACATGAGTTATTCATATTCATCCTGAGAAAATTGGATATGTTGATTATTTGTTTTGTATAAACATAATTTCCTTACTAGGCAGGGAAACTTAACACATTACTATGATACAGACAAACTAAGAACTCAAAAGATTTAAGTTCATTCATTCATTCAGTGGCATAATTGAATGGCCAATGGCCCTTCAGAATGTTGATGGGGTTCTAACTGGTAGGGGTCTTATCAAATTTTATTTACTTAACGCATGATTGCATTAGGACGTATATTGCCACGCTAGGCGGTGCTCTTGTTGACGAGTGGTTTTGTAGTATATAAAAATGTTTTCTGACAAACTCAGTAACAGTTATCACAAGAACTCTTGACAAGCTATCATAAGAACTCCATCCTTCGTGTAATAGTTCCTCCCCTGTGATACACGTTAGAATTAAAAAGGCATTGTCAAAACTGCTTTACCACTCTGAGCATCTATATATTTTTTGCGCAGGCCAATTAAACATACTGTATTTCTTATTTAGTAAGTAGATTTTATTACTACTGATAAAAGATATAAGTAAATTAAATATGTTTCAGTGTTTGAAGTGTCAGCATGAGTATGAGGCAGAATCACAAGATGAAGCAGATTTAATGAAGTGTCCAAAGTGTCAGAGTAAAATGGTTATCAAATCAGAAAAGGAGAGTTTTCCTGTAAGAAAGATATCTTCAGATAAAGTAAACAAGGAGAATATTGTTAAAGCAAGACCTCCACATGATAGTAGAAATAAGTAAGTATATTTTAATGTGATGTGTGAGTTATAAAACACTGAAGTTTTGAAGTATGACATGAATAAGGTAAATTCAGTTTGCTTTTGTTGTCGGGGTCTTTCAAATGCATATACTGGAAGATGTGTCCTGAATCTTTAAAACTGAGTATAACTTTGTACAGTCTAACCCATAATTACTTATTTGTCATTTGTCCGTATGTGCATCCATTGTCAACTTTTGAAATCATTGAGTTGAATTTGATAAAACTTGTTTGTGATGTTTTCAGCATAAAGCTTTACAAAAATTGTTCTGGATTTTTGAATATTTGGATCTGGTTTTCCTTTGATATTATGTATGATATATAGTATAAATCTTCTTCTCTGAAATAGCAAAGGCTAGAGCTTAGATATTTGGCACAAATCATTGTCTAGTGGACCTTTGCCAAGGTTGTTCAAATTATAGGCTTTTGATAGATATTCGCTCTACTTAAGGATGTCAACACTTTTCCTTGTATGTTTATTGAACATAAAGCAAAAACACTTTTGAAAAAATATTTTCTGAAATTACTAGACCTTAAAATGTGTAACTATGGTACAAAATGTAATATGCCGTAATATGATTACCAAGATGTTGCCAGAGCTTAAGTTGAGCTTACTATTGCCCTGTGTCCATCGTGCAGTGTGTGTTGATGGAATCGGGAGAGGGATATTGTTTTGACGTTGTCCGTCTGTCCTTCCGTCCGAATTTCGTTTCCGTGCTAGTTCTCTTTAATTACTGAAAACTTTATGGGAATCATTGAAATCAAGCGGAGATGCGCATATCATCGGCTTATTCCAGTCAGACCCTTTAACTCAGAGTTATGGCCTTTGATTAGTTATGCAGTATGCATTATAGAGCAATAATTATTTCCACGCTACTTCTCTGCAACTACTGGCTGGAATTCAAGGAAACTTTATTAATCTTGTCAGACACTTTAACTCAGAGTTATGGCCCTTGATTAGTTATTCAGTATGCATATAGAACAATAATCGTTTCCATGCTACTTCTCTGCAACTTCTGGCTGGAATTCAACAAAACTTTATGGGAATCATTAATATCAAGTGGAGGTGCGCATATGATCGGCTTGTTTCTGTCAGACACTGTTACTCAGAGTTATGGCCCTTGATTAGTTATGCAGTATGCAAATAAAGCAATAATTGTTTCTGCGCTTCTTCTCTGCAATTACTGATTGGAATTCAACAAAACTTTATGGGAACCTTCAATAACAACAGGAGATGCGCATATCTTCGCCTTGTTCCGGTCAGACACTTTAACTCAGAGTTATGGCCCTTGATTAGTTATGCAGTATGCATATAGAGCAATAATCGTTTCCACTCTTCTTCTCTGCAACTACTTCCTGGAATTCAACAAATTTTTATGGGAACTGTCAATACCAAAAGAAGATGCGCATATCGTCCCCTTGTTCTGGTCAGACACTTTAACTCAGAGTTATGGCCCTTGATTAGTTATGCAGTATGCATATAGAGATATATAATCGTTTCCGTGCTTCTTCTCTGCAACTAATGGCTGGAATTCAATGAAATTTTATGGGGACCTTTAATACCAAGAGGAGATGCGCATATCACTGCCTTCATCTGGTCAGACTTTTTAACTCAGACTTATGATATTTGATTAGTTATGCAGTATGCATATAGAGCAATAATCGTTTCCGTGCTTTTTCTCTGCAAGAACTGGCTGGAGTTTAACTAAACTTTATGGAAACAATCAATACTAAGAGGAGATGGGCATATTGTCCCCTTGTTTCGGTCAGACCCTTTAACTTAATGGCCCTTGATTTGTTACACAGTATGCATATAGAGCAATTATCGTTTCTGTGCCATTACTTTGAAAGTACTGGCTGGAATTCAATGAAATTTAATGGTAACAATCAATAATAAGAGGAGATGCGCATATCATCGCCTTGTTCTGGTCAGACCCATCAAGACAAATTATGCCCCCTGATTAGTTAATTAGTATGCATATTGAGCAATAATTGTTTCCGCACTTTTTCTCTGCAACTACTGGCTGGAATTCAACAAAACTTTATGGGAACCATCAATACCAAGAGGGGATGTGCATGTTGCCTTGTGCCGCTCAGACTCTTTAACACAGAGTTATGGCCCTTGATTAGTTATGCAGTATGCATATAGAGCAATGATAGTTTCCGCGCCACTTCTCTGCAACTACTGGCTGGATTTCAATGAAACTTTATTGGAACAATTAATACCAAGGGGAGATGCACATATCATTGCCTTGTTCCGGTCAGAACTATGAAAATCCTCATTTCTGACTGAAAGGATATAGCTTAAATTTTGGACATGAAATATTTTCTAATGGAACACTACCGTGTCCGATCTTTAACTCCTATACCAATTGAAGGATTTTCTTCAAACTTGGCTCAAATGTTCACCTCAACAAGGGGATGTGCAGAACCCATGTTGCCCATGTGTCAGCTCAAGGTCAAGGTCACAATTGAAGGTCAAATATTAAACACAATCAAATATTAGACAGCATGTCGTGTCCGCTCTGTAAGTCCTACACTAATTGAAAGATTTTCTTCAAACTTGGCTCAAATGTTCACATCAACAAGGGGATGTGCAGAACCCATGTTGCCCATGTGTCAGCTTAAGATCAAGGTCACAATTGAAGGTCGAATATCAAACAATCAAATATTAGACAGTATGTTGTGTCCGCTCTGTAAGTTTTACACTGATTGAAAGATTTTCTTCAAACTTGGCTCAAATGTTCACCTCAACAAGGGGATGTGCAGAACCCATGTTGCCCATGTGTCAGCTCAAGGTCAAAGTCACATTTGAAGGTCAAATATCAAACAATCAAATATTACACAATATGTTGTGTCCGCTCTGTAAGTCCTACACTAATTGAAGGATTTTCTTCAAACTAGGCTCAAATGTTCACCTCAACAAGGGGATGTGCAGAACCCATGTTGTCCATGTGTCAGCTCAAGGCCAAGGTCACAATTGAAGGTCAAATATCAAACAATCAAATATTACACAGTATGTCGTGTCTGCTCTGTAAGTCCTACACTAATTGAAAGATTTTCTTCAATCTTGGCTCAAATGTTCACTTCAACAAGGTAATGTGCAGAACCCATGTCACTCTTTTGCCGGCTTAAGGTCAAGGTCACACTTGAAGGTAAAAAAATTGACTTAGAAAATATTCTTAAATTTTAACATCTATTTGAATATTTCTGAATCTAGAAAAGGTACTTACTTGAAACTTAAAATATATATGAAGTGTCACAATTAAGTATGATGGTCAAGTTTCATAACTCTGTATTGCATTTTAACAAAGTTATGCCCCTTTTTAAGTCTTCAAATTTAATACAATCAAATATAAGACAATATGTCGTGTCCGCTCTATAAATCCTATACTAATGGAAGAATTTTCTTCAAACTTTAATCAAATGTTCACCTCAACAAGGTTATGTGCAGAATCCATGTCACCTTTGTGCCGGCTAAAGGTCAAGGTCACACTTGAAGGTCAAAAATTGACTTAGAAAATATTCTTAAATTTTAACATGTACTTGATTATTTCTGAAACTAGCACAGGTATTTGCTTGAAACTTAAAAGATAAATGAGGTGTCACAAATAAGATTAAAGGTAAGTTTCATAACTCTGTATTGCATTTTGACAAAGTTATGCCCCTTTTTAAGTCTTTAAATTTACATACAATCAATACTAGACAATATGTTGTGTCCGCTTTATAAATTCTATACTAATGGAAGGATTTTCTTCAAACTTTACTCAAATGTTCACCCCATCTGGGCAATGTGCAGAACCCATTTTACCCTTGTGCCAGCTTAAGGTCAAGGCCACACTTGAAGGTCAAAAATTGACTTATAAAATGTTAAGTACATTGGGAAAATAAAAGGTTATTTGTAGCTGTTTCGAACATGATTTGATAATATATATTTATACTATTACCTGTACAATTAGTCTTTTTTTCACCAGAGATAATTTCTTTTTATGTATTTGTGCAACTTAAGTTATTCCCTTAACCACCTTTCCAAGACGTCTTCTGTCAAGGACATTGGTGGGGGTATGAATCGCATTCAGCGATAGTTCTAGTTATGTTTGATATTAAACATTTTCTTGTTGACCTCTATCAAAATTTTTATTAAAGTCTGCCTCATCGAAATATATGTACCTTTATATGTCCCTGAATGAAAAATGCAACATTGACTTCACCATTATTTGACACGGGATTAGAATTTTATTATTGCCGCTGTTCAAATCTGGAGGGGTATATTGTTTTGAGTTGTCCGTCCGGACAAACTTACAAAATGGTACTTATGTGACTTTTCCTATGATCTTTTTAGCCATTTAAGTCACACAAGCCTAGAAAAGACACACAAGTTATAACGGAATTAATTGGACCAAAGAGAATGTACCATTACCCATTGTTCACAAAGACACAAGTACCTCTGGGTTTGTACGGAAGTACGTATATTATGTCTGTCTGTCCATCCACATTTCTTTCCCGCACTATCTCTCTGCAACTACTGGCTGGAATTCAAGGAAATTTTATGGGAACCATCAATACCAAGAGGAGATGTGCATATCATTGCCTTGTTTAGGTCAGACCCTTTAACACAGAGTTATGGCCCATGATTAGTAGTTATGCAGTATGCATATAGTCCGAATTTCGTTTCTTCGTTTTTTCTCTGCAACAACTGGCTGGAATTCAATGAAACTTTCTGGGAACCATCAGTATGGTGAGATGTGTTTATCATAGCCTTGTTCCAGTCAGAACCTTGAACACAAAGTTATGGCCCTTGATTATTAATGCTGCATGCATATAGTCTGAATTTCGTTTCTGCGCTATTTCTCTACTACAACTGGCTGGTATGCAACAAAACTTTCTGGGAACCATCAGTACCAAGAGAAGATGCACATATCATCGCCTTGTCCCGGTCAGACCTTTCGTCAAAGAGTTATGGCCCTTTTTATGCATTATGTATATAGAACCTCTGCAAATACTGTCTGGATTTCCATGAAACTTTATGGGAACCATCAATATTAACCAAGAGGAGATGTGCATATCTTCGCGTTCTTTGGGTCAAACCTTTCAGCACTACTTATGTACCTTGATTAGTTATGATGCAGTTTGTATTATAGACAGTTATCATTTCCTCTCTACTTCTTTGCAACTATTAGCTGGATTTCCATGAGGCTTTATGAGAACCATCAATACCAAGAGGAGATGGGCATAAGGTTGGCTTATTCCTTTCAGACTCTTTAACACAGTTTATGGCCCTTGATTAGTAATGCAGTTTGCATACAGAGCAATAATTGTTTCCGTTCTATTTCTCTGCAGCTGCTGAATGGATTATAAATAAGAAAACTTTGTGGAAACAATAAATACTAATAGGACATGCGCATATCATCACCTTAAACTTTGTGGAAACAATTAATACCAAAAGGAGATGCACATATCATCACCTTGTTCCGGTCATACCCTTCAAGGCAGAGTTATGGCTCATAGTTATGCATTATGCATATAGAGTAATACATGTTATTGTTTCCGCGCTATTTCTCTACAACTACTGGCTGGAATTCAACGAAATTTAATGGGACCCATCAATACTGTAACATACTTTTGCCGCAGTGTCAGGATATCTGTTTCAAAAATACGCCACAAGTTATACTGTATAAACATATATGCTAACTTAGCATCAGTAATAAACAGCACCTGGTTTCAATATTATTTTAGTAGACTCTATTCTTTAGGATTTCCGAAAAATAATGCAACGCTTTCATCAAGTTGGTCACAATTACTGTTTGGATTTGCGCCTCTCACGGAAGTCACGGATTATAGTGTCAATGTTATCGTAAATGTCAAACCTGATTCTTTCTTCTTGATGAGTGAGTCCGTAAATGTAACCTTTAAAATATTGTAAGTCCTTGATTCAAAATTGTCACATCATCAACAAGTTTATGGCCTGCATTTCTCATCTCCTAGCGTTTTCTCATTAATGTTGCTTTAATGTTATTTTTGAGTTTAAGGATAACTGGCCTGATTGAATTTTTTTTGGAGGGCAGTCTGTGAATGGCAATAATGTCCTTTTCCTCAAGTGAGACTCCCTGCATTTTGAATGTATCTCTCATTGAATTGGTTAGTTGTTGCTCAGTTTCTCCTCTGATCTCAGGGATCTCCATGACCTTGACATTATTCTTTCTAGAGTATTGTTTATTGAAGTTTGCTCTCTTGTTGGCATCTCTACTGATATCATGAATTTTCATTACAGTCTCTTCCAGGCTCTTGATTTTCAGAAGGGTATTATTGTCTCAACACTCACCAGCTTTTCCTTAAGTTCCTTCTTTTCAAATTCAAGGCTATCAATTTTGTCATTAAGATGTTTCGTTTTAAGAGTCAATTCATTTTGTATGTAGACCTTGAGTTTTTCTTCCAAAGTTGACATAATATCAGTTAAGGTACTTTTGATTAAAACTTCAATTTCTTCTTTTTTTAACATAGCTTTGAAATCTCTCCTGAGATTGTTCATATTTACATTCAACCCCTCAAGCTGTGTCTGAATGTGACTAAGTCCTGGATCATCCACACTTGCCATACTAGTGTTACTGTAATTACTTGTGTCCAATTGTATAGGCTGAGAAGAAGTCATCTTTTGTTCTTTCTGTCCACCACTGAATGAAAGTTTTGGCTGGTCCTTTTTACTTACTGTTAGATCTACTCCTAACCATTGTCCTTTTTATGCCCCCGGGCATATAGTAATTGAACCGTCCGTCCGTCTGTCCTTCCGCACTCACAGGAGTGTAATTATGTGGCTAGAGGGACAATAGGTAACTGTTCTTTCTCTTTGATGTCATTCATTCTGTAATGCTTTTATGTGGCTATTTTCTTTTGTGTGGCTAAAAAGAACAATAGAGAGAACAATAGAGTAGCCACATAATTACTGTCCTGTGAGAACGTCTGTCCGTCTGTCCGTACGAGGTTAACCTAGAACGGCAAGTTGGATTTTTCTTAAGTTCTACCTGTACCAATGGCTTCATAATTTACACACTTACTAATCCATACAAAGTATATGATCTGGGCAAGTTACATAACTATGGCTTCCATTTGCACCAAGTTACGGCCCTTTTCAGCACTTAGAAAATGAATAATGGTTAACCTGAACCGGCAAGTTGGAAATATCTTATGTTCTATCTGAACTAATAATTAATAATTTTCACACTTACTTATCAATACAATGTACATGATATTGCCAAGTTATATAAATGTGCAATCCATTTTCCCAGTAATTTCCCTTAAATAGGGCCTAGTATGGTTAACCTATTCGCCAAGTTGGATTTATCAAAAAATTTCACCTAATTACTTAATTTATTTAATGATATCTTTCATATGTGGTAGGTGGATACCTTTAACGATCCTCTAATTTTTTGTGGCGTTAGGCGTCTCTAGGTCAAGGTCACTTGTGTAAAAAAATAAATTTAAACATTTCTGCTCATACAGCCTTTATTTTTAAGTTAATGTCTTTCATGTTTATAATAGTCATACCAAGGGAGGTCCTCTTCCTTTTCCTTTAGTAAGGGTTCATTTGGGTCAAGGTGACCAATGTCAAAAATAGATTTTTTACACTTACAGGTGTATTAACCTTATTCTATCGACAGATGTCTTGTATATTTTGTAGGAACATAAAATTGAGGTATTCTTATTTGGATGGAGGTAGGGTCAGTTGGGTCAAGGTCACCAGTGCTAAAAATAGATTTTTACACTTTTGCTCATACAGCCTTTATTTATTGACAGATTTGTATTATAATTGGTAGGAAGATAACTTACATGGTATTCTTCCTTTAGATGGAGTTAGGGGTCAGTTGGGTCAAGGTCAACAGTGCTAAAAATAGATTTTTACACTTTTGCCCATACAGCCTTTATATATTGACAGATTTATTTCATATTTGGTAGGAAAATAAGTTGCATGATATTCTTCCTTTGGATGGAGTTAGGGGTCTGTTGGGTCAAGGTCACCAGTGCTAAAAATAGATTTTTTACACTTTTGCCCATACAGCCTTTATTTTAAATATTGTTACTGACAAGAATCTGAGCCGGGGGGCATTTGTGTTCAACAAACACGTTCTTGTTTTAGTTATAATCCAACTTATGTATACATGTATATGTATGTTATGATTATCAGATTATATAACACTTATTCAACTAAATTTCACATTTACAGTAATCCAGGTTAGGGAATGTCTCTAAACTGTCTGAAGATATCTAAATCCAATAAAAAATACATCCACACAAAGAAAAAACACTGTTTTGAGATACAATTTCCTATAATAACTCAGCAACCAAAGAGTTTTTCATATTTAAACTCAAGTTATAAGTATTTAAGTGCGTCAAAAGAAACACACTTTTGTTTTATTTTACTGCGACATCGATTATATTGTGACATCACGCCAATTGTTTTCTATCAGGTTTGTGCCGTTGCTATATATATTGAGAGAAATAAAGAAACCTGATGTTCGTTAGTAGAAGATCAGAAAAAAAAACAAAAAAAACCACTTCATTGCTCTTTTTATCTTAAAAAGATTATACAATACGACAGTATATCATGGTATTAAAAATTATATAATTATATAAATCTTTGTGTGTTAGAATTTATAAAGCGGAACCTTACTGATATTTCACTTCAAATGATTTTGATTATTTTAAATAATGGTTTGCTAGTAAAATTGCCTTTTTGCCACTTCCTTTTTAATGGTAACATTTAGCTTTTGATCAGTAATCATTTTTTTATGATTACCGAGTACATTTCACGGTAATTGTGAGACAAACCCTAAATGACGTCTGTTTGGGCACCACCATTTTGAAATGGACGTCACGTCAGGTTACAACATAAGTCAACGAGGAAAAATATAATATTAACATTTTGACCATATTACTGGCTTTATGGAAAAAATGAAAAACATGCCTAGATATATTGACGTCAGGGTTAACATGACATTAATTTAAATGATTTTACTATTATATTTAATAAAAAATGGAATATTCAAATTTGGTGGGACAGACTATAAGTGATTCATGGGAGCATAACTTTAAATTAGAAAAACTAAAAAAGTGTTTGCTCTTCGTCTATCTGACAGCAGTTAGCAACAGGGTCATCAAATGCTTGATACTGGGAACAGTGATAAAGGCAATATGACATTATGCGCTCGACGTATAAAAAAAAAAGAATTGAGCTATTGCTGCAGTCAGGTTGTTGTTGCCATTGCCGTTGCTGTGCAGAATCTTGATTATTAGTCACCTACTGGTTTACCCTCCGTCCATCTGTCTGTCTGTTCGTCCGTCAATTCGTCCACAAAACTAGATCCTGTGATATCGCAAAAAGTACTGAAAATATTTTCATGAAACATGAAATATGGGTAGATGGCAGTCTGGATATTATGCACATCTTTTTCTTTTCTTCCTATGTTGAAAAATTTGGTTGCTATGGCAACAAATAGGCTTAAAATATGTCAAATATAACAATATTTGGGATTACTCAAAAAAGTAAAACATTTTTATGAAACTTGAAATATAGATAGATGGTAGTGTAGAGATTATACACATTATTATACCCCCCGAAACGAAGTTTATGGGAGTCACCCGGTGGTTGGTTGGTCGGTTGGTCCAGCGGTTCGTGGCATTTTCCTTGTCCGGAGTATAACTTGAAGACTGATGGTTGGAATTCAATACAACTTCATACAATGGTCAAGCACATTGAGAGGAAGTGCAGTGCACAAGAACCATAACTCTATCTTGACTAAGTACAGAGTTAGTGCCCTTTGATACTTTTCCTTGTCCAGAGCATAACTTGAAAAGCATTGGTTGGAATTTAAAACAACCTTATTAAATGGTTAAGCACACTAAGAGGAAGTGCAGTGCACAAGAACCATAACTCTGTCCAGAGTTATCGCCCTTTGTTACTTTTCCATTGCTTTTTTCTTGTCCAGAGCATAACTTGAAAACTACTAGTTGGAATTCAACACAACTAATACAACGAGAGGAAGTGCAGTGCACAAGAACCATAACTCCATCTTGACTTCTCACAGAGTTATTGCCCTTTGATACTTCTTCTTGTCCAGTGCATAACTTGAAAATGAATGGTTTGAATTCAATGCAACTTCATACAATGGTCAATCACAATAAGAGGAAGTGCAGTGCACAAGAGCCATAACTCTGTCCAGAGTAATGATAGAGTGATTGCCCTTTGTTACTTTTCCTTGTTCCAGAGCATAACATGAAATCTAGTTGTTGCAATTCAATACAATTTCATGGTCAAGTTTATTAACAGGAAAGGCAGTGCACAGAAACCATAACTCTTTCTTGACTCATTTAAGAGTTATGGCCCTTGGTTACTTTTTATTGTCCAGTGCATAACTTGAAAACTAATGGTAGGAATTCAATTAAACTTCATACAATGGTATGGGCAGTGAGATAAAGTGCAGTGCACAAGAACCATAACTCTATTTGGACTACATTTATATGTAATTACAAAGTAATTTGTTATTTTTTTTGTCCAGTGCATAACTTGAAAACTAGTCGTTGGAATTCAATACAACTTCATACAATTATAATGGTCTGTATGCACAATGAGAGGAAGTACAGTGTACAAAACCATAACTCCTTCTTCAGTATTTGTAGAGTTATACCCAAACCAAAATTGCAAGCTTTTATAAAGCTTGCGACAAGCTTGCAACAAGCTTGTCGCAAGCTTGCAAATAAAGCTTGCGGAAAGCTTAGAATTGGAACCTCGCGGCAAGCTTGCCGCAAGCTTGCGGGAAGCTTGCAGCCTGTTTTCAAAAATGCATGCTTTAGATTTGAAAGGCACCATAAGCTTGCGACAACCTAGTTGCAAGCTTGCGGCAAGCTAGTTGCAAGCTTGCGACAAGCTAGTTGCAAGCTTGCGGCAAGCTAGTTTCAAGCTTGCGGCAAGCTAGTTGCAAGTTTGCGGCAAGCTTGCCTCTAGCTTGCGACAAGCTTGCGTCTAGTCTGTAAGAAACTTCTTTAAATGCTCCAATATTGCAATTAATCGTCATGTGATAAGGTATAATATTAATAAACTATTACATAATAGAATTAATTTATTCACAGACACTTTGGAGCTCAAAACGCCTTTAAAATCCAAATAAAATGCATATTTGTCAATCCCAGGACATGTACTGATCATATATATCAAAAAATCTTAATATATGCCGTTTTGAAAAAAAATCATCCGATTATGTGGCCCCAGCTTTGCCGTGTGCAAAATGCGCATCGCTTTTAAGTTTGGGAACCACATAATCGGATAGCTTCGTTCATAGCCATCTGGTCCATTGAATTTATCGAAAGATTTTGTCGTTGGAAAAAGACGGCGATAATATTGATGTTTATTTCGGCTGTTGCGTTGTTTATATTACCGTTGAAGTTTAAAATTGACCATCATCGTGAAGAATTATATCTTCTGTGTCGATGGACCAAAGGATTATGTGAAAATATTGGAAATGGAATAAAATACATGGTGATTATGACGGTAGGGGTGCGGATTTTTTCCGGCGAACATTTTTATCTTGTGTATTATTATAGATGTTAAAATATGAATTTTTTTCAAAACGGCTTATATTAAGTTTTTTTTATATATATGATCAGTACATGTGCTGGGATTGACAAATATGCATTTTATTTGGATTTTAAAGGCGTTTTGAGCTCCAAACCCCAAATGTCTGTGAATTTATTCATTTCAACTAATTTCTAGATTTACAAGTCATCTTAACAAAAATAATTCTATAACACAAATTCAAAAAATAATAAATGTCTACCAAGTTGAGAAAATATAAAACAAAACATTATTTATTTAAGATAACCGTTTTTTTTTTTGTTTTTTTTTTTCAAATAAGTATCCATATGATAAATCATGTCCTTCACAGATTCAGTCTTTCAGAATGGCTTCACTGTGGCTCACATCTATCCATTTTATTGACTGCACACTGAAAAAAAAATGTGTATAATAATAAATTATTTATGTTTGATATGCATAATAATGATTGGTATTATTGGCATGTAATTAAAAAGATCAATATTTGAAAGCACAAATTTGGCAATAGTAAAATATTATTTTTGGACAATCTTGCCAGTTTGATTATTTATAAAAATTAAAATTGTTCTTGCTGCAATAGTTTTTAATTTTGTTAAATATTGCTATAAATTATTTCAACAACATAGATCTATATCTAAAAAGGCAATTGTTAGTTTAAACAATACAATTGAAAATTATTCACATTTCTACTGGTTTTGACTGCTAAATCAGATGATAATGAATCATTTTAACAGAACTTTTATTTTAACTATATGAAAATTTTAAATAGTGAATGTATTACATGCATTTAAGTATTGTACAAACATTTAAGATAAATAATATTGTAATTTAAGTAAATCTTTAATATACAAAAATTATATTCTATACAATCATTTTATTTAAATGGAAATTTATACTACATTGAAAGTTGTTCATCTAACAGTTAAAATTGTTCAAATCAATTGTAATTATTTATTTCATTATTTTTATCAATTATCTAACCTTATTGAATAACAAAACTAACCGTCAATTATTTCTGTAATCAACCTCATTTTTCTTTCCTTCATCATTTATAATAATTTGAAACTCTCTATGGTCACCTGTGTAGCATTGTAAGTTTTCCTGTAAATAAGAAAAAATATTCATTACTAATACATAATATATAAATTGAGTAAAATCAAAATGCTTATTTTGATAGTAGTACTGTTAATATAAACCCATAATTTACTGAAATATCCTCAAAATGTAAATGGTATGAAAAATCATGACAAGGAATGTAATTTACTGGTACATAATGTAAAGAAAAGGGCAGATTTAAAAATTCCCACTCAATAACACTCAGTTAAAAAGATTTAAATCAGCACATATGTAAAATTTATGAAGAAAAATCAGAAACTAAAATTAAAAGTGTTAATTTGCAAGGTATTTGAAAAGACTGTTGTAACAAAATAGTCTAAATATAGACTTACCATTATTCCATTGAACAGTAGTAAATTTCCATTTCTATCTGATTGAAGAACTCCTTTAATGTCCATTATAATTTTCCTTATTCCGAAAATTAAGGCATACTGTTGTAACCTGTATGCCTGTCTGTCTGTCTGTTTGCAACTGTTAGGTTAGTTTTTCAGTGTGCAGTCAATAAAATGGATAGATGTGAGCCACAGTGAAGCCATTCTGAAAGACTGAATCTGTGAAGGACATGATTTATCATATGGATACTTATTTGAAAAAAACAAAACAAAAAAAAACGGTTATCTTAAATAAATAATGTTTTGTTTTATATTTTCTCACCTTGGTAGACATTTATTATTTTTTGAATTTGTGTTATAGAACTATTTTTGTTAAGATGACTTGTAAATCTAGAAATTAGTACTGGTTTTTATTAACACAACAACTGAAAACATGAGGCTTTATTTATATATTAATCATGGCATAAACAGTAATATTCTTTGAACTTATTGAATATTCAGGGCAATAACATCCGTCTGTCCGTAGTTCTCTGCAACTACTGGCTGGAATTCAACGAAAATTTATGGGAATCATCAATATCAAGAAGAGATGCGCATATCGTCAGCTTGTTCCGGTCAGACCCTTTAACTCAGAGTTATGGCCCTTGATTAGTTATGCAGTATGCATATAGAGTAAAATTTTGTTTCCGGAGTAGTTCTCTGCAACTATTGGCTGGAATTCAATGAAACTTTAGGGAAATCATCAATATCAAGAGGAGATGCGCATATCGTCAGCTTGTTCCGGTCAGGCCCTTTGACTCAGAGTTATGGCCCTTGATTAGTTATGTAGTATGCATATGGAGTAAAAATCGTTTCCACGCTAGTTCTCTGCAACTACTAGCTGGAATTCAACGAAACTTTATGGGAACCTTCAATACCAAGAGGATATACGCATATCGTCGCCTTGTTCCGGTCAGACACTTAAACGCAGAGTTATGGCCATTGATTAGTTATGCAGTATGCATATAGAGCAAAAATCTTTACGGCGCTACTTCTCTGCAACTACTGGCTGGAATTCAATGAAACTTTATGGGAACCTTCAATACCAAGAGAAAATGCGCATATCATTGCCTTGTTGGGGTCAGACACTTTAACTCAGAGTTATGGCCCTTGATTAGTTATGCAGTATCCATATAGAAAAATATTAGTTTCCTCGCTACTTCTCTGCAACTACTGGCTGGAATTCAATGAAACTTTATTGGAACCTTCAATACCAAGAGGAGATGCGCATATTGTCGCCTTGTTTGGGTCAGACATTTTAACTTAGAGTTATGACCCTTGATAACTTAGGCAGTATACAACCAGAGCAATAATCGTTTCCGTGCTACTGGCTGGAATTCAATGAAACTTTATGGGATACTAAGAGGAGATGTGCATATAGTCGCCTTGTTCCGGTCAGATACTTATAACTCAGATTTATGGCCCTTGATTAGTTATGTAGTATGCATACATCTCATTGGCATTTCCAGATATTACTATTTAACACAAAGTTATGGCTCTGTTATTGCCCTGAATATTTATCAAGTTCAAAGAATATTACTGTTTATGCCATGATTGATATATGATTGATATATAAATAAAGCCTCATGTTTTCAGTTGTTGCGTTAATAAAAACCAGTACTCGGCGGGGGATATAAATTCAACGAATTTGCTTGTTGTGATAATTTTATCATGAATATACAGATTTCATTCATTCTGGGACATACCTAACAGTTGCAAACAGACAGATGACAGACA
This sequence comes from Ruditapes philippinarum, assembly GCF_026571515.1. Classification (NCBI taxonomy): domain Eukaryota; kingdom Metazoa; phylum Mollusca; class Bivalvia; order Venerida; family Veneridae; genus Ruditapes; species Ruditapes philippinarum. The sequence continues at coordinate 7,422 of NW_026858399.1, read as the reverse complement.
AAATTTCAAAGATGATATGAAATGACAAAAACTTTGTTATATAAGATTTTGTGTAATATGTAGGTATGACTGTGCATTCTTTTCAAACTAGAACCTCATATTATTAAGTATATTTTAGAGCAAATATTTGGAGGAAGTCAACTATAAGGAGGGAAAGAAAAGAAATTTGTTCAGATGATGCAAACATTGATGATAGAAAGGAAGTGTTATTGACATCTGATCTTGTTGAAAGAAACTGTAAGTGCACATACTTTGAGTACAGTAATTGTTATATATAGGATGTTATTATATGCCAATCACAGTGCAGATGAATGTGGTGATTTTTCGCCTATAACAGCCTGTAAAAGCCTATAAAATGCCACTTCTAAGAATCATGTAATTTTTGTGTCGCCTTGAAAAAGGCGACATATAGGGGTTACTTTTGTTGGCGTCGTCATCCCCTTAAGCTCGTCCCGAGCATAAGTCAGTCTTTATAAGTCGGATTGACTTCAAACTTGGTATGCATGCTTCTTATAATGACCAGAAAGGCAGTGCACAAGAACTGGTAATCTGCATTTCTTATTTTAGTTATTGCCCTTGGTTAATTTTCATACTTTATTTTTGTCCGGGCCATTTCTCCTAAAGTATAAAAGCTATGGACATGAAACTTCATAGGATGATAGATCTCATTAAGAAAAAGTGCAGTGCACAAGAACCGGTACTCAGCATTTCTTATTTTTTGAGTTATTGCCCTTTGTTAATTTTCATACTTTATTTTTGTCCAGGCCATTTCTCCTAAAGTATAAAAGCTATGATCTTTAAACTTCATAGGATGATAGATCTCATTAAGAAAGGGTGCAGTGTACAAGAACCGTTACTCTGCATTTATTAATTTTCATACTTTATTTTTGTCCAGGCCATTTCTCATATATTATAAAAGCTATAGACTTGAAACTTCATAGGATGATAGATCTTATTGATAAGAAGTGCAGTGCATAGAAACTGCTGCTCTGCACTTTATATTTTTTGAGTTATTGCCCTTTGTTAATTTTCATATCTCATTTTTTTCCTGGCCATTTCTCCTAAACTATATTGTTCACAAGGCGACACATCCGACTCGCTGAGTTCTAGTTAGCTCAGCTGTCACAAAGTGACAAGGTGAGCTTTTGAGATCACAATTCGTTGGGCCTCCATCGTCCGTCCGTCTGTTAACCTTTACTTTAAACGACATTTTTTTTTAGCTCAAAGTGACATGGTGAGCTTTTGTGATCACTTTTTTTTCGGCGTCCATCCATCCGTCGTAGGTAAACTTTTACTTTAAACGACATCTCCTCATAAACCAATAAGCCAATTTCATCCAAACTTCACAGGAATGGTCATTTCGTGGTCACCTTCAAAATTATTCAAAGAATTTAATTCCATGCAGAACTCTTGTTGCCATGGCAACTGAAAGAAAAAAATTAAATTAATTAAATATCTTTTTTTTAAAAACCAAAAGAGGTAGAGCTTAGATATTTGGCATGAAACATCTTCTAGTAAGTGTCTATCAAGTTTGTTCCAATAAAAGCCCTGGGGTCAAAATTGGCCCTGCCCCAGGGGGTCATTGCTTTTCCTTATATGTATATAGTAAAAACTTAAAAAATCTTCTTTTAAAAAACCGAAAGAGCTAGAGCTTAAATATTTGGCATGAAACTTCTTCTAGTGAGTGACTATCAAGATTATGCAAATAAAAGCCCTAGGGTGAAAATAAGCCCCACCCTGGGCAGTCATTGATTTTCCTTATATGTATTTAGTAAAAACTTAAAAAATCTTCTTTTAAAAAACCCAAAGAGTTAGAGCTTAGATATTAAGCATGAAAGATCTTCTGGTGAGTGTGTACCCAGTTTGTTCAAATAAAAGCCCTGGGATCAAAATTGGGGGTACTGATTTTCCATATATGTCTATAGTAAAAACTTAAAAAATCTTCTTTTAAATACATAACCCATAGAGCTAGAGCTTAGATATTAAGCATGAAACATCTATTAGTGAGTGTCTACCAAAGTTTGTTCAAACAAAAGCCCCAGGGTTAAATTGGCCCCACCCTGGGGGTCTGATTTTCCTTATATGTCTATAGTAAAAACTTAAAAAATCTTCTTTGAAACAAAAGGAAACTTATGACAAAACCAACATGATGATAAATTCAGATGTTGCATTGACTTTTTATTGACCTTGACTATCAAATGTTAAAATGAAATTTATTTGTTAAAAAAATATAATGTTTATTATGAGTGCTAATATTCTTCCTCTGATGCATTTGACTGTGGAGTGTGGCCCTCGCAAGGCAGTGGCTGTTGTTATGCGCCCACCACAAAATGTGGGGGGGGGGCGGCTTTAATGGATTCGCGTCCGTCAGTTTGTCTGTCTGTCTCCATTATCGTGTCCGCTCTATAAATCCTATACCATTTGGAGGATTTTCTTCAAGCTTGGCTCAAATGTTCACCTCAACAAAGGGGATGTGCAGAACCCATGTTGCCCATGTGTCAGCTCAAGGTCAAGGTCACAATTGACGGTCTAATATCAAACAATCAAATATTAGACAGTATGTTGTGTCCGCTCTGTAAGTCCTACACTAATGGAAAGATTTTCTTCAATCTTGGCTCAAATGTTCACCTCAACAAGGTAATGTGCAGAACCCATGTTATCCTTTGGTCACACTTGAAGGTCAAATATTGACTTAGAAAATATTCTTAAATTTTAACATGTATTTGATTATTTCTGAAACTAGAAAAGGTATTTGCTTGAAATTTAAAACAAATATGAAGTGTCACAATTAAGATATGCAGGTCAAGTTTCATAACTCTGTATTGCATTTGGACAAAGTTATGCCCTTTTTTAAATCTTCAAATTTACATACAATCAAATATTAGACAGTATGTAATGTGTCCGCTCTATAAATTCTATACTAATGGAAAAATTTTCTTCAAACTTTACTCAAATGTTCACCTTAACAAGGTTATGTGCAGAACCCATCTTACCCTTGTGACAGTTGAAGGTCAAGGCCACACTTGAAGGTCAAAAATTGACTTAGAAAATGCTCTGAAATTTTAACATGTACTTGAATGTTTCTAAAACTAGAACAGATAATCATTTGAAACTTCAAATATCAGTGTCGCAAGTAAGATATGCAGGTCAAGTTTCATAACTAAAAATAGTGGGGGGATAACTTTGTATTGTATTTTGACAAAGTTAAGTCCCTTTTTATGTCTTTAAATTTATTTACTATAATATTTCTTAAACCAGAACAGATATTTACTTGAAACTTAAAATTTATATGAATGGTTACTACAAGCAAGCTCAGAGGACGAAAATTCTACAATTCCATTGAATTATGTTACAAGTTATGCCCCTTTTAGGCTTAGAAAATGTTCTATTATAACCATTAATACTTAAAATAAAATGTTTCTGAAACTAGAACAGATATTCACTTGACACTATATAATATATCAAGGGTCACAAGTAAACTCAGTATGCAAAGTTTTTCCACTCTTAATTATATTTTGACATAATTATGCTATTTTCTTAACTTCACTGCTTTTGTTTGTTTTAGTACATTAGGAAAATGAAATGTTATTTGTAACTGTTTCGAACATGATTTGACAATATGTATTTATACTTATACCTGTACAATTTGTCTTTTTTTCACCAGAGATAATTTCTTTTTATGTATATGTATTTGTGCCACTAAAGTTATTCCCTTAACCACCTTTCCAAGTCGTCTTCTGTCAAGGACATTGGTGGGTGGTATGAATCCCATTCAGTGATAGTTCTAGTTTTATTATTATTTCAGTAATCTCCAATTTTGTGTTAATATTTTAAGTTAGAAAAATAATAATATATAAATTTTACTTTCATGATAATTTTCCTTGGTGTATGTTGTGTATATATATGTTTAAGGAAAAATAAAATCATATTAATAAATTACTTTTGTACATAACCAGCTTATGTGCATGATATTGATGACTCTTTTAAAATTGCTATAATCTTATGATTATTTTGTATTCTTTAGATGGAGAATTCACAGTGTCATCACTTAACGAGAAGGTCAACAGAAATTCTGTGACTGAAATATCTTCACTCTCAAATAAGTCATCTTGGTCAGATGACCAAAAATCTGATGTTTTTAAATCGGGTGGAAGGGAAAGTGTGTCTTCAGTGGAAAGTGATATTACAGTACTGGCAGGAAACTCAAGCAGAGGAAGTATAGCAATAATATCAAAATCCATTAATGAGCAGCATAAATCTTCAGTCACAAGTTTACCCGAACATGAAGCTTTTTCAGAAATTAATAGTGGCACAGGTCATGTGACCTCTGAAAATGATATTTTAATTAATGACACTGGAATTGCATTGACAAAAGTTGGGGAAGGGCCTTTCACACCTGTCGGTTCCCCTCTTACTAACAGTGTTTGCTCAAGCATGGTTTCCAGTGTATATGAATATACAATTTCTGGAAATGTTGACGATATTTCTGCAACAGGCAATGATGTGCCACTTGTTGATGAAGATCAGCAAGGACATAATATCACAGAATATGTGTCAGTCAGACGTGTCAAGAGAAATGAAAAATGTAGACAGTCAAATAACAGGAATTTAACTATCTTCGATGAGACAAGGTGTGATATTTCAGATGATAATTTCTCAAGTACTGCTGAAAGAACATTGAACAATTCCAGTGACAGGGAGATAAGTGTTTATGATGTTTCAGACTCCAGGGAAAAAAATGAAACCAAATTTTCAGATGGTCATGAATCCATTGGTTCATCTATCTATGATACTTCAGTGTCTGATATTAGTATTGAGACAAATCATGATGATTTATTACAAATTGCTTCCCATAATGCTAGGCAATTACATGATGGCTCTCCAACCAATCACGTTAAGTCTGAGCATTCATCTCCATTAAGATGTGGAAGGTCATTGTTGAGAAGTAGAAGTAGGTCAAAAAATAGAAGTGCTGTATATGTTGATAACATATCATATGAGAGGGATGTCATTAAAAATAGTGGTGCTGAATTTCCACTTGAACTTTCGCCAACAAGAAACATAATCTTAGGGCAGGAATCAGAAAAAAATGAAAGTTCAGCATCAATTAATAGGACAAATGAAATCTTGGGCCTTCACAACAAGTCATCTGCACATTTTACTACAAATTTGAATGAAAATGTGCCAGCAAGTGAGGACAGTCAAGAGTCATGTACTAATATTCAGTTGCCATGGGAAGAAAGTGGGAATCTCCAATTGATCGATAAAAGTAGACAGGATGACTCTTTGAATCATGACGAATTTTGTAAAACATTGATCACAAGTAAGTTTTCAGATGAATTTTTGTTTTGAATTTATTTTTAGCTTGACTATATGGAAAGCTGTCCTTCTCACCCGGGGTTTGCGTCCAAAAAAGATGTTTAAGGGGGTATAGTGGAATCAGCTGGTGGTCGTTCTGTCTGTTTTGTCAGATTTCTTGTCCGGACATAACTCAGAATGTACAAGAGATATCAATGTAGAAAGATCTCAATAAGTAGAAGGCACTGGCAAAAGAACCGTAAATCTGCCTTGCGCCTAATTTTGGAGATTTTTGCCCTTTTTAGCTCACCTGTCACAAAGTGACAGGGTGAGCTTTGTGATCGCTTTTCGTCCGGCGTCCAGCGGGCGTCCGTCCGTAAAACTTTTGCTTCAAATGACATCTCCTCATAAACCACTAAGCCAATTTTATCCAACTTCACAGGAATGTTCCTTTGGTGGTCACCTTAAAAATTGTTCAAAGAATTTAATTCATGCAGAACTCTGGTTGCCATGGTAACCGAAAGAAAAACTTTAAATTATCTTCTTTTAAAGAACCCAAGAGCTAGAGCTTAGATATTTTGGCATGAAACATCTTCTAATGAGTGTCTATCAAGTTTGTTCAAATAAAAGCCCTGGGGTCAAAATTGGCCCCGCCTCAGGGGGTCATAGATTTTCCCTGTATGCATATAGTAAAAACTTAAAAAATCTTCTTTTAAAGAACCCAAAGAGCTAGAGCTAAAATATTTGGCATGAAACATTTTCTAATGAGTGTCTACCAAGTTTGTTCAAATAAAAGCCCTTGGGTTAAAATTAACTCTGCCATGGGGGGGGGGGGAGAAGGTCATTGTCTTTCCTTATATGTGTATAGCAAAAACTTAACATCATGAAACATCTTCTAATGGGTGTCTTAATTCCAAGTTTGTTCAAATAAAAGCCCTGGGGTTTAAACTGGCCCCGCTTCGGGGGCCTATATACAGGTGAGCGACCTCAGGGCCATCATGGCCCTCTTGTTTTATATTACCCATGACATACCGGTAACTCTAAAATAATATGGGGTATTAACAAGAAACTTTGTAGATAGATAAAGATCCTATTGATTAGAAGTGCAGTGCACAAGAACTGTAACACTGCCTTTCCTAATTTTGGACTTATTGCCCTTTGTTTATTTTTAGCTCGACTTTTTGTGCACCCACTTTAGGGGGGGGGGAGGCATTTAGATTTTTTTTTTTTTTTTTTTTTTTTTTTTATCCTTGTCTGTCCATCCGTCCGTCCGTACGCTCTCTTTTGTGTTGCACGTAACTCAAAGTAGAGTCATGAAACTGAACAGGAATTTGATCAGCATGTGCAGTTGTGCACCTTGGTATTTTCGTGTGAAAATTTATTTGAAGTATTATTAGAGTTATTGCCCTTGACTTAGAAAAAATTTGCAATTTTTAATTTGTGTCGCATGTAACTCAAAAAGATTTGGACCTTGAGTCATGAAACTTTAAAGGAATGTTGATCAGCATGTGTTGTTGTGCACCTGGGTATTTTTATGTGAAATTTATATATTATTTTAGAGTTATTGCCCATGACTTAGTAAAATTTTTGCAATTTTCAACTTGTGTCGCATGTAACTCAAAATGGATTTGACATAGAGTCATGAAACCTTAACCTTACGGGAATTTTGCTCAGCATATGAAGTTGTGCACCTTTTGTTTCACTTGTGGAATTATCCAGTAATTTGTAGAGTTATTGCCCTTGACTTAGTAAAAACCATTTCATTATGTTGTGTTATTTGTTCTTTGAGTGCTTGAGTTAGAATCAACCAACTTTACAGGAATAATGATCAACATCACCTGGGACTTTGTATGTGGATTATTTTTCAATTTTTTTATAGAGTTATTGCCCTTGACCTACAGTAGTATCAATTTGTAATTTTCAACTTGTTCATGCATAGGTCAAAAAGTATTTGACTTGTAGGCCTGAAAGTTTACAAGAATGTTGGTCAGCATGTGTACTTATGCACCTTGGGGTTTGCTTGTGGATTTTATTCAGTATTTGTAAAGTTCTTGCCCTTTACTAAGTAAAAGATTTTTTTAAAAATCTTCTTTTAAAGAACCCAAAAAGGGTAGGAGAATTTAA